>NC_048318.1:18792134-18829521 GCF_013100865.1 Trachemys scripta elegans | reverse complement strand
AGAGAAAAAGGTGGGAGGAAGGCAAGCAACTCACCACCGGGAGTCATCCTCCTGGATCTAACCTGCTGCAGAGGACACACCGGTCCTGGCCAGAGAAATGAGCAGCCCCTGGAAATGGGGACCTTGTCTCCCTCAAAACCACANCTATTGGTGCGTTGAATCTTGCCCTCATCCCTGCCTCTGTCTCCCATTCCATCTACATCAGCCCCAGACGAGGAACAGAGACTGAGCTCACACTATCAGTCACCGCTCTACTCTACTATCCACTGCCCCGCATGGTTTTCGTACACCCCTACTTTTCCATGGCTCCCGACACCTGGCCTGTGGGGATACACACCTAGCACCCCTGACTGTGTCCTACGAAGGGTGCATGTTGGGGAGCAAGGAGAGAGAAGGGCTGAGGGGCCCCATGGGTGGTGGGAGGGACTGGGGGGAAGGGTAGGGATAGGGGTGCAGGTTGGGGAATGTTGGAGAAAGGAGAAAAGGGCACTGGGCAGCCCACAGATCTAGACAAAGTGGGGTGCAGGTTGCGTTGAGCTGGGGGTGTTGGGAGGGAGGAAAAAAGGGGGCTGAGGGGCCAAACGGATGGGGGGGATGAACTGAGGGGGCTGTTGGGGAGGAAGGGGGGCTGAGCAGTCCATACGGGTGGAGGCATGGATGGAGGCGCAGGTTGTGGTGAGCTGGGAGAATGTTGGAGAGAGATGGGGGCTGAGGAGTCCCATGAGTGGAGGAATGAACTAAGGGATACAGGTGTGTGGGTTGGGGAAAGTTGTTGCAGGCTGGGGGGTGTTGGGGAGGAAGGGGGGGGCTGAGGGGCACTATGGGAGGAGATATGGATGGGGGAAAGGTAGGGATGGGGTGCAGTTTGGGGTGGCCTAGGAGGTGTTGGAGGGAGAAGAAAGGAGGACTGAGGAGCCCAACGGATGGGGGGATAGACGGGAGTGGGTTGGTTTGGGCTAGAGAAACGGGGGTGCAGATTGAAGAAGGTTGCAGGCATGGGGGGCGGGGCGGGGCGGGGCGGGTGGGTTGGGGACCGGGGAAGTTGGTTGGGGAAGGTTGGGGCAGGCTAGGGGTGGATGGGGTGCAGGTTGAGGAAGGTTGCGGCGGGCTGGGAGGTGCGGGGGAGACGAGGAAAGTCGTGGCAGGTGGGTTGGGGAAGGTTATGGTGGGTTGGGGACCGGGAAAGTGGGTTGGGGCAGACTTGGGGTGCGGGTTAGAGAAGGTTGCAGCGGGCTGGGAGTGCGGGGGGGGGGCGAGGGAGGGTGGGGGGTGCTCAGTAGAGAACGTTGCGGTTAGCTAGGGGTGCGGGGGACAGGGGTGGGCTCGGGGTGTGGATTAGAGAAGGTTGCGGCGGGCTGGAGATGTAGGGGGACGGGGTGGGCTCAGGGTGCAGGGGGGAGGTTGCGGCGGGCTGGGGTTGCGGGGGGGCGAGAGAGGGTGGAGCAGGGCGGGGGGGGGGGGGGGACTGGGGGGCACCCTGGGGGTGCATGTTAGCATAGGCACCAGGTTTGTATAATTTTTGGTGGTGCCCAAAATGGTGGTGCCCCCACCCCTGCTCCCGCCTGTAAGCCGATATATATATTTTATTAAATAGTGTAAACATGGACTGGAAGCCGTAAGCATTTAAGTGCAATGTTGCTCTTTATTGCACAATATCACTATCAGAAAAATCCATTGTTGATTATTAGCGGTCCTACAAATCAAGAATTTGTTGCTGGGATAAAATGAAGCTACAACGCCACAAGATTACAAGGGTCAATTAAAAGTGGAAAGTCAGCTTGTTGCCTGCTTCAACATACAGTATTATATTTTGTTGCACCTGTTGTGACAAAGTGGGAATGTTCTTAATGTTTTCTCTGAATACTGTGTGGGTGCCTCAGTTTCCCCTGCAAGGTGCCAACTGAAGGTGTTGGGGACAAAGAGATCAGATGGCCTCCTTGTCCTGAAGAGACACAAAGGCCAGAGGAGGGAGTGTCAGTTTGGAGCTGGTTCGGGAAATGGGGAGAGGCCCAGAACTTGGGTCTGGGCTCCCCACCCCCAAGATGGACCTGACTGAGGGGTCCTGTTTTCTGTACCTACAAGCTCTGTTTTAGACTGTGTTCCTGTCGTCTAATAAACCTTCTGTTTTCCCGGCTGGCTGAGAGTCATGTCTGACTGCAGAGTTGGGGTGCAGGGACCTCAGGCTGCCCCAGGACTCCGCCTGGGCGGACTCGCTGCGGGAAGCGCACGGTGTGGAAGGGCATGCTGAATGCTCCGAAGTCAGACCCAGGAAGGTGTAAGCTTCTTGCCCTGGAGACAGTCTACTCAGAGAGAGGAGGCTCCCCCAGAGTCCTGACTGGCTTTGTATGGAGTAATTCCAGAGCATCCCAGCATCCCCTTCCACACCATGCGCTTCCCGGAAGACCGCACAGGCACTAACACTCCCTCCTCTGGCCTTTGTCTCTTTTCCAGGCATTAGGAGGCCACCTGATCTCTTTGTTCTCCATCACCTTCAGTTGGCACCTTGCAGTAGAGCGGCCCAGGCCATTAATTGTCCAGAGCCAGGGTTTCGGCCATTCTCTGTGCAGACACCATCACACTGGCCCTCTAGGGCTCTACAACAATCACACAACCTCTTATCCCACCATCTAGATCCTTAAAAAATACATAGGGGAAACTGAGGCACTCACACAGTATTCAGAGAAAACATTAAGAACATTCCCACTTTGTAACACCTGTATACGACCAGTTATATACTTTAAAGGGTGTAAAATAATCAAGTATTGTGCTAAACACAATGATACTCCAAACTGACCACCAACTTTAAGTTGTGTGTTTTTCCCCTCAGGTGAGGGCTCTGGGGTGGGGCTGGGGATGAGGGGTTCACAGTGCAGGAGGGTGCTCAGGGCTGGGGCTCAGGGTTGGGGTGCTGGGGGCGCAGGCTCTGGGGTGGGGCAGGGCTGGGGATGAGGAACTTGGGGTGCAGACAGGCTGCCCCAGGGCTAGGGCCAGAGAGGACCCCCCCACACACACTGGCAGCAGCAAGCTCCAGGGGAGGGACCCCCTCCTCTTCCCCCACAGCACACTCACTCTGCACCACGGTCACTGCACAGGCTCCTAGGGCCTCTCTCAGGTCCAGAAAGCCCACTCGCCTCCCCTATAGTGGGTACCGGGGGGTGGGGTTTGCAATCATGTGTGGCCTCCCCTGCTGCTGCCCCTCACCATAGCCTTACTGGGGATGGGGCTGCCCCTTGCCGAGTGTGGAGAAGGAGTGGGGACTGCAGGGTGATGGCTGGGGGGGTGGGGAGGGCAGGGTGTCACAAAATTCACCCAAGCCCCAGCTGCTCAGGTCTAGGAAGCCCCCCTCCCCAGTGGCGTAGCCAGGTTCTAACATCAGGGGGAGTGAACACATAAAAAAAGCAACAGAGGGTCCTGTGGCACCTTTAAGACTAACAGAAGTATTGGGAGCATAAGCATAAGCTTTCGTGGGTAAGAACCTCACTTCTTCAGATACATAAAAAAAGGTGCCACCCGACATATCACATTACTAATCAGGTAGTAGGGTTACAATGTTATAACAAGAGATTATGCTATTACCATTATCCAGTCAACTTGCTGCCACAGAGTGTGGGGGGGGCACAAGGCCCTGCACCCCCGGCTTCCTGTGATTCACCATGACTCTCAGCCAGCCAGGTCTTGCAGGCACAGACAACAGGACCCCCCCCATTAGGTGAATCTTGGGGTCCCAGGACATCACAACCCCCTTGGGGGGTCAGAGCCCCGTCTGCCTCCCAGCCATTCCACCAGCCAGCTCCTGAAACTCTCCCTCCCCCCAGGGTCTCCTCACCCAGCCTTTGTTCAGTTTCCCAAGCAAAGGTGTCACCTGGCCTCTAACCCCTTCCTGGGTTCTCACCTTACATGCTCAGGTATTCTCCCTCACGGCCAGTCTCCCATCCCCCAGTGCAGACCGTCCCAGCCAAACCCCTCTGCAACCTTCCCAGGCCAACACTTCCCACCCAGCATTCAAAGACCACATTAAGAACAGTCCCAGTTCGTCAGACTTGCACACTACTATTTTGAATTAGTGATAATTCACAGAGAGAGAAAGAAGAAAGCTGAATTTAGAGAACAATTATTAACCAGATTCCTGGTTATTCACCAGCCACTTTGCTCCAGTCCACAGCACAAAGCACCATAAACCCAGTAGAATCTGGCCAAGAGACTATTCACCTCAAATTGGCATCTGCTACACCACCACCACCACCCCCCATTCCCAGTCACCACTATTCAGGAGATAGCTAAGTGAAAAGGTGGCATGGCTGAAGCATTTAGCAGGCAATTGAAAACTAGTATAGAGTCTGTACAGTCCCTGAGAACACTGCTTAATTCTGAGCACTGGGTCTGCAGCTAGTCAGCAGTGAGACTGAGGAGACAGTACTGGTACCTTAAAGCACATTTGCCCCTCCTTCTTCACAAGCTACACTAAGCACAGTTTCACAACCCTGGGCGCAGCACTGGGGGGGTAAGTTCAGGAGGGGGGGCAACAACCCAAAGTCGCTCCTTTGCCTCCTGGTCCTGCCGTTCCCTCAGCCCCCAGCCTCTGCTGAAGAGAGACCACGAGGAAAAAACATCCCCCTCCTTTTCCTTCCTTCTCCACCGGCACCAGCTGGGCTTCAGAGCCCCCTTCCCTGCCACGCGGCTACCTCGCTCTGCATGGAGCTGCCGGGGACCAACGGGGCTGCTGCTCCTTAGCCCCCCCCGCCGCACTGCCACCCCTTCCCCTCCCAGAAGAGCCCACGCCGGCTTAGGGAGCCGGGCAGCTGCAGGCGGGCCGGAGCCTCGTCCTCCTCATCCCCAGGGAGCCCGGCAACCAGCCGATGCTAGCGAGCAGGGCTGGGGATGAGGGAGGCGGCACGAAGCCCAGAGCCAGCCGTCGGCCACACGCAAAACCCAGCTCCAGACTCCGAGTCTGGAGCCCAGTGCTGGCTGCCTGGAAACTGGAAAGGCACTGCTTTTGGAAAATGTGCACAGAAAGGAGCGGCCGCTCCCCCACAGCTACGCTACTGGGCGGGGGGGGGGGACGCTCCGGGGTGGCGGCAGGGGCTGGTGCCCGCTCCAGGCAGGGCCAGGGGAGAAACCCAGCTCCAGATATTGGTGCAGCAGAGCCCCCAGCCTTGAATATTCCTGGTGCTCGGGCACTACGAGCCCATATAACCTGCCGCCCCTGCACGTTAGAGAAGGTCGCACCGGGCTGGGGATGCGGGGGGGGGAGAGGAAGGTTTTGGCGCCCTGGGGGTGTGGGTTAGAGAAGGTCACGGCACCCTGGGGGTGCATGGGGAGTGGGTGCGGGTTAGAGAAGGTTGCGATGCGCTGTGGTCACTGGCTGAGACACAAACAGCTCTCGCTCCCAATTCCCTACTTTGGGCGTACTGAGCATGCTCAACCGAACTGAGCATGCCCAGTAACTACTTCCGATTTGCTGCCTCCTCATTGGAGGGGTTTAAAAGGATTAAGGGGGCAAATCGCACCGGGGGGCTGTAAGGGTCTGAGCAGGGGGCAGAAATTTACTGGCTGGGGGGATCAAGTTACTGTAGGTAGCGGCAGAAGAGGGGCTGGAGGGGAAAAATCGGGGGTGGGGGGTGGTAGCCGGGGTTAAGCCCACGGTGGGGGGAGACGCTGACAGAGCCTGTGTAGGGACAAAACCCCCGTTTAGGGAGGGGGAGAGGGGGGAACAGTGACCCCATGGGATGAGCCACCTGCTGTGCTCGCAATGGTGGCAGGGGCCCCCTTCAGCTCTCAGCAGCCATGGGTGGTGGGGGAACTCCCACAGGCCCATGCCACAACAGATGGACCCCAGAGCTCCCAGTCACCGCAGGCAGACTCGAGTTCCACAGCCCCATGCCATTTCAGATGGACCCCGTAGCTCCCATTTGCCACCACAGGCGAACCCCAGAGCTCCCATTTGCCACATGTCGCAGCGGGACCCAGGAGCGCCCAGCCACTGCGGGCAGGGGCAGGGCCCCACAGCTTCAGCTGCTGCAGGCAGCGGGGGAACCCCACAGGCCTACACCACTGCGTATGGAACCCAGAGCTCCCAGCCGCTGCAGGTGGACCCAGGAGTTCCAAACAGCCATTGATGACTTGGGGACCCTGCAGCCCCGCGTCATTACAAATAGACCCCTGTAGCAAACATGATCCCTCTCTGACACAAAAACGATTTAAAAAAAACTACTTATAAACTGGCACGCCGCCAGCTTTTCTGCTGCCCTAGGCGGCGGAAGGTCCCGCCCCGAAATGCCACCCCCCACAGAGGTGGCGGAAGGTCCCGCCACCGAAATACTGCTGCGGTCGCCACCCCCCAAATTGTAGTGCCCATGGCAACTGCCTAGGTCACCTAATGGGTTGTGCCAGCCCTGCTTATCAATCACTATTGGTTGGCACCCCATTGCCACCCGTACTTCTATGCTGCTGCTGGCCAAACCCTCCCGCCAAAATCTAACCCCCAACCCAAAGTTTTAACACCCCCCACAACCCGGAACCCAAATTGAACCAAAAATTGCTCACCCTTACCCCATAACCTGGTCCCCCACCCTTAAGCCAAACCGTAGCCCAATCCTCCCCGCAACCCTAACCGCGAGCTCTGAGCCCAACCCCGCTAAGCCTGACTGCTCCAACCTGCAGCCCAGCTCTCCACTCCCACACTGTGCAAACCTCCAGGAATCCTGTTTAATACAGGCCGCCCGGCTACAGGGACTTCACTCACATGCACAGAAACAGATTCTGCAGCTACAAACATCATGCGCATTTGTTGTGAATCTGTGAACACCCCCCTGCGGCTTTTCGCCAGGCAGGACGGCAGCGCCTGCTACTGGGGGTCTCCAGAATCGGTGCCACTCGGCCTCGACCTGTTTCTCACGGGCGTTCGCTGAGCTCTGACTGCACAATGCCCTGACAGCTCCACAGGGCCGCCCAGAGGGGTGGGGCAAGTGGGGCAATTTGCCCCAAGCCCCGGGCCCCATGAAAATATAGTATTCTATAGTATTGCAACTTTTTTCTATAGAAGTGGCCCTCAAAATTGCTTTGACCCAGGCTCCCTGAATCCTCTGGGCAGCCCTGCAGCTCCGCCCAGCATTGCTTTCAGAAAGCGTCACCTAGGCTCAGCCCAATGGGAGATTAGCTGTCAGAAAACGTCAGTGAGGGCCCTGTGGAAGATCAGCTTTCAGAAAACCTCACCTCACTAGGCCCAATGGGAGATCAGCTTTCAGAAAACGCCGGGCAGGCCGGCACCACAGCTCTTCTCAAGTCGCCAGGCAGCGAGCACCCCGCCCCACCCCTCTGTAACATAGCAGCTCTTCCCACACTCACCAGCGGGCACTAACCGGCCCCACACTGCCTTCCAATCCAGGCACTGCCACGTGCCTCAACTGCTCCCCCACGCTCTTCCGTTCTGCGGTCAGTTGCCCAGAGGTGCCGTCACGATAGTGCACCTAAGACATAGGCAATAACACAACAAAGCCAGGTAACAGCTTAGTTAAGAGAGAGAAAAAACTCAGCGGTTTAGTCTCAAAACCACCAGGAAACATAATTTTGGCACAACAACAAATTTGTGTAATCTTCTGTAATCTCTCTTTTCTAATTTATTCAAAGTGCCCGGCACTCCTTCACCACGTCGGGCAACAGGCTTCCAGCTCAGGGTGACCACACCCCCAGTCAATGGCAGGCTCCCAATAAGCTACACTAAAAATATGGGTCTCAACCCCAAAACTTACTCAAATTTTACACCAGTGTCCCCAAACTGCCAGCTTTTAATATTCAAATAAGATATGCCACCCTCAGTCAACTCCTCTTGCTCTCCAGTGGAAGCCTGCCACCAGAGAACAACGTTGATATTTAAATTAGCTAGTACATCGCTCAGTCAAGTCTCTCTGCTCTCCAGCAGGTGACGTCGGAGAGCTCTGAGCTTGCTCACTTACCTTTCTCCCATTAGCTTCAGGCTCCAGGTTTCACAAATGCATAAACCATGTGGGATTCTACCAGAATATCACTTACTCACTTGGGTTAGCAGTTGAGGAATGTGGTGCTGCTCTGAGGGGATGTACTTGCATACTTGGGATATTATTGCAAAGATACAATTAGAATTTCTGTTAGACAATTTGAAGGGCAATTTATATTTGGCAAAAACCTTATTTAGTGAAAGAAATGCTGTAGTGACAATATAGTTACTGGGGCTACAAAACACTTTCCCTCCTGGGTGAAACAAGAAGTTAGAATTAGAAAATTACATAGTTTGTTCCAATGTTGGTACAGGTTTAATTTTGCTTATGTAACCCTCCTTCCCATCTGAGTTAGAATCATAGAATATCAGGGTTGGAAGGGACCTCTGGTTCAGTATCTAGGGGTTCCGTTTCAATAACGCAATGCAAAACCAGCTTGAGCCCCCACCCAGTGACCTGGGACAATTACATACCACCTGCCGGGTGCCTCTAAGAAGCAATACTTCCCCTCTCACAAGCACAGAGTCTGAGTGTAGCAGAAAATGTTTAATGACATGAGGTAAACGACATCAGCATTAAATTGGGAAAACACCACAAACAGGATTCATAACACAAACCATGAGCAAAAGACCCACCCCCAAAGTCTCAAAAGTCCAACACCCCAAAAGTCTCTTGAGTCCAGCAACCAAAGAATCACCCAAAAGTCTCTGTCCCTGGTCAGTGCAGCCCCAGAGTTCAAAAGTTTATCTGCACAGTCTTACCCCCACCCCCTAGCCTGGGTGGAAATGGGGGGGAGAGAAAGGGGCACATGGGATATTAAGGGGCACCTGACGTGGTCCGAGGCCGACTGCCCTGCCTGTCCATGGGGTTCTACTGCAGCCTTCACCATGAGCTGCTCCACTCCACCAGCTGCTCTGCTCCACCAGCTGTCCTGTGAGCCACTCAAGCCATCCCACAAACTGCTCCAGTCCACTCCACATCTCGTGGGCCACACCAACCATCCCGCAAACTGCTCCGCTCTGCCAGCCGCTCAGCAATAAATGTTTAGGTTCCCCCACAGTTAACACAGCACTCAGTGATTTCAGCTTGTAGTAAGGGAGCCCCCGGTACTAGTACACCCTTGGCCTAAATTGATTTCAGCATAGTAGCCTGTAACTAAACTCTTAACAAAATAAA
Source organism: Trachemys scripta elegans (assembly GCF_013100865.1). Lineage (NCBI taxonomy): Eukaryota > Metazoa > Chordata > Testudines > Emydidae > Trachemys > Trachemys scripta. Next base: position 18,820,372 of record NC_048318.1, on the reverse strand, counting down.
AATTAGCTCTGCTATTTAACAGTAGAGAGAGAAGATGGTATAACTGGAATTTCAGGCCATTTTTATTAAAAAAAAAAAAAAAAAGTGGGGGGAGAGAGAAGGGAGAAAGAAGATAGACAGGCCAGCCCACTCACTCTCAATTCATTGGGTTTTGGAACCCATGTCCCTTGTCTAGCGAGTGCTACTTAGGTGATGGTGAGACCCTCTGTCATAAAACAGTTTCATTGTCCTTGATTCACACAATCAGGGTAACAACACTTTATTCCTCCTGCCCCAATAACAGAGAAACTGGGGGTCCCACAGCAGCCAAAGTGACCATTTTGGGCTGCCATGGTCTCATGCTAGGCGGGGCGGGTGTGCCTATGCAAACAAGATCAGCCCCTGAAGTTCTTTTCCACAACTCACCACAATTCACCACCAGATGTCACGGTAGAGCTCATCCTGACTCTGCTTACATTTATTTTATGTTATTTTATCATCCTGCTGTAGCACTCTTTTTTGATACTTTATGGCATTTGTTATATTTTGTTTTTTAAAAACAAAATCAGCTTTTCTTAATGTTTGGGTTTTAAATTAAGCATTGTTTGCCGTTTCAAATTTTGCTTTAGATTTTTGGTTTCTGATGGGATATTTAAGAGGATTTCAGATTTAATACTAAAATTTGGACAGATTTAGATTATTTAGATGGACTTGGAGTAAATCCTGTTTACTATTTTATTTTAATAAAGGTTATCTTGCTGTAAACCCTGGCCGGGGGGAGAGGAGATGAGCTGGCCTTTAGCAAGGAGCAGAGGCATGGCCACCATGAGGGGTGAAGCCAGGTGATGAAGCGGACAGAGCTGGCCACTCTGCATTACCCTGACTGGCCCCCAGGTGCCACTGCTGCGCCAATTGAGACATCCTCTCTGCATTACCCTGACTGGCCACCGGGTGTCACTGTTGCTTCATGGGCGATAGTGCAACAGAGGGTCCTGTGGCACCTTTAAGACTAACAGAAGTATTGGGAGCTGCTCCCAATACTTCTGTTAGTCTTAAAGGTGCCACAGGACCCTCTGTTGCTTTTTACAGATTCAGACTAACACGGCTAGCCCTCTGATACGATACACTGTGCATTACCCTGACTGGTTACCCGGTGCCACTGCTGCTCCAAGGCAGACACACACACACACTCTCTGCGTAACCCTGACTGGCCACTGGGTGTCACTGCTGCTCCAAGGAAAACACCTTCTGTGCATTACTCTGACTGGCCACCAGGTGTCACTGCTGCATCATGGGAAACATGCTTTGTGCATTATCCCAATTGGCCACTAGGTGTCACTGCTCCACCATGGGAGACACCCCTAGGTTTGGTCGGGACGCAATTTGTCCCGATATTTCACACTCCTGTTTTTGTTTTGTTTTGTGGCGGGACTCGGCTTTTTTTTTTTTTTTTTCTCCACAGACCCCCTCCACCCCACCCCCCCATCTGTCCCGATATTTTCTTCATCCCATCGGGTCACCCTAGACACCTCTCCCCCTCTATGCATTGCCCCAATTGGTCACTGGGTGCCACTGCTGCTCCAAGGGCGACACACTCTCTGCATTACCCTGACTGGACACCAGGTGTCACTGCTCCTCCATTGGAGACACACCCACCTCATGCATTACCCGACTGGCCACTGGGTGTCACTGCTCCACCATGGGGAACATCCTCTGTGCATCATCGTGACTGGCCACTGTGTATCATTGCTGCTCCATGGGAAACACAATTTGTGCATTACCCTGACTGGCCACCAGGTGCCACTGCTCCTCCCTTGGAGACACCCCCCCGTGCATTACCCCAACTGGCCACTGGGTGTCACTGCTGCTCCAAGGGAGACACACTCTCTGCATTACCCTGACTGGCCACCAGGTGTCACTGCTGCACCATGGGAAATACAATTTGTGCCTTACCCTGACTGGCCACTGGGTGTCACTGCTGCTCCCTGGGACACACCGTCTGTGCATTAGCCTGATTTGCCACTGGGTGCCACTGTTGCGCCATGAGAAACACAATTTGTGCATTACCCTGACTGGCCATCAGTTGCCACTGCTGCGCCAAGGGAAACATGCTCTTTGCATTACTCCACTTGGCCACTAGGTGTCACTGCTCCTCCATTGGAGACACACCCACCTCATGCATTACCCTGACTGGCCACTGGGTGTCACTGCTGCTTCAAGTGAGACATACTCTTGCATCTGAACAGGAGTACTTGTGGCACCTTAGAGACTAACAAATTTATTTGTATGCATCCGAAGAAGTGGGCTGTAGTCCACGAAAGCTTATGCTCNAACAAATTTATTTGTATGCATCCGAAGAAGTGGGCTGTAGTCCACGAAAGCTTATGCTCTAATAAATTTGTTAGCACTCTGTATGCATCCGAAGAAGTGGGCTGTAGTCCACGAAAGCTTATGCTCTAATAAATTTGTTAGTCTCTAAGGTGCCACAAGTACTCCTGTTCTTTTTGCGGATACAAACTAACACGGCTGCTACTCTGAAATCTTGCATCTGAAGAAGTGAGGTTCTTACCCACGAAAGCTTATGCTCCCAATACTTCTGTTAGTCTTAAAGGTGCCACAGGACCCTCTGTTGCTTTTTACAGATTCAGACTAACACGGCTACCCCTCTGATACTCTCTGCATTACCCTGACTGGCCACCGGATGGCACTGCTCCACCATGGGAAACCTCCTCTGTGCATCATCCTGAGTGGCCACCGGGTGCCACTGCTCCTCCCTGAGAGACCCCTCCCAGTGTATTATCCTAACAGGTCACTAGGTGTCACTGCTGGTCCGAGGGAGATATATGCTCTGCATTACCCTGACTGGCCACAGGTGTCACTGCTCCACCATGGGAAATACAATTTGTGCCTTACCCTGATTGGTCACTGGGTGTCACTGCGCCTCCATGGGTGACACACAATTTGCATTACCCTGACTGGCCACTGGGTGTCACTGCTGCTCCCTGGGACACACCCTCTGTGCATTACCCTGACTGGCCATCAGGTGCCACTGCTGCGCCAAGGGAAACATGCTCTGTGCATTACCCTGATTGGACACTGGGTGTCATTGCTGCTCTGCTATTTCTTATGTTACACTCTGTGAAATACCCCGTCTGGCCACTGGGTGTCACTGCCGGTCCAAGGGAAACACCTTCCGTGCATTACCCCGAGTGACCACTGGATGTCACTGCTGCTCCAAATAAATTTACTCACTGCATTACCCTGACTGACCACCGGGTGTCACTGTCGCTGCAACTGAAACACACTCTATGCATTACCCCAACTGGCTGCCGGGTGTCACTGCTCCTCCATGGGAGAAACACACATAAGAAAGGCCGTACCGGGTCAGACCAAAGGTCCATCTAGCCCAGTATCCTGTCTACCCACAAAAAGCAACAGCGGGTCCTGTGGCACCTTTAAGACTAACAGAAGTATTGGGAGCATAAGCTTTTGTGGGTAAGAACCTCACTTCTTCAGATGTAAGTAATGGAAATTTCCAGAGGCAGGTATAAATCAGTGTGGAGATAATGAGGTTAGTTCAATCAGGGAGGGTGAGGTGCTCTGCTAGCAGTTGAGTTGTGAACACCAAGGGAGGAGAAACTGCTTCTGTAGTTGGATAGCCATTCACAGTCTTTGTTTAATCCTGATCTGATGGTGTCAAATTTGCAAATGAACTGGAGCTCAGCAGTTTCTCTTTGGAGTCTGATCCTGAATTTTTTTTGCTGTAAGATGGCTACCTTTACATCTGCTATGGACACAAGTCAGATATCAGGAATGGCAATATACAAAAACCTGTAGGAGAACACTTCAACCTCCCTGGCCACACAATAGCACCCTGTAGTCTCCCATGGGCTGGGGCACATCCACCTCGGGGGAGGGTCTGTCTGCCCCAATGCAACCCAGAGGGAGGGTCCACACCTCCTATCAGGCTCAGTGGGATGCACTCTCTTGCCCGCCATGGTCTCCTATGGGTCATATAGGATCTGTCTGCCCCAGGGATGGTCCATGCCATGCTGAGGAGAGTTCATGCTGCCTGCCAGCCTCAAGGTGTCACTCCTCACACATCTTCATGGGGATTTTGGGGAGATTCTTGTTGTTGTAATGGGATCACAGAGCACGAGTGGCTGGTTGAGTATCTTCAGGGCTATGGGGTCTGGGCCCGAGAGGTGTGAACTCAGAGTCATGGCTCCGGGCTCGAGAGAAAAGGGGCTGAGTCTAGAGATGCCCAGAGATGCACTGTCACCCTACAGCTCCACTACTGCAGCACCCAAAAGCCTCACTCAGGTCCGGGCCTCATTGTGTTGGGTGCTGCATGGAAAATCAGAGAGAAACAGAGATGTCTGGAGATGGATAGATGAGCATCTCTGGCATACAGAGGAGGGGTGGAGAGGTGTGTGTGGCACATTGAGGACAGATGGTGATGCTGCAGGCTGACAGGTTTGTGGGTTTGGCTGGTGGCTGATTGCCACAGCAGCTCCTGCCCCCCCATTTGCTGTGCTGTTTTTGACGTTGACCCATCTCTTGCAGCCACCACCAAGCAGAGCCTGGCCACAGAGCAGCGCTACAGCAGGTGCATGGACCAGCTGCACAAGGTGCTCCTCATCTGCTCCGAGACGGACAAGCACGTGGGCTCCTGGCTGCTGAACAACCTGCCCCAGATCTCACCCTCTCCTGCTACCGGAGTAGCCTGCTCACCACTGAGACCAAGACCAGCCCCCAGCTGCCCTGGCAGCCACTGACCCTAATGTGGAGAGCCTGATGTGTGGTGGGGGGAAACATCCCAGTATCTCCTCTGTAGGGTCAGGACGTACTGTTACAAATTGCTCCCTGTCCCAATTTCCTAATGGTTGCAGTTACAGGACATAGCAATTTTTTTGCTGTCCTGATGCAATTCACCAGCCCTGGGTCTGGGAGTAGCGATTTGTGGCAGATGGGGTATGCATTGTTACAATGTGCTACTTCTGGGAAATCTCTATTTGAAATTGGCACACTCATGAAATGAGTTTTCTAACAATACATTTTTCTAAGTTAGAAAACATTTGTGTTATTGAGATCCAAATTTAATATAGAGATTTCATGGGGTAGGAAACTGTGACAGGGCATAAACCATCTGTCACAAATTGCTACTTCAGGACCAGGGCTGAGGTAACCAAGGAAATCAGGCAGCATTCAAGTGATATGATCACAAATAATAGCCTGACATTAAAAATAAGAAACAAGAGTATTAAAACCTGTAATTTACTATGTCACAGTAAAAACATAGGTGGTGTTATAATAATAATTAAACTAATGTTTTTGAAAAGTCAATAAAAGGAATTAAACTACATTTATAGGAAATTGATACAGAATGGTCAATTCAAGCAATTAGAACAGCAAACAAGACAAACCCTGAGCCCTGCACCCTAATGCTTCAGCTAACCCTGATCCCTGACCATCACCCTATTATATCATAACCCCCACCCTAACCATAACCCTAACCCCTTAACTCTAACACACCTTTGAACCCAAACTCTTACCCAACCTAATCCCTAAAGCTAATCCTAACCCTCGCATTAAACACAACCCTCTAACCCTCAACCCTGCTTCCCAGAACCCTAACCCCTCCCCTAATCCAACTCTCCCTCTCAACCCCTAACCCTTTCCAAACCTAATCCACACCCTAAACCTAACTCCCCCTTAACCTCACCCTAATCCAACCCCTAGACCCTGACCCTGTAAACCCAACCCTAAACCCTCAAACCCCAATTTCCCCCCCTCCATGGGTGGCACCATCCTCTTCCCAGTGGGAGGGGCTGAGGTGGGGGTAGACAGAAAATTGGGGGGGCTGCACCCGCCCTTGCCACAGAGCCCCACCCCTCTCTATGGCTCTGCTCCCTGCTCCTCTTAAGTGCCAGCCCTGCCTCCTGCCCCATCCCCCCATTGCCCTCCTCCTGGCCAGGTTGGCGGCTGGAGACGGCCAGTGGGGGGTGACTGATGCGCTGGCTGGTGCCGTAGGATGGGCAGCTGGGGTGCTCCCCTGTCTCCTCCTCCTGCTGCTGCTCTTGGCCCTGGGGCTGCGGCTGCCCCTCAGCTTCCCGCCGCCCTTCGACTGCTTACAGCCCCCAAGAGCCACCCAGGTGGGGGAACCTGGCTCTCGCAGAGCCCTCGGGGAGCATCAACCACGGGCGGCAGGCCCAGGAGCCTGGGGCAGAGTGGGGCTGTTTGGGTTGCTGTGGGGCACCCTGAACCCTCTGCCTGCTCTGGGCAGCGCATAGTTAAGTGAGGACTTCTGCGCTGCCGCTGATGGCGGCACGGTCATCAGAGCTGGGCGGCCAGAGAGCTAGCCAGGTTGGCTAATGAAAAGTGTGACTAAGGGGGGATATGATAGAGGTATATAAACTTCTCCCTGTCTGCTCACCCGAAAGCAAGTCCCTATTGAGAACATTTGCAAACTTCTCCCCATTACAAGTCTCTGTCAGCACCCTGTACTCATCCCTGCATGTACGCCCTAAAAAAAGTCCCCCTTCAAGCCCTCTCTAACTAAGTCTCCCTCATTACCCCTGCTGGACATTTTCAATGTGTCTCTCTCTACACATTCAAGTGTCCTCTTCCCTTCATCTGCTATACTAGATAGTTCCTATTTTGAGGTGTGAGCTCAGGAAGATTAGTGGTGGAGGAGGGAGCTAAGGGCTTCCCTTAATCATTTCCCTATGTGCTACCCTCAACTCATCTTAGCCATCTCCATTTGCAACCCCCTCCAATCTGCCACCATGCCTCCTCTTGCAAGTATCTCCAGGTGTGTTTGTCTCCTTAACACTCCCTACACTATTTTCCTTCTGCTCCCCCCATAGACAGCTGCTTAGATGCTCTAAACACTCCCCCATTCCCTTCAGTTGTTCATGAATGCTCCCACCCCAGACATCCTTCCTCTTTCCTCCCTTTATGTTCCAGGGAATAACAATATTAATTTTTTATACGGCACTTTTTTCTATCTATTCATATATAAGTAGTTGGTTAAAAGATAATGGGCCACTGGATGAGGCTCAAGAATATGTAGCATTGTTAATAGGTTTTCTAGGACCAATTTGTTGTTGCATGATATGCAAGTGGCTTTTGCTATATAGCTATCACTATACAAGACATTTTTACATAAGGTCACATAGCTGCTGGTAGCCTGCTCATGCCACAGGAAGCTGGTTTCCTATTTTTTTCAAAGCAATGAAGGGCAGATATGTGGAAACAACCATACAAAGATTAAGAGTATCATTTATTATTATTATTATTATGTATGATCATAACCATGTTGATAGTGTAGGATTCTTTACCTTAGTATTAGTGGAATCAAGGACACAATGTATCCTATACAGACTTGATACAGGAGATGGGACACTAGATTAGAAATAAGACATGCCTCAGCATAGGCTACGTCCTATATCCAACAGAGCTAAGTTTCCACATAGGGAGGTCTAATGAGTTGCATCACTTAACAGGTTAAAATGTATCCCAAAGCTGTTGCAGAGGCAGGTGGAAAGGAAGAGCCAGGAGCACAAGGTATACACCAGAGAAAGTCAAGAAGGAACAGAGCTAACTATTTAACCGAGGTAACTAATACTGCTGGAGTATTACATCACCCACACCACAAACTTGTATGGGTGCATTCCCCCCACCCATTGCTTCTCTCTGAAAAACGGTATATTGCAAAAGAGATGGAGTGATAGTACTAGTCTAGACACACAGCAACTGCTGAAGGCTTCATCTCTCATTAACTATTATTCCACCACTACACTACATTTCAAATTCCATAAGCTGTTAAGTGTAACAATTTTTTGTTTTTAAACAACCAACAACAAAAATCCAGGGATTTCTGGCTATTCAAACCCTTTCAACAAACTCCAAGACGTGTGAAGTGAGGACACAAGATACTGTTTATAACTCCCATTTAGTTTAATAAGTTAACAAGTTCAGGCCATTACACAGCAATGGAACTCTTCTTAAACATTTACAAAGGTGCAGAATTTCATCCATTTCATCTTTAAATAAATCATTGTACTCTAATCTCTTAAATAGCTAAACAGTTCCTATTTTTCTTTGTATTGAAATCTGGGGTTAAAATAATCCACCCACAAAGAAGGCATCAAAGTACAAAAGAGCACAAGTGTGGGGCACTAGCTCAGGCTCAGTGTGGGTGTTTGCTCCAGAACCTGTGCAAGTGAGCAAAGCAAGCAGATACCTGTGAAAGGAGTCCTGAGTTGAGGGCCACTCATGTAAAGGAGCTACAATATCACAGGGTACACACCAGCTTTTTATTTTACAAGAGGTTTCACTGAATCTCTGCTACCAAGGATATGACACCTTCACTGTATATTCATTATGTATAGGAAGGGAAGAAAAAAGACAGCTGACAGGAACAAATAAGATCTAAGTCACAGCTGCTGTCCCATATGGGATCAGATTGGCTTGCTAGTTGCCCACAAGCCCCCAGCTCTATAGATTTGAAATCTAACCCAAAGAAAGATGTTTTCACAGGAAACAAGTCCCTAAGTAATGATTAACTCAGAGGAAACAGAAGAAAACTTCCGTAAACATACATATATACACACACACACACCCTGTATGTACATACATGCATATTCTAATTTGAAAAGAAGTAATTAACTTAGCTGAGTAAAGAGTGAACAATTTGTAGAGGTCTGTATAAAACTTTTCAGTATCCCCAACTTCACCCCACTGTTATTTGTCCCATTCTCTGCCTGGCTGTAGTCCCCTTTCCATTACCTCAACTCATCTGACTGTGAAATCCTTAAGTGTATTCAACAGATATTTGTAAGAAGCAGTTTTCTTTTTTTAAATATACCACATTACAAGAAATGCCTATGGGAATAGGGAGGATTGCCAGTATGGGACACCACAAAGTCTGTAAAGGCTAGTAACCAGACCTACTGATCATACCTCTCCTTTTCAATCAGTTCATATCATAGCCTGTAAAAAGATAGCCAAACAATAAATGTTTACAAAGAACCCCGCCCCCCAACACACACAATTAGGTTCCATTAACAAGCAGCTTTTTGAAATATTCTTTGAAAGAGAGATCTCCATAACACTGCCTTTTGCACTTAGCCTGTATGTGTGTCTCTCTTAATTTAAAGCTGCACAGCATCCCTTATCTACGCATGCAGTTTCTATTGACAGGAGATAGGATTGCCTGTAGACTAAGGACAGAAAATGGACTTTAATTTTTCATCTATAGGCTTAAAGAATAGCTCTGACGGCTAATTAGAAAAGGACATTCAAATTAAAAACTATTTTTAAAATGCATTTCTTTAGCTGTGTGTTATTACCATCACATTAGAGACTAAAATTCATTTACATTGTGTATTTTTTGCATTAGCTTCAGCCTAGGAAATGACACTGCAGTTTCATTTTGTTTAGAATCACTTTCACTTTTTGGTTCTCAAACGGCCAGCAGAATGTTGGACTATATGCACAGCAGATGTGCCAAAAGAGTGCAATTCTTGCAAAAGAAAAAAAGGAAAAAAAAAAAGCAAACCCTAACTTTACATTCAGTTTTCCTCCCACACACATCAACACACTGATATTTGGTAAACAACCAGTTTTTATTAAATTTAAGTGTTTGACCCCAGTGACCCTTTAAGGAGATGCTCCGCAGCTTTAATCTAAAGAGTGCAGAAAAATCTGCCATCTTCATCCTTGGGGATCCTGGTGGTTATACCACAATTACTGTGATCGCACCAAGATGAGCAGTCAAGTGGTTGAGGGAATAAATAACCCATGAGGGTACTGCAGCCTCTGTGAAAGGTAGTTTACACAGCAAACATTTCAAAGCAATAAATACAAGTAGAGAAAGAAAAAGTTAGATCTTTTAAGACTCAAGGATCAATTTTGAAAATAAAATCCTGTAGGACTTGCTCCTTAAACACATTAAATTCTAGAAATGTTTGGATGCTAAAGACGTACAGGGCCTCTTTCACCTGGAAGTATGCCAAAGGTAGATCAATTACTTGACCTAATCCCACCTAATTGTGAGGCTGAAGCATCACCATTCCTTATATATCAAGTACCCAGAAGTACACAAAAAGCATGGGCAAAGTCCCACAATCTACTGCTTGTGCATGGTAGCAGCTATACATGAAAAATTACTCTGTACAAATGTGAAGATGCAGAAAGGAGAAGAATGTGTCATTTAACCAAGACCATACAACTGAGCAACCCTGCTTTAAGAATACGATCACCCAATTATCAGATACTTTAAATAAAACTTCATAAGAAAGTAAAGCCGCGACTCCTAGTTTAACCCTGCTAAGGAGACATCCACTATGTCCTGCAGCCATCAGCAAAGGGCTATCTGGGCGAACTGAAGTGTCTGGATTTTTACATTTCAAGAAGTATACAATGAGCTGCACTGGCATTTTCACAGCCAGCTCCTCTCCAGCAGAGCCAGCCCATTCCGTTTGTCGTTTAAGAAGAATTAAAGCTCAAATCAAATTTGTGAAACAGTTAAGTTCCAGCTCAGAAGTTGCTTGTTTCTGTTATTCAAAGTCATGTTCAGATTATAGTTTATGTTCAGTCTAACCTCAAACATGTGTATTTCACTATCTTCAGCCTTCTAGAGAAGCTGCTATAGTGTCCACTGCAGGGTTTCACAGGTAGCTGTTGGAGAAATCTTGATGTCTTCTGGCTTCAGAACATTAACCACTTTTAGTCTTAAACTACCTCCCGAAAGTTGAGAAAGAAAAACAAAGAAAAACAAACAAAACCAAGAATGAGGCAGGTGGAGGATTTCCAGTCAGAAAAGGCTACAGCTTTGAGACCACAGAGGCAGGTGAGCTGTGACAGAAAGGTGGGTGGTACGTCTTTCTATGAGTCATCCAAAACTGCCAACATGCCCCAACTGAGATCTTGGCACAGTCTCCATCAAGGAGCTCATGTTTCAGTGACAGATAGCAGGTGCTGTAGGCTGATAATGTGTGGGAAGGAGTGGCATAAGCATGATGGTTTCTCAGTAAGGAAGGAAAAGGGAGAAAAATAGAAAGGATGTTGAGACTGAACACACTGTTCAGGACCAAAAGCTGGGGAAAGAGGAGGCTACTGGCCAGCTGGACCAGTTGTTTTATACTGTGCACACCCCAGTCTAGCTAGGGTGAGCGGGACAACGCTAAAGAGCACCTCTAACTTAGGTGTCCCACTTGTTAGCTTTCAAATCATAGCTGTGCACTCTGGATCCTACCCAGAACCTAGTGCTTCCCTGAGTCCAGGAACATGAATAGTTCCTGGCCCTAAACTCTTCACAGTTATACACTGCTAACCCCCTTCTAGTCTTTTGATGTGCCCCATGATCACTGTTCAAGGATGTTCCTATAGACCAGACTTCCTCTGTAATTTTTGCAAAACCTAATAATTGTCCTCCTGCAATCACCCAGGAATAATTTTTTCCACATACAAGCTGCCTTTAAAAAACAAACAAAACAAAACACCACCACCACAACATCCCCTTTCTAGGCAGAAATGATTTCCCATCCTAGTAGCCACCCTAGTAACTTGGGGAGGAGGAAAATAAGACCAGTCCCAGGTGACCTAATCTTTTAGGCTGATTTCTTCTCTGGTCTCCCTTCTCCACACTTCTACATGCTGAAGAGCCGATGCTCCTTTTCAAACCATTTATCCCCACACGATACCCTCATAGGACATTGAGTCAAACCAGAACATTTTGGAAGGAACCAAAGTAAATTCAGCAACTTCTAACCCCCTGCCACATTCAGGGCAAAGAGTCTGCCTAGCTGTCTACTAGATTCTCTTCCATGCAATGAAGTTGAAGGCCTCTGCATTTCTTAGCATCATTTCCTCTGCCAATACAAGACAAATCAAGGACATTCATATTACTTGAAAGAAAGATACAGTCAGAATCAGATTTGCAGGAGGAAGAGTCAGTGCCATCAGGAGCCACTAGGTAAAGGTCCATTTTAATAAGTTAAATCTTTTCTGTGGAGGACTTCACCTTCATTCTTTCCACTAAAGAATGGGTCACATGGGGTTCTAAAATAAAACTTCAAGCTACATAGCAAACACTCCTCTAGCGCAAATCTACCCCTCATTTTCCAAGCATCATGTTGGTCTTCAGAGTAGAGCACCCATGGACCACAACAGCTGAGCTTGCATTCTACAAGATCAAACAACATCTGCTTCTCCAGTGGCCCCAACCATCTCTGTAGGGAAAGGGGCCATATGTACAAAGACTAGCTGCTGGTCCAGACAGCTAGATGTGGTGGACACCCCATTTGGGGGAGCTACATCTATGGATCAGGCCATCTTTCTATACACACCTGGCAATAGAAGGGGGCCTTATGTCTGGCTAGCAGCTGCTGCAGTAGTGATAAGAAGAGGACTTTTGCAAGGACCCAGTTGTCTTGCAGAGTCTCACCTAGGTTCCCGTCTTCTGGTTAAGTCCTTTCATTTAAAAGAAAAATCCCCCAAATTCGCTACAAAACAGGGGGGCACTGTTCAAATAGCATAACTGGTTTATGGAGTTACTCTTTCCCCTGAAAATTTACCCCAGCTGGCAGGCTGCAGCAAACAGGTGTTACTCCTCAGTCAGGCCATGAACGTTGCACCATGCAGAAGTACCGTGGAGGAGCCTTGATCTTCCATAGATTAACCCCCTTTCCCCAGAAAAGTTATTCAAGGGTCTCTTTTGCCATACAGTTAAAGATTTCAGGAACTAAGGGGTTAAGTCTTAACCCTGGAGCAGACACCCTGTCCCCCTTCTAGAAGGTCATCTGGAGAAATCAAAGGTGCAAGGCAATCAGGAGGACACGGAGTCATTCCACCAGTGCCGGGAACAGTCAGAATGACTGCTTAGCAAGCTATCTGGTCTTATGCCAGAACAAAAGGGTCATGATATCCAGAAGAGGCAGAAACATGGTGGCTAATCAACCTAAACTTTGGGTTCATAACTCCCTTACCTCCTCAACCAATATAAAGCACCAGGGGAGGGGAGGTGTCCCCCTCAGCTGAGGGAGGAAGGAATTGGATTGTAGTTCGCAGATACCTGGGGTGGGAAAGACACAGAGACAAAGGGGGCTTCAATGCAACTTTCGGACTGGCTCATCCCACCCTTAGTTCTCGCCCATTGATGATGTGCTGCCGTTGGTCTTGGGTTTTGATTTAGACTTAAAGGAGAAGCGCTTGATGAGGCGCCGGGAGAAGCTGCTGGCTTTCTTCCTGGTGGCAGAGCTGGTGCTGGCATTGGACAGGTCATCATGCGACTGGCTCAGGCCTGCTTCCTTCTGCTTGTTCTTCCTCCGGAAGATGAGCTTGGTGCCGCTCCGGAGAAAGCTGACTGGAGAAAAAGACAGACATAATGATGCCCTGCCTTAGGAGCTTTCAACAAAATGATTTTGTGCTTCACAGACACCTCCCTGTGAAGGGCCATCATCAATTCCATTTTACAGGTTTATGAAGTACAGCAGAAAAGGGACATGCAGAGAGTCAGTGCCTGAGCTGTGACTAGAACCAGGGACTCTGAAGTTAGTCCTCTGCTCTAGCCACATTCTCTGGAGAAAGAATGAGACATCCACAGGCCAGCAGAAGAGTCACAACTTAGCTAGGTGGTAGTCATCTATTTCTTACTATCCTTGAGCTTCCAAACATGAAAGGCAGATCTAGCCCCTCCCTGGAAGTCCTTCCATTCAGCTGGGTCTTGTGGTAATTTGTGCAATACCCCTTCTCCATACCCGGGATGAGACAGATGGCCTAGGTTTGAATTGGAGAGGGTCAGCGATCCAGCACTTTTTAAAGACTTCCTTCTTGTTTTGCACAATCTCAGTGTAGTAGAAAGGAGAGCCTGAGACATAAGGCCCGGTATAAGGGGCCTGGTGTAAGACCTAAGGCCTGAACTGAAGTCAGGCCCTTTCTTTCTAAGCCCCCCCCCAACATGCTATAAAAACTCCATGGCCAACCTGTGCCACAACTACTATTTTTTTGCATATAAAAGCCAGGGCTGACATTAGGGGGTAGCAAGTAGGGCAATTGCCTGGGGCTACACGCCACAGGGGGCTCCCGCAAACCTAAGTTGCTCAGGTTTCAGCTTCAGCCCAAGGTGGCAGGGCTCAGGGCCTCAGGCTTCAGCCCCATGAGGTGGGGCTTCGGCTTTCTGCCCTGGACTCTAGCAAGTCTAACATAGGCCCTGCGTGGCAGACCCTCTGAAACCTTCTCGCAACCCCCCAGAGGACCCCAGACTCCTGGTTGAGAACCACTGCACTAACCTACCTCTGAGCAAGGGGGAGTGGGCAAGAGATCAGCTCAATGATTTAGTGTGCCATTTCTTCCTTATCCTTTTCACCTTTCTGTCTCCATTTCCTTATTGGTGATCACTGGAGCTAGCTCTTTGCTAGTGACCACAATGCAATCCTGCACCTTTCTCTCTCAGGCTCATCAATATGGGGGCAAGATTCTCTCCTAATAAACTTTTCCATGGTTCATATTTTGCTGAATTTCAACTCATTAGTCTTGCATCCATTACAATGGGTCTGGGGAAGTTAGGGATGAGTTCAGGACTATTTTCTCATGTCTAAACTGGGGCTCCAGCACAATTTTACTGCCTCATTTGCAGACTGCCAATCAATATTTAGCCTAGGCAGAAGTGTTTGGTTCTTTTACCTTAACTACAGCAGAACCTCCATCACATAATTCACACACATACACCTAACACCAGCTCCAATTCTCATCAAAGCTCAAACAGACACTATAGCAAGGTGTCCGATGATATAATCATTGTAACTTATGGGCTATAACTGCAGAATACTTACTAGCGAGCTAGTCTTAAAAATTACACTATACTTTCCTGGTATTTTGTAATGTATCCTGCTTGTTTATTTGCTCACTTACTCAGCTGAGTAATTAGCAAGATCTCCTAGCTAGCAGCGTGAATTACAGTATATAGTTCATCTTGATTTGCTCACAAGAAGTGACTACCTTACAAAAACACTACCACCCAAACCCTTATGGAAATAGCCATAACTACTCATTCGAAACATTTCCCTCCCGTCCCCCATTATGAAAGCAGCAACACAGAACACGAGTGAAGTTAACGTGACCCGCACATCGGATGCTAGAGGGAGGATGTTGCACTGCCAAAGTGAGAGACTATCATGTCATCCCCCAGGCCCTGCTGTGCTGAACATTGCTCACTCAGCCTCACCTTTGTGATCCTTTAAGCTCCTGGTCTCGAGGGCTCCTGTAGAGCCAGTTTCAGATTCCACATCCTCCACCGAGGGTCTCTCAGAGATGTCTGATCGTGTTGTCTCATCCAGCTCCTGACTAGCTCTCTGTCCTGAGAATGATGCTTCCAGCAGCTGGGATGGCTCAGTGGAGCTCTGCGGATGGTCGCACATGCCTGCCATTATGGAGTATCCATGCATGGTGGCCTCCATAGATGCCGCATAACCAAGAGAAAGTGCCATTTCATCTTGGGCAATTGGTACCTGAAGGGGATGCAAAGGTCAAACAGACAGAAGTTGAGAGTTAAAATTCACAAATTACCTTAGTCTCCATTGGGCCATCTCCTCCCCTCCTTAAAAATAAAGAGCTCAAGCCATTCTTACTAATTCTCCCATCTAGAGGCTAATAAGCTTCTGGGGCCTGGAAGGAGAGGAGACGCTACAGAGTGTTATTTCAAAACACTGAACTGCCCCATGAAAGGAACATCACGTGGGACTCTGAGTCTCAGGACAGATGGGCTTTGCGCACGTTCTTAAGCACTGTGAAACCCCATGTTTTGATTCTCAAGCCTTTCAAGTTCTGTTTCCTCAGAGGAGCCAATGCCCCAGCGTAGTGCTAGGAGAGTGTATATTTGTATAGTTGCCATTATTTGGCAAGAGATATTTGAAGTGCGTGGATCTCATAGCACAGCATGGTTCTCCTCCTCCATCCTCCAGCCAGGGACATCTGGCTAAATCCCATTCCCCGTCTCTAAATCCCCCATGAAGTTTCAACTGGACACTGCATCATCTTCACTAACTTTCTATCCTACTGCTGTGACCTACTGAACCCCCAAAGACAGTTGCATTTCAGTGATGGCAATGTGCTTTGAGATCCTTTGTGGGGTGATGCTACATGACTGCAGGTCATTATTCAGCACAAATAGATTCCTTTGTATATGGGGTCCCCTGCAGGGCCAAGCATCATGATACCCATACCTCTATTAACAACCCTCAGTACACAACTTTGGGGGAGAGTTCCCAGATCACCAGTTACCTTGGAAACTCCTGAGATGATAAGTGTGCTGCGTTTTGTAGGGGTCTTCTTGGCAGATTTGTTATTCGTTTCAGTCAACTGCCTGATTGCTGTCTCGGCCACAGGATCCAAACCATTGGACATGTGACTGTCCCCTGAACACAAAAGAGGAAACAACCCCTGGACATGATTGCAGCGCTCCTGAGCTGAGATAAGTCACCTCCAGACTGAGATGCATTACCAGTGGACAAAGTGTATGGGGGGGGAGGGGGGCGGGAAAACGGGCCCAAGAAGAAGAGTTACCACAGCCTTTCCTGATTGACCTGCATGACGCTGGAGAAGGAAGTCTTGCAAGAGTTGACAGCTGAACTGAAAGACTTAAAAATTCAGAGTCCCAGCCACTCATGGCCATCAAAGTTCCCCTAGAACTTCTTGTAAATTATTAGGAGTTTGGTTGCTTGTGCCCTGGCACAGATTACTGACTCTGGTAATTCCACTTTGCCTCCTTAAATCCACCATGCAATTTCAAATGGATGTGAGATTCTGCTTCACTTCCTGTCCTAAAGATTTGTTGTATACTGTTAAACAACTGGTGTGTTCTATCTCAGAGGTGAGAAGCAATCCATGTGCATACAACCTGTGAAGCACTTTGGGATGAGATGTCTTACAGACATGCAAGATGGATGACAGGGTGTCTGGAGGTGTGGAAGGAAATTCGGGAGTGTAGTAGAAACAGAGCCTGAGACGTGAGGCCTAGTATGAGGGGTTTGGTTTAAGGTCTAAAGCTTGAACTAAAGTCAGGCCCTGCTGAGATAAAAAACGGTTACCTGCCTTTCATAACTGTTGTTCTTCTTCGAGATGTGTTGCTCATGTTCATTCCAAGTAGGTGCGTGCGCGCCGCATGCATGATTGTCGGAAAGGTTTTTCCCCTAGCGGTACCCATCAGGTCGGCTGTGGAGCCCCCTGGAGTGGCGCAATTATGGTGGCGAATATAGGTCCCTGCCAACCTGCCGCTCTTCAGTTCTTCTTGCCCGACACTCCAACAGAGGGGAGGCAAGTGGGTCTTGGAATAGACACGTTTTTCGAGAACATTCTTAGGAGCCGGTGACTGTCTCGCCGAGCCTTGGCCCTGGGTAAAGGAGGAGAGGCCTTCTCCTATTACTCCTACCCCACCTCCTGTTATAGTCTTGCCTCGGCCGAGATGGGTAGAAGCGAGGCAGGGGCTGAGGCTTAAAATGCTTCTTTTGTGGGGCTGGCGTATGAAACCCCAAGGACTTCAAGGTCGCTCTAGTCAGGGGTGGGCAAACTACTTCCCGCGGGCCACATCCGGCCCGCCAGCCGTTTTAAGCTGGTCCTCGAGCTCCCTCTGGGGAGTGGAGTCTGGGGCTTGCCCCGCTCTGGCGCTGTGGCACTCCAGCTGGGGAGCAGGGTCGGGGGCCGCTCCACGCAGCTCCCAGAAGCGGCAGCATGGCCCCGCTTCAGCTCCTACTTGTAGGGGCAGCCAGGGGACTCCACGCTGCCGCTGCCCGCACAACTCCCATTGGCCAGGAACAGCGGCCAATTGGAGCTGCAGGTGTGGCGCCTGTGGACAGGGCAGTGCGCAGAGCCACCTGGCCGGGGCTCCGCGTAGGAGCTGGAGTGGGAACATGGCCGCTGCTTCTAGGAGCCACTTGAAGTAAGTGCGGTTCGAAGCCTGCGCCCCATAGCCTCTCCCAGCACCCCAACCCCAGCCCTGATCCCCGCCTGCCCTCCAAACCCCTCGGTCCCAGCCCAGAGCACCCTCCTACATCCCAAACTCCTCATCTCCAGGCCCACTGCAGAGACCGCACCCCAGCCGGAGCCCTCATCCTGCCCCCGCCCCACCTGCAGCCCTTCCTGCACCCTGAACTCCTCATTGCTGGCCCCACCCTGGAGCCCGCACCCCCAACCACAGACCTCAACCCCTCCTGCACCCCACCCTAATTTGTGAACATTCATGGCCCACCATACAATTTCTATTCCCATATGTGGCCCTCGAGCCAAAAAGTTTGCCCACCCCTGCTCTAGAGTCCTTGAGTCTATGGAGCTTAGAGTCCGTCTGCTCAGTGAAGAGACCTGCACCATCAAAGGGCAGGTCCTGTACAGTTTGTTGGACCTCCGGGGGGGAGGCCCGAGACTTGTAGCCATGAGCTGCATGGCAAGACAATAGCTGTGGACATTGTACGGGTGGCAGAGTCCGCTGAGTCTAATGCGGCCTGTGAGGAAGTCCTTGCAATGGTCTTGCCTTCCTCCAGGACCTCCCAAAAGTCAGAGTGGGCATCAGATGGAAGTAGCTCCTTAAACTTGGACAGGGAGTTCCAATAGTTAGAACTATAGCAGCTAAGAACCGCCTGCTCATTAGCAATTTGAAGTTGGAGCCACCCGGTGGAACAGACCTTACGGTCGAAGAGATCCAGCTTCTTTTGCCTCTTTAGATAGACTTTGGAGTGGGACCCTGGTGACCCTGCCTTTCCTTGGCGTTGGCTGCATCCACGACCAGTGTGCCCAGCTGAGGCTGGGTGAAAAGGTATTCGTACCCCTTAGAGGGTACAAAGTACTTCCTCTCCACCCCTTTAGCCGTGGGATGAATGGAAACAGGAGTGTGCCAGGGTCTTGGTAGTATTGTGGATGATCTTGATCAATGGCAAGGCCATCCTGGAAGGACCTTCTGGCATCAGAATGTCCACAATAGAGTCCATTTCATCTCACACCACCTCCGCTTGCAGGTCAAGATTTTGGGTTACTCTTCTGAACAGCTCCTGATGGGCTCTATTGGCCAAAGCCGGTAAGGAGACAGACAAGCCTGCTACTGCCTTGTCCAGGGAGGAGGATGAAGCAGCCCTCATTGGCATGGGGTCCTCCTGACCTTCCAACTCATGGCGGTCCTCTAGTGCAGGTACTTCCTGCGCAGTAGCAGATGCGATGCTGGATGCAAACTTGGTGCCGAGTTTGGTGCCGGCCCGGGTGCTGGTCTCGGAACCCCTTGGAGGTTCCCTCACCGTGGAGGCAGATGGAGGTCCCCGTCTGTCCGAGGCAACCGAAAGAGACCTGGAGCTTGGCCCTTGGGCTTGATGATACACCCATGGGGTCACTGAGTGGGTGCCTGTCACCGTGGTGGCCAGGGCATCATCAGAAGTTGCTGGGTCTCGTTATGCCTGGAGCGACAAGATCGGTGCTGGCTGCATCTGGAGACATACGACTCCAGTTCAAGGTCTGATCTCAGGCTCCACAGCGGTGGCATGTGGGACAGTGCCGGTGATCAGTGCTGGCAGCCTCAAATGTGTCAGGAGTGGACGGCATGTTCAACTCCCCGATTTAGTTCTCCCGTCCCAGGGAGTCCAACAGAAATGGACTCAATGGTTCCACCTGGGCAGCTGGTACCCAGTCAGTGGTACCAGGTGCCCCTGAGCAGGAGTTGAGTGCCCGGACGTGGGATGCAGTCTGCAGGCACCCTCGCACTGCCCTGCTCAGACTGTTGGCAAGGGCCCCCTTTCAGCTCTTCTCTGCTTCTTATGCGGCACCGGCAAGTGAGATTGGTGCTGAGAAGTTGCCAAACTTGTCTTCAGTTCCGGAGAGTGTTGGTGCCCCGGGTCTCTGGACTGGTGCTCTCCACACCAAAGTGCTGGGCTTGGATCCCGACGCAGTCTGAGCCAGCTGGGGATGGAGAGCCGACTCCATAAGAAGATTAAGTCTGAAGTTCCTTTCCTACTCAGTCCTAAAGATCTTGCACTTGTAGGTCTGGTGGGCTTCCCCCAAGCAGGAGTCGTGAGGATCTCCCTGGGCATAGATTTCTGGCAAGACCCGCAGGATTTGAAGCCTTGAGACCGAGGCATGCCCCAGTCCCCGGACGGGAGTAGGAAAATAGGGGGTAGGGGTAACCCCCAACAGAAACTTATCTATGAACTAACTAACTATATAGGCTACAAGAACAACTGTTTGCTAGGAGAAAAGCTTGCCCAAGGCAAGAGAACAAAGCAGCTCCAACGACCGTCACTGGTGCATCTGAAGAAGTGAGATTTTTTACCCACGAAAGCTTATGCCCAAATAAATCTGTTAGTCTTTAAGGTGCCACCGGACTCCTTGTTGTTTTTGTGGATCTAGACTAACACGGCTACCCCCTGATACTGGCGGTAAGAAGGAACTGAAGAGGCGGTGGGTTGGCAGGGACCTATATTCACCGCCATAAGGGTGCCACTCCAGCGGGCTCCACAGCTGACCCGATGGGTAGCGCTAGCGGAAAAACCTTCCGATGATTGTGCACGCAGCACACACACACCTACTTGTAATTGACATGAGCAATCACTCGAAGAAAACAAAGTTTGCAAGAGTCAACCTATGAGCAGAAGTCAGGTTCACAAAACCTGGGAGAAATAGGGCTGGTATTGCAAAAACCACAAGCACTTCTTGGCACTAAGTATTCACGTAAACATATTCCAGAAGGTTAGTGCCAGAACACCTCAATACCAAGATATGGTGTAAACACATTCCCCGAAGATGGCACAGGGACACACTGGCCCTCTTAAAGATAAGGTCAGGACGACAGCAGTGATGGACAGAGATGCTTTGATCTAACCAACATGTACAAGGTAAAGGGTGGTAACTAACCAAGTCAGAAGGATAATAGGTAACTTGTTTGTATCAGTGTGTAAAGGGTGGGGGGGGGGTGTCTCAGAAGGGGTGTCTGTCTGGCTGAGGAGGGGGGAATGGCAAGTTCCGCCATTCACTGAGCTAGTCCATTGTAACGGGAATACATGCATTAGTGGTCCTGTAGAGTCTATGGGATATTAGGACTGTGCTTCATCAACAATAAACCTGGCTGAACGTCTTTCCTACAGAAGAGAGTCTGTCTCTTTTTTGGCAGTTCTATCGAGATCTGCTGTGTCAGCTATCTGTGCAGAGCTGGCACAGCATGTATACATGCAACCAACAACTGACAACAAGGAATAGAGGGTTGGGTTTTTAACTAATCCACTCTTCCCCTTAGAGTAACTCAGGAAATTTGCTTCAATGATCATGAAGAACTCTAGGTTTGGAATGCAGAACCATATGGAACATTCTAATCCAAGAGGCTCCTCCTGCAGTGGACACAGTGGGGCCATGAGGATGAGCTGCATTTGGCCACTGCTGATGAGTCTCACCAACTCAATCCTGTGAAGGAGGAGAGAGCTCCTTTGTTCCAGATTAAGATGTAAGTTTCCTGTGCACTTACAGCTGTTGCTGGGTGAGGCACTGCTGGGACAGCTGCTCTCTGAAAGCCTTGTTGTCGTCTTCTCTGTCACTTCCACTTTGGATGGGGATCTCGACGGTGAATCTAGACTCAAAAAGGAAAGAGAGGCACAAAGTTAAGAAAGAAGAAGAGGAAGAGGAGCCGGGCCACAGCTGAGGTCACCTGCCTTTTGAGGAGGATGAAATGAACTCACCATTTCCCCATACAAACACAGGGAGGTGAACTCTTTGGGGGACTCCATTGGACCCCTTACATCCAGCAGGACTTGATTACCAAAAAACACACATTGAGAGGGGTGATCTCCACCAGAGAGGAGACAAATGTAGCAGCCCAGACACTGGACCTAGCATACCCTGCTTCCCCACCCCATCCCATGAAATATTTTTAAACAGTGACACCAGGGAAGCAAACTGCAGATCTCCTCTTCAATCCACCTGGAATCCCAGGCAAGAAATGTGCCAAGCAAAGGGATTCTTACCATCCCACAGCAGGGTGGAAGGGGATTTGGGTCTGTCAAATAATAATATGTAGTTAATGGAGATATCCCATCTCCTAGAACTGGAAGAGACCTTGAAAGGTCATCGAGTCCAGCCCCCTGCCTTCACAAGCAGGACCAAGTATTGATTTTCCCCAGATCCCCAAGTGGCCCCCTCAAGGATTGAACTCACAACCCTGGGTTTAGCAGGCCAATGCTCAAACCACTGAGCTATCCCTCCCCCCTGTGCTCTGTGCTGACAAATTAACCTCCCAAAACACATGTGTTCAGTATTATCCCCATTTTACTGACAAGGAAATTGAAGCAGAGAGGGGGAAAAGTGATTTGACTAAAGTCGTATCAAAAGCCAAAAACAGAGCAGGGATTAAAACCCACATCTCCAGACGGCCTTTATCAAGTGTGGTCAAAGAGGCTTATCATCATTTTACATTTACCTCCCAGTGTTAGCAAAGTGCCAACAGTGTCCTCCAAGGGTACAGTGAGATTCCCCACGTGTCCCTAGCCTCTGTTTGCCAGAAACTGGGAATGGGTGACAGGGGATAGATCACTTGATGATTCCCTGTTCTGTTCTTTCCCTGTGGGGCACCTGGCATTGGCTGCTGTCAGAAGACAGGATACTGGGCTAGATGGACCTTTGGTCTGACCCAGTATGGCCGTTCTTACAGCCTTAAGTAGCTCGTAGGAAGTTAAATAGCAGTGCTATCCCCACCATCTCCACTTGCGATGCCAACAGCAACCCTTCTTCCCTGCTGCAAAAGGAGCAGATTGCAGGGATTGCTGGATCTGACTGCAACAAAATTTAGCTATGTACCACAGAGCTAGACACCTGCCCCTGTATGAAGTCCTAATCGGTCCTTACCCAGCTTACAGTCCACCTTGGGCCTGGACTGGACGGTGGTGACAGTAGTCACAATGGTGCCATCAGGCATGATGGTACGGTCCATTTCGATTTTTTTGGTGGGGGTGATGCTGGTGCGCAGTGATGCGGCATACTGGGGATTCGGGGACAAAGGAGACTCGTGGTAGAGTAGCTTAAAAGAGAACAGGATGCAAATAAGTCAGGGAGAGTCTTCCTTTGGTGACACCCCAGGTGAGAAAGGCTGTAAAGGCCTAACTTCCACTCAGAGCTCACGTGGTGAGAGGACTCATGTGAGCTTGCACAGAGCAGTAATCTATGACCCCAGAGCTTTAGACTGCTCTTCGGTTACTTACCGAGAGGCACAACCCACTATCCCCTCCCCCCACCCGCATCTTTTCCTTCATCCCCAGTCACACAAGCAGCTTCTAAGCCTCCTCTTTTAGCTGCTAAGCCTACAGTGTCGAAATCAGAGAGTGAGCCTGGATCCCACTGCTGTGCACTGAATGTCCTAACTAACATCACTATCAGGGAAGTGATAGCTGCATAAGCAGCTTCATCAGGCCAGAAAGAAAATATGTCCCTTGTTATATCACATTGTCCTCGAACCAGGAAGGCCAGCCATCCACCATCCATTACCACTACTCCTTCAGTCATCTGTAGGGAAGCTAGAGAGTAAAGGAGAAGGCAATACCAGTCTTCACTCTAGAAGCTTCGTTTGCTGCCACTATATCATTCCCAGATCCTGAATTCCAGTTCCCTGTGGAGTGACCTGTCATCTAGACAGCACATCCCTGGAAGAACACTTCACAGCTCTTCATAGGTCATATGTTTACCTCCAGTGTAAGGGTAGCCGCAGGTGGCAGCAGCTGCCCAGCTCCTGGGGTCAGGGAATAGATCAGCCTCCCAGATGGCTGTTTGCTGCAGGAGTCAAGTGAAACAGCAGTATGTCCCAAAAGCACATCTGTGAGAGGGAGAACAAACTCAGCCCAGAAACCCCCAAAAGCCCCTTTTGCCTTTGGGGACCTAACTCCATGCCCCCACAAGGCAGCCTCAGAGTTGCAGTAGCTCCTTAACCACAGGAGGGCTCAATGGGGCCTTATGCTTGTACTACGCCACAAACCAATTGAGAGGCTCCTCATTCTGTGAAAATAAGGTGGAGTTTTGCAAGTTCCTTCAAATTCAGGTCCTGCAACTAGTGCATAGCTTAGTGCAACTGATCCGAAATCAGACTGCTCTCTGTAATACTTATCTGGCATTGAGTAGCATGCCCCGCTCCCCTTTTCAGCCAGAACATGCAATGGCTTGGTGGTATCTAGGCATCAGAAGGGTGAAAAGGAAAGCATCTGGCCCAAAATCTAGGTTTGAAGATGTCAAACCTGAGAACTATAGTAAGTGTTTTTCATGAAGTCAAAGGTTGGGTTGGTATGTGAACATTCCCTGCAGAATTTGCAACCCAAACATTCTGGCATTGCACTAAGACACACTGTTTTCAATATGTGGGTCTTATGAACTGACCAGCCTTTTTCCAAGGAGATGATTTCATGATCTTTTCACTTGTAAAGATCTCAGGGGCTGTTATAACACCAGGAATTACTCTTGAATCCTGTGATTTTGAGCCTTACTGGATCCTGTTTATGGCTGATCATACTCACTCTCCCCACCACTGCTGTTCCCCAGTACTCTCAGCTTCAACTCTTTACTTCGTGGCCCCAGCTCCCTGCCAAGATAGAAACAGAAGGATTGGTGCTCGGCACATGTCAAAAGACTTCCATCCAAGAACTCCTTTCCTCTGACTGACCCTATTCCTCACCCACCTCCACCTCTTCACAGGGCCCAGAATTTAGTGCACATTTTTTGTGTGGATGATGATAGAAGAGAGCTCCTGCTCCAAATGTGAGGTGCACTCGCACAGCTGCAAAGAACACATGGGGAGGTAGAGCAGCAGTGCTACAAATCAGAAGTGAAATTATTATCTGAATTGGGGTGCACTAGGAAAACAGCATGGGTACTCAGGATGGGAAGAGCAGGGATATGAACACTAACTTCTCCCAATACAAAGGAATTCGCATCTAGGATAGTTGGCATCTGAAACATACCCATCCCTAATGAAACCCAGAAACCTGGCACACTGGCTGCAACCCTCCCTTAGCTGAAAAAGCAAACACCAGCTCCTTACAGCATGAGCTCCTCATTCCACTGCACCGCTGCTGCAGCGCTGGAGATGCTTGCTCTCGCTGGCTTTGTCCATTTCTGCTGCAGAGGACTGTCTAGCTCGGCTACACAGCATAGCTTCCCACCTCCTGGGATAGAGAGAACAGATCAGAGGAAATGGAAGTGAGGACGAGAGGACTGGAATTCTACAGTGTGAATTATTAGGATACTGCTCAGCATGCTGGCATCCCTCCAGCCCAAACCTGGAAGACCATCAGAGCAAAGTGTCTTTTCATCCTCTGAAGTCAAACACACTTACATCCCCTCCCCCGAAGGTCAACTGGTTTCTCCCTTCTTACCTCCTTCCTCCTCACAGCTCAAGTTGAGCACCTGCATATGCCGGAGAAGCAACTTGGACACCGTAGGGGCCACTATATTAGATGTGGACTCTTGGGACAGTTTTTCACAGGACATCTGAGGAACAAAATGGGAGGTAGACAGATCAACGATGCCCAACTGAAACACCCCCACTAATCCCTTTCCCCAACCATAAGATTGGAATAAGGGGCCACAGCAGGCCAGATGGGAACATTAAAAGAGAGGACATAGCCCAGTGAGAAGGAAGAGGCTGAATAACCCCAATCAACAAAATGCAGTGCTGACGATTATGATATGCATTCCTGATTGCCCTGTGGCAACTCATGGTATCTGGCATGAATACAGCAGAGAAGCCACTCATGAATCTGAGCTGGTCCCACAGCAGCTCACAGCCTATTAACCTGTGGAGGAGTCTGCACAGGGAAGTGACTATGGGAGCACCATTGCTTAAGACATTGTAAAGCAAACAGAGGAATTGACTATAGGGAACAAGTCTGCACTGCCTATGGAGGATGGGTGAAATAAGTCAGACATCCTATTAGCTTGTTAATTACTGTTTCTGTGTGGTCTCCTCTGCACTCACCTGCACATCCAGTCCCCACTCTTCAGCCCAGATTCCATTTCCTGTGTTCCTTTAACACTCTAATACAGGGGTGGGCAAACTTTTTGGCCCGAGGGCCATATCTGGGTATAGAAATTGTATGGCAGGCCATGAATGCTTACAAAATTGGGGTTGGGGTGTGGGAGGGGGTGCGGGCTCCGGGGTGGGGCTAGAAATGAGGAGTTCAGGATGCGGGAGGGGGCTCCGGGCTGTGATGCGGGGGGTGAGGGTTCTGGCTGCGGGCACGGGCTCTGGGATGGGGTTGGGGATGAGGGGTTTGGGGTGTAGGAGGGTGCTCCGGGCAGAGACCGAGGGCAAGAGGGGGATCAGGGCTGGGACAGAGGGTTGGGGCACAAGGGGTGAGGGTGAGGGCTGTGGGTGCAGGCTCTGGGGTGAGGCTAGGGATGAAAGGTTGGGGTGTAGGAGGGTGCTCTGGGCTGGGATCAAGGGGTTTGGATGGTGGGGGAGGGGGAAATCAGGGTTGGGGTAGGGGGGGCGGATGGCTCGGGGCAGTGCTTACCACATGCGGCTCCCGGAAGCAGCGGCATGCCCCCACTCTGGCTCCTACGCGGAGGTGCAGTCAGGCGGCTCTCCTGCACGCTGCCCCATCCATAGGCACCGCTCCCACAGAGCCCATTAGCTGCGGTTCCCAGCCAATGGGAGCTGCGGGGGAGGTGCATGGGGCGGGGGCAGGATGTGGAGCAGAGCCCCCTGGCTGCGCCTCCGCGTAGGAGCCGGAGGGGGGACATGCTTCTGCTTCTGGGAGCCTTGCAGAGCGCCCCCCGACCCTGCTCCACAGCTGGAGCGCCAGAACAGGGCAAGCCCCAGACCCTGCTCCCCAGCAGGAGCTCATGGGCCCGATTAAAATGACTGGTGGGATGGATGCGGCCCGGGGGCCGTAGTTTGCCCACACCCGCTCTAATAGATATGTGTGAGCCTGCCAGTGATCCTCCTCAATTCCCACTGCTTTCAAGGCATACAGGGAAAGAAAAGAGGATTACCAGACATCAGACCAATGTTCTAATCTAGTCTTGTTTCCCATCTCAAAGCGGCCAGCATCCACTATTTCAGAAGAAGGTAGAAAAAGCCTATAATAGACAGTTATGCATTTAACCCATAGGGGAAGTTTCTTCCTAATTCCTGGCAGTTAATAGCCATTTTATGTCCTGAAAAATGAGTTAAAAGCCATGTAGTTTTAATCCCAGTAGTATAATGGAGAGTATTACCCTCTCCAAACACATCTAACGCTTTTTGATTCTTGCCATGCTCTCAACCTTGCTAATCTTGTTGCAAGATCAGGCTAATCAGGCTGAAAATGAGGAGAGCCTTACCACATTACTACCAGCAGTGCATGCCTTCAGATTCACCATCATGGCAGGCTGGGTGCTGACAATTGAGTCCTCAATCAGGTCCTTTATGGTGGACAGATCCACTTTCCCATCATTCTTCTTCCCAGCAAACCAAAATGAAAAAGACCCCCACAAAAAAACAAACAAGACAAGTTACTGGAACAGTTTCCTCCATAGAAGATAATTTGCTGTCCTGATTTCTCATCAAAGCCATTAAGGTGGCCCCAGTCCACCTCCCACAGAATCATACTCAGCCCATTCCATTTGTCTGTTTTGCATTCCCTCTAGGGTTCCTAAAAAGGGGTAAGCCAGGTGTCTCACTCACATCTTACGTACATAGTACAGTTTATATACAGTGTACATACACATACATCCACACTCTCTCGGTGTTTCAAAGCAAATGGGTTAAGGCCAAGTTCCTGCAATTTCCCTAAGAGCTCCATTCACTCCAAATCATGACAATAGTCATTAGAGCTTCCCACACCATCACAAGTGTGTGAGACAGATTGGTGACCAACCTGCTGCACTTTGGAGACAGCAGTTGGATTGCTACACTGAGTCAGAAAGAAGAAGCTGGGAGAAGCCAGATTCTCAATACACACACACCACACAATTACGATTTATGGGATTGGCAGGATTAAACAAGAAATGCTGTAGGGGGCACAAGTGCACCAGAGTCCACTTCATTAAGCGGTTAATATTGTGGGTTGTGCCTGCACTAACTTTTTTCAAAAAGCAACAGAGGGTCCTGTGGCACCTTTAAAACTAACAGAAGTATTGGAGCATAAGCTTTCGTGGGTGAATGCCCACTTCATCAGCCTTGCGTCTGATGAAGTGGGCATTCACCCACAAAAGCTTATGCTCCAATACTTCTGTTAGTCTTAAAGGTGCCACAGGACCCTCTGTTGCTTTTT
>NC_048318.1:18665209-18791888 GCF_013100865.1 Trachemys scripta elegans | reverse complement strand
TCAGAGTTGGTAAGACAACTCCCACCTGTTTATGCTCTCTGTATGTGTGTATATATATCTCCTCAATATATGTTCCATTCTATATGCATCCGAAGAAGTGGGCTGTAGTCCACGAAAGCTTATGCTCTAATAAATTTGTTAGTCTCTAAGGTGCCACAAGTACTCCTGTTCTTTTTGCGGATACAGACTAACACGGCTTCTACTCTGAAATCTGTTTTGAATTGTAAGGCCATGATGTTGAAAGTCCAACAGCACTGATAAGAGCCAAGAATAGTGCAAGATGCAAGCACTGTGTCAATTTCCCCAGTCAGCTCTGTCAACTCCTGACTTGCACCCCCACTACTATCCCAGACTGGAGCTTGCCCCTACAGCTATTCCAGTATTGAGTGGCCCTCTCCTCATAGCTCTGACATCTCAACCCTGGCCTGCAGCCCCACTCCCCCTCCATTATCCAAGTCTTAAAGGCCAAGATAATCCTTGTAGAATATACACTAGCACTCAGTGAAAAGATACAGAGCACAGCAAAATGCGGAATGGCAGTGCCTTACCATACTGTGGTCTGCCTGGTCTGTGCAGGTCACGTGACTTATATTCACCGCTGGTGGTAGCTGAGGACTCTCTTCAAACGTGATCTGGACTGAACTCTGGGGTAAGAGAATCTAGTTAGTCCCCAAACAAGGTCAATTGATCTCAAAGCCATTTCAAGGAATGTTAGCAATTCCAACAAGAGGCCTCCAGAAGTGTTACATGGCAGTCACGTGAGAACAGTGAGCGCAGAGCGGCAGCCATACAAGAAGACAAGTGGGTGACAGTGAGAGGAGGCACATTCAGAATGAGTAAGAGGAAAGCCTTCCTTGCATGGCATGGAGTTGGCTTGTGAAATTCCAAGCCTGAGGGGGCCCTGGTAGATTTAAACAAGGGCTGGAGGATTCCATGACAAATAATATCTGTAGCTATGCCAGCGTCATGCTGAAGGGTACAAGTTCACCATTGGAGGCTCAGATAGGAATCACTACCCTGCTGCGCACACAGAATAGGGAGAGGAATTCCCTCTGGAGAGGGTACAAAGGCTTTGTTTATGAACAGCTCCTTATGCAGTCAGCCCTAGGATGTTATAAAAGGACCATAAAGGTATCACTCAGGAGGTATCCATTAAACTCAGATCTCAGCAGGGATGGAAATTATAGCAACCCATGAGATCTGAACCCAAGCATCCATGGCTGCTGCATCCCCAAAACCAATATTTCAGAATAGAGTCTGGCAACCCAGTCTCAGCTACAAAGTTACCCCACATAGTTCCCCTTGGGGCCAGAGACACTTCAGAATCCCAAAACATCTCATATGGCAAAGTGGCTTTCAAGAAATAGCATCAACAAGAACATCTGCTCAGTTCTTTGCTTGTTACCCCGTGAACTCACTAAGGGCAGCAGCAAAGATTTTTTAGGGAAACAAGAAACAGATAGGAGCTGCATTCACACTAGGAGGGTTTCGGGCAAAGAACTAAGACAGACAGGTTCTAAGTGGCAGAACGCAGAGAGAAATGAGACCCCTAAATACACAAATCACATGAAAGAAACCCATGTCAAAGACAGAGGGACTGCAATGACAGAGATGGCAGTGTCAGATCATGTGTGTGTGTGTGTGGGGGGGGGGGTTGTGGCTGATACCAATCTGCTTTAACAATTTGGTTTTGGGGCCAAATTATTTCAAGCTGGGTTTGATTCTACCCGCCCCCCGCATCAATTCTAGTTTAGCTGCCTGTCTCCAGATTTGGAAAAGTGAAAAAAAAAAAAGGGCTCTGAAAAAGCTTTAAGTTCATGAACCCAGATCATTTAATGTAGACGATACTCCAACCACAAGGGAGAACTCTGCAAAATATGGAGTAGACAAGTGATGGTTGGGTCCAGTACTGAGATAACAAAATGGGCACCACTCCCAGAGCTTTTGCCTCCAGGTGGCATTAGGCAAGTACCTCCCGCTCCACAGCTGCAACCTGCTTCTGGGAAGCATGCTGTCACACAAGTACGGTTGCTAGACCTGTATCTGCATTTTGCAGTATACCCTCAGGATGTCTGACATCTCACCGCATTGAGTAAATATGGCAGCCGCCACCTTCAAGTTTTGCTTCCCCTCTCCCCAGAGAATCAACATCCCACTATTTTAGTGCCTCAAGCTATGGCACCCCCAGCTTGCTGCAGAAGAGGGGACTCCGGACCTTAATTTCTGTCTTCTCAGGAGAAACCTGAGCATCCCTGTCCTTGCATTATTTTTTGCCACTCAGAAAGATGCCTCACTTTGATTTCCATCCACAGCCTATCTGGGGATGAGAGAGGTGAGCTGCTCTGTGCTTTTGGAGTGATCCCCCTCTGGGCCTGCAGAGATGACTAGGGTTGAGGAGAGGACAGACAGAAAGCACGATGCCTAGACCTGTGCTTCTATTTCACAGCACAGCAGATAAAACACTGGGCATTACAGTGACATGGGAGCTCACCTGCTGGGAGGCAGGTTCAGATGCTGCTCCTTATCAGAGGTCAGCATGAGGCTGGACATGTCCCCACTATAAGGGGAATGAAAAACTGGAGAGCGTACAAGAGCCAAACTGCAGCTTTTCCTGCAGCTTCAGAAAAAAAAATTATTCCAGCTGCAGCTACCTAATCATGATGCAACCTTCAGCAGAATCTCACCAATTATAAAGGTACCTGAGCATGAGCCAAATGCTCCCCGAGTTCCAATCTGCAGACCATCTGCTATAACAGTCCTGCGATCTGAGGCAAAATTCTGCCAATGTTCCTCCATCCTAACCCAGAGTCCCCCTGCTCTTTCAGTCATGGGCTCCCAACACACTAGTCTGCTGACACATCTCTGTCCTAACCTGGAGCTGCCCTGCAATTCCAGCTCTGAGTTCATCCAACCAAGAGCCATAGCTGTGATGCAAATGGCCAATCTGAAACATGAACAAGTGTTTAAGACAAGAAGTGAAAAAGTAATTTTCACTTGAGATCTAATTTTGAACCAAAGTGTCCTGAGGTGAAAAGCTGATGCTTTAACCCTTTTGCACCATGGAGGCCTTTTGGAGTCCCTTTTCCACCCTTTGTCTCTGTTTAGCTAATCCCCCCTCCCATCAAAACACCTCTTTGACAGGGGTAGTCCATCCCTTTAAAGGTAGTAGGGTCTAGAGGCATCCCACTCCTGTTCCATGGTGTGGCCCCTTTAAGGTGAGGTACCCAAGGATCTAGGAAAGTCACAAAGGTAGATATGGGGAGAGAGGAAGTGGTCCTGAGAAACAGTCTGTGTTTGGGAAAAACTTGTGCTGCTATTCTTCTAAGGGCCCACGAGCAGGAGTCTTGTAGAATTAGCCTGGGAAAGAGAGCTGTATATAGTCTGCCTCTTCCCTCAAAGCAGACACACACATTATCAAGAGAAGGCTGCCTCCTTGCTGACCCCTCAGAGCCTGGGGACTAATTGGAGAAGCAGGCCTGCTGGAGGAGAAGCTGGTTGAAAGCCACAAGAGGAGCCCTGGGCCTCTGCACCAAGGAGGGAGCTGCTTGACAGACAATCCACAGCCCAAAAGGAAGGGCTGGGAAGACCCCCAAACCTAAAGGGAGGAAGCCAGGCACTTTTAGTTACATTTCCACAGGTATCTTACAAGATTAAAACCAGTGCTGAAGACATCGAAACATACAGTTCCCCCGACAGATAATATCTTCTCTCTCACCCTTTGGATATAGCATCGTATGACAGGCTGTGCAACCACATCGGGAACCCACGACACAGCAATAGAATGGGTATCCACACCAGGTACTTGCATCCTCTGTGATGCAGAGTCCAAATGCCCAGCAGGGCAGTTAATGGGCAGGAACATACTGCTTTAAGGCTGTTAACCTTTATAAAATGCTTTTTACCATCTCTTGCTAGGGCACTGCTGGGTTAAATATATTATTTTAAACATTCCTTACCTAGTAACACTTGAGATTATTAAAAGAAAGAATTTTTAAGTCATGCTGCTTGTTTAGGTTCTGTGTTTCTTTCAGCTTGGACAAGGCAAGCAAGAGTAGTAGTTGCTAGTGAATTTCCTTGCCAGTGGTTATGCATCACTGCACTAAAGAGTGCAATGTTTAGATTGAAAAAACATCAGGAAATATTTACTCAACACACTTTCAATGGAGTGTTTCTATTCAACTTAGCATTTGTGAAAGTTGGACTTCACAAACCCTGAATTTGGATAGCAACTTTGACATCATCTTTTGTGGTTAGGCTGAGAGAGACTTATGTGGTCGGAACTTTCATCATATTCCTTATTTCATAACATTGCTTTCTTATTTATTCCATTCTGCATCTTGGCCAGGTTAAACCCTACTTCAGATACATAAACTGTGAAAGGCAGTCAGTACTGAGTTTGGTAGCCCTATTCAGCTAACCGTTACTGTCTAGACAACAAAGTCATTTTAATCACTTCCTGTAACATTTCCTCCATGAACAAATATGCCACATTTGTGTAGCCCTAATATACTGTATACATAAATAATAAGCTAAAACATATACAAAGTCTACAGTCAGCCTCATTATCCTATCAGGAGATTGTCTTTCTGAACACTGAATTTCTGTGTTTCACTTTGTATTTGAAAAATCAGTGGTATATTACTGTAATTTTATATGTAAATGAGAGATTACAAGACAAGTGTTTCTTCCTGTGCTGTGCAGGATTTGCTACATTCAATGTTACTGACTAACTTGCCTTCCCTCCAGTCTGTTTTGAGTATGTCAGCAGGTTAATCACCTGAGATCTACATTGAAGCAAGTGAATTAATAACAGAATTACAGGGGAAAGTTACTTGTTTTATGCTATGGAAGATAATTATGGAAACATGAGAGTTTAGGCCTCAGACCTCCACTGATCAGGCTACACTTCCACACAGCATAGTTATGCATTATCATTTCAAATGCAATCAGCAACAACATGGGGCTTTCCCCTTGTATAAAACATTCCCTCCCTCCCCAAAAATACACACATTTTATATCTATCTTCTCCTCTTATTGAGGCAGCAAAGTCCTGGATGTGACAAAGATAATAAACTTGTAAATCTCCATTTTTGGTGTGAACATGACTTCAAACTAGCCTTCGGGGAATTTTGTCTCAGCCTTTTAGAAGCCTATAGCAACCTCTTAACACTCTAGAAAGGCCAGGAAGTCCATGAACCTTTCCACCACAGGAGGCAACCTCAAATACTGGACCCACTATACCTGTACTCTCTTTGGGTGCAGGATGGAAGTCATCACCTTGCAGGTACTGTGGGATGCTACATTTGTTTCCATGAGAAATCAGTTAGGAATATTCTTTTTAGGACATTTTATCATAGGTTTTAGTATTATGCAACATTAAGGCTTAAAGATTAAAGTGAACACTGGCTAGGAAATTCAGAAGTTAAGATTCCTGTGGAAGCCTTCTAGTGGCAATGTCAGATAATTTTACATTACCTAGAGTTGGGGACTAGAAAAATAGTTTTACAAAACTTACTGTTAAATAGAAATCTTGGTATTTTTTAGAACAAAAATAAATAGTTTATATTTAAGTATTCTTAAATGCTTGCAGCGCTTACAACCGTAGCATTGTAGTATTAGGCTAGTGCATGAAAGCCAGAAAATGAAATTATCCAGTCTATTATCATTGTTCCAGATGAGCAAAAGGTGGAACGTAAAAACAGAAACGTTAAGGGGTAAAACGTCTCATTTTTAAAGTATGCTCAATTTTAGTAATTATGGGCATTTGTAGGAAAGTGACTATTGTAGATTATTTTATTCTGACATATCCCACTACATTTAACAGATTATATAGGATAGCACAAAAAAATTCACATACACAAGTGGTCAGGTGTCCCTCAAGGAAGAGACCTGGCACAATGTGTGGATGAGCTGAAACGTCTTTTCCATATCTAACTTCCATTACAGTAATTGTGAGAACTTTACTTTCCATTTCTGGTTTCAGTACATTTAAATTCTCATTATTAACATTGCATGACTAAGGACAAGCCAAGACCCCAGCTCCCAATGTCCCAGTTTACTCGGGCTACAGAAGGGTCCACCCCCTTTGTCCATTCAAAGACTATTTGGGCAGGAGTCAGGGAAATCCACAGCAATTTCTGTTCTCCGGAGCACTTTAAGGTTAATCTGAGGAGGGATGAAAGCCCCCCGCCCCCTTCATTCCACTTGCCACTGTATCGGCAACCCCGATTTTGTTCTTTGGGGGCCAATTTCACAAAAGCTGGAGGAGGAAGAGAATGGGGTTAACTATTAGCAGCTATTCAAGTGGCATTTCTGTGAGGTGCCCAAACACCCGACCCCCTAAACGCTGACCCCATAATTCAGTTGGAGTTACTGCCCCATGACCGGTTCCGGACCGGCACCCCTCCCTGCCTCTTACCCCGTGCCTGCGGGCCTGCTCGTTGAGAGCTCGCACCCAAGCTCGCTGCCAGTTCTCCCGGAAGGATCTGAAGGCAAAGAGCGAAGCAAGGAGCCCTCTGGCCCCCGCTACCGCCTCCTCGGGAGCTCCGTCCCGGGCCACCCGCAGCCTCAGTAAGGACTTCCAGATGCCGGCTTCCCTTAGAGCTCCTCCCGAGGTCTCCGGCTTTCCCCGGCCGCTCCACACGCCCCGGGAATACTGCAACAGCCAGGCCGAGACGGTGAGCAGGGAGGCGGCGAAGAGCAGCACCAGTGCCGCCCAGCCCAGCTCCAGCTCCATGGTGCTCTCTGCTTAGCAACTTCGGGGAGGCCAGTAAGGGTTTCACGGGGGTCCGGGAGGCATGATTGGGGGAGGGGAGCCGCCCAGGGCCTCACCCCGAGCTCCGGCAGTTGTACGGGAGCATCTTAAAGGCCGGGGCCTGCCCAAATCTCAGTCGCTACTCCAGGGATAAACACTGATTTCCCGGGAAAAGGGCGGAAGGAAGGACGCTCCCGGTCTCCCTTGTGCTACGGGGGGTTGTGGCTCCCGGTCTCTCCCCAGCTCCTCCACTCGCTACATTGTATCTGTTCCGCGTTCCACGCTGGCCGAGCCGATGTTGCGCGGCTCCATAGACTCCCCGGATCTGCACTCTCCCCGGGGCTGCTTCTCCGACCTAGGCGGAACCGAGCTTGTGCCGGGGAAAAACCAACCGGGGCTGCGTGCGCAGAGCTAATCCTGACAAGGGAACTGGGGCGCCCCGCCTCCTCCGGGGCTGGCTCCTTCAAGGCGCTGCTCCGCCTCCTCTAGAGGAAATGAGGATGCCTTCGCTCTGCGCTCGCTCAATGACCCCACAGCGCCGCAAGCCACGGAGAGCACGGATCCCGGCCTCTCTGCTGCCGCAATACCAGCAGGTGCCTGCCGCCCCCGCGGCAGGGTTTGTTTTTGTTGTTGCAAAACTGCAAACTCAGCCACTCATTCACCTGAGGCCAAATGAGAAAGAAGCCTCGTCCCTGACAGGATCTTGCAGCCCCTCCAGCACAGGAGAGGCAGAGAAGGGCGGATGGGTGTTACAGTCTCAACTGATGTGTTCGAATAATCAGGGGTTGGTACAAGTGGGAGCAGATAGGCAAGGAGTCGGTCCCGTCTCTCTGGGAGCTTCAGATATTGGCATGTTGGATTGCTGGTAGTCATACTTGATTATCTCTGTGTTATACAAGTGGTGAAACTGAAGTGCAGAGATGGGGAACTGCTCAAATTCATACAGGTAGTAGTACTGTGGTAGTGAGAGAAATAAGATTTTATATTTATATAATGGCTTCTATACAACAGTTCTTTAGAGTCTGATTCTCCTAAGCCTTGCATTTTGTATAGTAATTTACTGTGGGTGTGAAATGCTATTGCGATGTGAGTGGAGAATTGTGATTGGGAGGCATTTTACAACCAATCAGCTGTAAGTGCCTTCAGAAGATACCTGAGCGTAGATAAACAGGACCAATATAAAGACAGCGCCACTGAAGTGCAACCACGTCTGTGCTGGGTGTCATTGATCTAACATGCAAGTACAAGGGGAGGGGAAATTCTGGAAAATGTCAAACCCCTGTTCTTAAAAAAGGAGATACAGGCACTGAATGTACAAATATGTATATGCTCAGCTTCAAATATGGTGAATAGCCGAATTAATTGGGGATTAGTAAATAGGATTGATTTCTCATGTAATTTCAGTTAAGCACATACATAAGGGTGTGCCAGATCTGGCTTACAGGGAGAGTTTCATGGTTAGAACAGAAGGCTGAGAGTTACAACCTCTGAATTCTAATACCAACTCTACCATTGTTCACTGTGTGACCTTGGGCAAATAATTTCACTTCTCTACACCTAAATTTCCCCATCTGTGAAACAAATGATTCTGACTTTCTTCATGGGGAGAGGAGGAGAAGGGTGAGGCTTGAATTAATTATGTATATTAAGCCTTTCAGACTCTCAAAAGGAGTTATATAACAAAGTATTATTATGTACAATATCTTCAGTGGTCTTCCAGAACGGACAAATCCTCAGGCCCAGATCCCGGTTTCCTCCTTTTCTTTATGTTTCCCATGTTGGTGAGATAGTTTGGGGAAAATTCAACCTACAAAGAATGGCTTGGGTATGGGACTCTCCTTCAACCTACAAAGAATGGCTCGGGTATGGCCCAATGGTCTTGTCTTCCTTAAGTGCTCCGTTAGCCTGTGGCTCGTCCAGTAGCCCCAGTGATTTTTTGGCAATGTTCCTGCTTCTGATGTACTTAACACATTTTTTGCTGTTAGCTTTTGTGTCTTTTGCTAGTTGCTCTTCAAATTCTTTTTAGGTCTGCCTAATTACACTTTTACACTTGACTTACCAGAGTTTATGATCCTTTCTATTTTCCTCAATAGGATTTGACTTCCAGTTTTGAAAGGGTATCATTTTGCCTCTAACTGCTTCATTTACTCTATTTAGCCATTGTGGCATTTTGGGAACGCTTACTATTCTTTTGAATTTGAGGTATACATTTAGTTCGAGCCTCTATTGTAGTGTTTTTTTAAAAAGTTTACATGCAGCTTGTAGGCATCTCACGCTTATTATTATTGAATTTTGTACTTTTATAGCCTCTCCTTGAGCATTTTACAATTACCATCCTGGTGAAGTTGTCAGTAGTACATTCCTACTGCTATACTCTTATTATTCAAACACGGAATTTCTATCCAAAGAGATTCTATGGTACAGTTTGAATCATTTAAGATTTTTACTATATTTGACTCCATGGTTTCTTTCACACATAGTGCCACTCCCTCACCAGTATGACCTATTCTGTCATTCCTATGTATTTTGTATCCTGATATTGCAGTGTCTCATTGATTGTCATTATTCCACCAACTTTCTGTGATGCATATGATATCAATATCCCCATTTAATACCAGGCACTCAAGTTCACTCATTATAGTATTTAGACTTCTAGGGCCTGGTCTACACTATGACTTTAATTTGGATTTAGCAGCGTTAAATCTAATTAACCCTGCACCCGTCCACACAAGGAAGCCATTTATTTCGAAATAAAGGGCTCTTAAAATCGATTACTGTACTCCACCCCGATGAGGGCGTAGCGCCAAAATCGATACTGTCATTTCGAATTAGGGTTAGTGTGGCCGCAATTCAATGGTATTGGCCTCCGGGAGCTATCCTACAGTGCACCATTGTGACCGCTCTGGACAGCAATCTGAACTCGGATGCACTGGCCAGGTAGACAGGAAAAGCCCCGCGAACATTTGTATTTTATTTCCTGTTTGCCCAGCGTGGAGAGCACAGGTGACCACAGATAGCTCATCAGCACAGGTAACCATGCAGGCCGATAATCGAAAAAGAGCATCAGCATGGACCGTACGGGAGGTACTGGATCTGATCGCTATATGGGGAGAGGATTCAGTGCTAGCAGAACTTCGTTCAAAAAGACGAAATGCCAAAACTTTTGAAAAAATCTCCAAGGGCATGATGGAGAGAGGCCACAATAGGGACTCAGATCAGTGCCATGTGAAAGTCAAGGAGCTCAGACAAGCCTATCAAAAAACAAAGGAGGCAAACGGTCGCTCCGGGTCAGAGCAGCGGACATGCCGTTTCTACGCCGAGCTGCATGCAGTTCTAGGGGGGGCCGCCACCACTACCCCATCTCTGACCGTGGATTACGAGGCAGGGGTAATCTCATCAACTACACCTGAGGATTCTGCGGACGGGGAAGAGGAGGATGAGGAGGAGGAGCTTGCGGAGAGCACACAGCACTCCGTTCTCCCCAACAGCCAGGATCTTTTTCTCAGCCTGACTGAAGTACCCTCCCTACCCTCCCAAGCCAGTATCCAAGACCATGACCCCATGGAAGGGACCTCAGATGAGTTTACCTTTTAAAATATAAAACTTGTTTTAAAAGCAAGCGTTTTTTAATGATTACTTTGCCCTGAGGACTTGAGATGCATTCACGTCCAGTACAGCTACTGGAAAAGTCTGTTAACGTGTCTGGGGATGGAGCGGAAATCCTCCAGGGACATCTCCCTGAAGCTCTCCTGGAGGTACTCCAAAAGCCTTGCCACAAGGTTTCTGGACAGTGCAACCTTATTCCGTCCTCCATGGTAGGACACTTGACCACGCCATGCTTGCAGCAAGTAATCTGGTATCATTGCATGACAAAGCCTGGCAGCGTATGGTCCCGGTGTTTGCTGGCATTCAAGCAACATCCGTTCTTTATTTTACTGTGTAATCCTCAGGAGAGTGATATCGCTCATGGTAACCTGGCTGAAATATGGGAATTTAATTAAGGGGACAGAGGTGGCTGTTCCTACTGGGCTGTTTGCCTGTGGCTGAAAAGAAATCCTTCCCTGCAGTTAGCCAAGTGGGGTCGGGGGCGCGGAATTGGCCCTGAGCTTTTCGCATTTGGCTAGCAGGGATCTTCCCTGATACCAGCCACGCAGTGGAGGGAGGGATAAAGCGATCAGCCAGAGAATTGGATGGGGGGGGTTAGTTTGTTTTCTGCTGCTGAAGGTTAACAGGAAAACCGCAGCACTCAATGGGCTTTGCTTGGTATGTGGCAAAGGAGGGCGCAGAAGCCGAAAGACAATGGCTTACCATGGCCGCATGCAAGCCGAATTCTGTTGCCCGGACCTGCGTCTGTGATCTCTAGCAGCAAAGCCACAGGCACTCAATATTAAGAGGCAAAATGTGACCTTGCACAGAAATCACATGTGCTATGTAATGTGAATAGTGTTGGTCACCGTGAAAGAGCATAAGCATTGTTCTGCAAAATGTATCTTTTTAAAAAATTCTCTCCTTTTTTCCCTCCCTCCAGCAGCTGCAAATTTTTCAAGCCCCCCTCCTCCATTCCGAAGGCTATCTCAGATAAGGCGTCGGAAAAAGAAGACGCGAGACGAGATGTTCGGAAATCATGGAATCCACCCACAGTGAAAGAGCTCATCCGAATGAGTGGAAGGACATGGTTTCAAAGTATGGGAAAGAAGCCAGTGAACATGAGGACAGAAGGGACCAACGTGAGGAGAGGAGAGACGCTCGAGATGAGAGGTGGCAGCAGGAAGATCAGAGGAGGCAGGATGCAACGCTGGGGCTGCTGCATGAGCAAACAGACATACTCTGGCGTCTGGTGAAGCTTCAGAAATGGCAGCAGGATAACAGAGTGCCGCTACAGCCCCTGTATAACCCCTCTCCCCCCTCACCATGTTCCATAGCCTCCTCACCCAGACGTGTAAGAACGTGTGTGGGGGGGAAGGCTCCGTGCACCCTCCCATTCCACCCCAGTGGTCAGCCCAAGCAAAAGGCTGCCATTTTTTTAACCTTTTTTTAGTGGCCTTTTCCTTCCCGCCGATCCTCCTCCCAAACCCCACCCGTGTTCTCTCCCTCTTCTTATAATCAATTAATAAAGAATAAATGATTTTTAAACGATAGTGACTTTATTTCCTTTGAAAGCAAGCTGGGGGAAGGGGGAGGGTGGGTTCCTTACAGAGAATGAGTCAATAAAGGGGGCGGGTTTTCATGAAGAAGAAACAAACAGAAATTTCACACTGTAGCCTGGTCAGTCATGAAACTGGTTTTCAAAGCTTCTCTGATGCGCAGCGCTTCCTGGTGTGCTCTTCTAATCGCCCTGGTGTCTGGCTGCGCGTAATCAGCAGCCAGGCGATTTGCCTCAGCCTCCCACCCTGCCATAAAGGTCTCCCCCTTATTTTCACAGAGACTGTGGAGCACACAGCAAGCAGCAATAACAATGGGGATATTGGTTTGGCTGAGGTCTGAGCGAGTCAGTAACGATCGCCAGCGACCTTTTAAATGGCCAAATGCACATTCTACCACCATTCTGCACTTGCTCAGCCTGTAGTTGAACATCTCCTGACTCCTGTCCAGGCTGCCTGTTCATGGCTTCATGAGCCATGGCATTAAGGGGTAGGCTGGGTCCCCAAGAATAACTACTGGCATTTCAACATCCCCAACGGTTATTTTCTGGTCCGGGAAGTAAGTCCCTTGCTGCAGCCGTTTAAACAGATTAGTGTCCCTGAAGACGCAAGCGTCATGAACCCTTCCCAGCCAGCCCACGTTGATGTTGGTGAAATGTCCCTTGTGATCCACAAGTGCTTGCAGCACCATTGAAAAGTACCCCTTGCGGTTTATGTACTGGGTACCCTGGTGCTCCGGTGCCAAGATAGGGATATGGGTTCCATCTATCGCCCCACCACTGTTAGGGAATCCCATTGCAGCAAAGCCATCCACTATGACCTGCACATTTCCCAGAGTCACTACCTTTCGTAGCAGCAGCTCAGTGATTGCTTTGGCTACTTGCATCACAGCAGCCCCCACAGTAGATTTGCCCACTCCAAATTGTTTCCCGACTGAGCGGTAGCTGTCTGGTGTTGCAAGCTTCCACAGGGCTATCGCCACTCGCTTCTCAACTGTGAGGGCTGCTCTCATCTTGGTATTCTGGCGCTTCAGGGCAGGGGAAAGCAAGTCACAAAGTTCCATGAAAGTGCCCTTACGCATGCGAAAGTTTCGCAGCCACTGGGAATCGTCCCACACCTGCAACACTATGCGGTCCCACCAGTCTGTGCTTGTTTCCCGGGCCCAGAATTGGGTTCCACGGATAGAACCTGCCCCATTAACAACATGATCTCCAAAGCACCGGGGCCTGCGGTTTGAGAGAATTCTGTGTCCATGTCCATGTCCATGTCCTCATCACTCTTGTTGCTGTGCTGCCGTCGCCGCCTCCTCCTCTCCTCGTTTTTCTGGTCCTGGCTCAGCATAAACTGCATGAGAACGCACTAAGTGTTATACAATGTTCATGACTGCTGTCTTGAGCTGAGCGGGCTCCATGCTTGCCGTGGTATGGAGTCTGCAGTGTTCACCCAGGAAAAAAGGCGCAAAATGGTTGTCTGACGTTGCTTTCATGGAGGGAGGGGTGAGGCTGTACCCAGAACGACCTGCGACAATGTTTTTTGCCCCATCAGGCACTGGGATCTCAACCCAGAATTCCAATGGGCGGGGGAGACTGCAGGAACTATCGGATAGCTATAGGATAACTACCCACAGTGCAACGCTCCGGAAATCGACGCTAGCCCCGGTACATGGACGCACACCGCCGAATTAATGTGCTTAGTGTGGCCGCATACATTCGACTTTATACAATCTGTTTCCAAAATTCGAATTATATAAATTTGGATTAATCCCGTAGTGTAGACATACCCTAGCATTTGTATGCAAGCACTTATAAAATCTCTCACTTTTTAGTTGTCTGCCTTCATGTGATATAATTGAATGGGACTCTTTTTCATTTGACTGTTTCTCTTGAGTTCCTACCAGTACTTTATCAACTTCTATCCTCTCCTCTTTACTAGGATATAGAAAATCCTTGTTAATTTATCCTACTCTACGGGATGTCTCTGTCCGAACCATATGCCCCTCCACACCTGTCTCCTTTCCCTCAGCCCTTAGTTTAAAAACTACTCTATGACCTTTTTAATTTTTCATGCCACCCATCTGGTTCTGTTTTGGTTTGGGTGGAACACATCATTCCTGCATAGGCTCCTCTTTCCCAAAAGGTTCCCCACTTCCTAATAGGGTAGGTAGGAGGGCATTAGGTTTATCATCTCATCCATGCATTGAGACTCTGCAGTTCTGCCTGTATAACTGGCCTTGCACATGGATCTCTCTCCTATCTTTTCCTATGTCACTGGTACCGACATGTACCATGATCACTAGCTCCTCCCCAT
Organism: Trachemys scripta elegans; assembly: GCF_013100865.1. Taxonomy (NCBI): domain Eukaryota; kingdom Metazoa; phylum Chordata; order Testudines; family Emydidae; genus Trachemys; species Trachemys scripta. The sequence continues at coordinate 18,777,686 of NC_048318.1, read as the reverse complement.
CATTGTACATAAGTCTATCTAGCTGTCTCAAGAGATCTGTAACCTTTGAACTTGGCAGGCAATTCACCATGCTGTTCTCCCTGTCATCACAAATCCAGCTATCTATATTTCTAATGATCAAATCCCCCATTACTATTACCTTCCTAATAACTGGGATTCTTTCCCCCAGAGAGGTATCCTCAGTGCGAGAGGATACCACAACATCATCTGGAAGGAGAGTCCCAACTATGGGATTGTTTCTCTCTGCTCCAGTTTGATGTTCTCTTTCCCTGAGACTTTCAGCCTCCTCAACAACACATAGTCTGTCAGATTGGGGTTGTACCACTCTACTGTGTCCCGGAAAGTCTCATCTATGTACCTTTTTCTCTCCCTTAGGTCCTCCAGTTCAGCCACTCACGTCTCCAGAGATTGAGAAGCCGCAAATTCCCACTTAGGAGATGCATCCAAATCATGACTGTCATTCCAGTCCAGATACTGAGAGGTGGTAAGACTGCCTTTCACCTAGCCCATAGTTGGCAGGGAGGGGGGTTGGGTGGAAAGGGGTAAGCCTATAAAATGCCCAAACCTAAATCTCTGGATTGGTGCAGTGTGTCAATATCAAATTCAGCCTCTATTACACTTTACTACACAGAACGTTGCCTTGCACCTGCTGCAGCAGAGTTCAGTGATTCTGACAATTGCTAGAATCACAAACAAAATCACAGAGTATCGTCATATTGGTTGTTTTATTATTTATCATAGCACCTAGCAGGCCTAGTCATGAATCAGGTCCCCACTGTGCTAGGTACTGTACAAATAAAGAAGATGCTATACTCTTTTATACACTGTCCTATAGTAACAGAAAAAGGATCATTCAATGACAAGAATAGTAGGTAAATTTTAAACCAATGAAGGACATACTTACTCACAAAGCATGTAGTGATCCTGCTCCATTTCCCTGTAATAGGGAGTTTAATAGTACCAGGACAATCCCATGTCCCAGTTGCAGGAATTTCTTGGTCCTGAAGTCATTTCTGGGACTTAATGCATGATGCACTGTCAGGGTATCTTGAAGTTTTAATACAAAGTCATCACACAGTGCTGATGTAATTGTGATGCATCATGGTCTCTTAAGGGAATGGCTTATTGTGGTGGAATGAACTCAAAGGTGGCAACTCATAACCAGGAGTTGAAAGAATTAGCAGAGAACCGAAAATAAGAACAATATGCAATAATTTTTACTAGGATTTTCAAAGGAGGAAGCTTTAACTCAGTGTTGTCAATAGCTACCGGTGTGGTGCTCTGCTCTTGTTCGATGATGATAACAGTCGGCTGCGTGCGTGTTCCCTCTGTGTGCTGCACCGGCTCTGCGCAGATAGCTGACACAGCATACCCTGAGAGAACCCCCAATGACCACAGACTCTAGTAGGGTACGAAGGAACCCGAGCCAGGTTTTTTGTCAAACGAAGCACAGGAATAGTTTCCCGTAGGCTCTACAAGACATACTACGAATTTGTGCCCCCTGGCAATGGACTGGCTCAATCAGTGGCGGGACTTTCCACTGCTCCCTAGGCCAGACAAAGATGTGCACTCCGGGACCTACTTTTATACAGTTACAGGACAGATTATTCATCCCTACTGACGTACTGAAGTACAGCCCCTTGACTCATTGGGGGCTGTCTCTTCCTTTGATCATGTTGTTTCAAACAGATCTATCCATCATGCTGTCCTTTTGACCCTGCCTTTAAGATGCACCTGCTTCTAGCAGCCCTCTTCTTGCCAACTTCTGTGAGTGGGGCCTGCCTCTGGCTCACAGCCCAGCTTTTGCTTAGCAATGCCTGGAAGTACTTTGGTTCAGGCTTCAGGCCTCAGACTGGGCCTCTGACACAAGAGTTTATGTTTCAGGGCCTCATCTTACTACACTTAGTATAGTTGAAAATACCATTTTTAGTTGTCAGCATATTTATGGATTTAAAAGCTTCATGATAAAGCATAGTGTAGTTTATATAAAATACACTCCACTACAGAATAAATTAGAAAGAGAGGAAAAAGGAATATACTAATGGGTCTTAAAGATAATACCCCAAAGTTCCTAATCCTAAACAACTTTACCCATGCAACCCTCATTTGACATATTTCCCCTATCAATCACCATCTCTCTTCTCAGGAAAGGTCGGAAAATAGACGTATCTTGCAGAGAAACAGGTGGGTCTAGGCAAAGCCCTCCAGTTAGGCAGACAATAGATAATATTGACTGGCAGCATGACAAGAATTAAATACAAATACATTGCTGATCGCTTGAAAAAAAAAGTACCATAATTAAATATTTCTACAGTAGCAATAATAATTATATTAGTTACCCTCTGCAGTACTACAGGATTACCCTGGCTGTTGCAATAAGAGGAAGCAAATCATCATAATGCTACAGTGCAGCAAAGAGTCACTTCATTGATTCCCATAGAGTGATTCTGAAAGTCTCTTAAACACAAACCACTTTGGAGAAAACTAGGGACGGCTCATAACAATGGGATTGAGGATCAACCCCTGTAATACTGCACCTAAGGGACCAGAACCCTCCTCTGTATTTCATCAGCACGTCACTGACACTTTGAATTGCCATTGGGGTCGGTGCCCTTAGACTGGGTCCAATCAGAAGAAGATGACGCGTAGTTAAAAGCAGGAGCATGGCCAACCAGGCACCATATGACGCTTGCAGGTAGCCATCTTTGATGTGGGTAATGGGAGTCCGGACATCCATTAGACTGCAATTAATTTACATTAACCCCCAAATTTGGCACTTACCTCGTGCAGCTCTTCTCACTGTAAACTTCAACCCAGCTGCATCTGGAGAGGCACTGATGAACTAATTCCCAGAGCCAAGTGGGGACTTTCGGATTCACCCCTTGCCCTAGATTAGGCAGATCCAGTCCCAGCCCCTGAACGTCTAATGACGGAAAAGGCAGTGCGGGCGCAGAGCCACAGCTGCGCTAGTCAGAATCCTAAAGTGGTGTTGAGTCTCCCTTGCCAGTATCAAAGATGGCGGTCAGGTACTCAGTCGGCTCTCTGCGGGAGCGCGCAGTGAAAGGGCAAAGGTTGGTGCCATGTTATATAGAGTCCGACTGGAAACATCTTCAGGGAAGTGAAGACCTTGAGAGAAAAAAGCTTCCGGATTTGTTGTTTTTTTAAAGCCAACCGGGTAAGGGAAGAAGCTCAGTGTTTTAATGCGATTTTATTTTGTGGTTTATTATTATTTGTATATTTGATCAGAAAGCAAAGAGCTTGGATTGGCCCAATCTGAAGGAGAAGATTCACCCACGCCCTCCTCTGGGAAGCACCGCACTCCTGAAGCAGGGGAGGCATTTTTTATTTACATTTTTTTAAGCTATGAGGCTCAGTAGTCAAATTCAGAATCAGACTTGAATGCAGCTGATCCTGGAGCTGTACATCCACATTCAAACAGTGGAACGTATATCTAGACACACATACTGTAACCAGTATATAAACACATGTATACAGAGTGAGTACATTGACTTTAGCAACTGAGTGACTCTTGTGATCGGTTTTGCTGCTGCACCTCCCCCCCCCATAAAAATCCTCTTGTTCCTCGAGGGTGTCTCTGATATGTGGGGTTTACCTGTGATCCCCTTGCTGATTAATTTTTGTGGTGCTCTCCTGGGGTTCGTGGCTACCCTGACGCTGATCCCAGCCTTCAAGGATCATTTCATTGCTGCCAAGCTCTTCGGGATAGATTTGAACAAAACTTCTAAACAGCCCATGTGAGTAATAGCTACTGATTCGTTAAGTTTTATTGTGTGGTAATAATCATGGTAGTTACAAATTGCTTGACATTTTAAAATGACTAAAATAAAGAGAAAGCATAATCTACTGATTAAAGCATGAAAAGGGAATTGATTTTGAGGTATGATCTTATGCACATCTCTACCTCTGTCTCTCCTTCCATTTAATTAGGATGATATTTCTGTACCTCATAGGGTTGTTGTGAGACTTAACTAATTCAGTTTTAAACAATAAAGTACCTTGAAATTATTTGCTGGAAGGTACCAGAGCAATCCAAACTACCGTACACATAATTATTTATTAAGTGGTATTTGGGTTCCTCTGTTTTCTAGTAACAACATTCAGACCTGTCAGAAGTAGGTCCTGCTTTATAAAGGATACTTCTTTCAAATCCAGCAACTGATCTCATACCACTGTGTGAAATCCTCTGCTTTATATTCAGTAGCCAGTGTGATTGTCTTATGTTCCTGTGTTGATTAATCACTTCTATCTTCCCTTTTAATTGTTCTGTAAACATAAACCAATCCAGGCACCACATTGGGCTTGTATACTCATAAACCACTACAGCGGCACAGCTGCTGCTGCAAGGCTGTAGTGCTTTAGTGAAGATGCTACCTATGCCAATAGAGTCTCCTTGCTCTGGACCTCTGACTTTCCTCATATTTTGTGAGAGTTAGGATCTGAAATTCTGGTTCAACCCAATCTCTGTTTATAATCTTATTTATTTTACAGTCACTTACAAGCTGCTTGGCTAAGCAGCAGCATGGGCACAGGCATTTATCAAGAGAATTTATATTCTAATCAATAGGAAAGGTTTAGTAAATGCAGAAATACGGTAAAGGGAAATTGCTAGGTTAGTACCTGAATGCTATCTTGTTGGGGATGGGCTTATCTTCATTCTCGGCTACTATACAATGAATGTTAAGAGGCTAAAAATTTGTTGTGAGGTTTAATAGCTTTGTTGCTGTTGGATATCAGGAGTATTGGGCTCAAAACATTGCACTGTTATAGCTGGATATTCCCTGTATTATGACATTCCAGTGGAGAAACAGTGAGAATGCAGGACTAGCTGCAAAGTTCTCAATACTGTACTTCGGTATAAAGTGATTATCTTTTTAAACCTCCCCACTCCCCTTCTGTGTTTCAGTCCTGAATCCCAAGGTGTGATCAGTGGGGCTGTGTTCTTGATCATCCTTTTCTGCTTTATTCCCGTGCCCTTTCTGAGCTGTTTTGTAGAGGAGCAGTGCAAGGCATTTCCACACCATGAGGTAAGTGTCTCCCTCCATGATGCTCTTTAAAGCCTGTATTGCTCTCCACCATGGGATGAGGACCTGCAAGTCTCAGTGGGGATCGCTTGCATGTAGTTAAGACTTGGTGTGAAATACACTCGTATTTCGTTGGGGGTCTTCAAATGTATCATATCTCAAAGCCAAATGTGATTTCCTTGGCATGTGAAAAGGAGGATTGGTGGCTATGTATCTAATAACCATGGTCCTGTCATCTCTCTGTCTTGCAGTTTGTGGCGTTCATTGGCTCCCTTCTTGCCATCTGCTGCATGATCTTCCTGGGCTTTGCAGATGATGTTCTGAACCTGCGCTGGCGACACAAGCTGCTACTTCCTACCATGGCCTCCCTTCCTCTGCTTATGGTCTACTTCACTAACTTTGGGAACACAACTATTGTGGTGCCCAAGCCCTTCCGGGTGTTGTTGGGGATGCACTTGGACCTGGGTGAGTGACGGAGCACAAGATCATCAGCTTAACACTAGCCACAAGGGTAAACAGGCGACCCAAAGCCACAGTTCCTGAGAGTGGCAGGTGGCAATTTGTGCACAGTTGTAGGTTTCCTCCCAATGCAGATCATTACTTGGAACATAGATTGTGGTACCAGAGAACTGGGTTAATAGCCTTATCAAGTTATTAGTTCAGCAATTTATCATTTTCTCAGCTTTGCCCAGAGAAGCACTCAATACTTTTACAGGATCAGGCTCTAAGTTCATAGAGTGCCAAATGCTGTTGGTGCTTAAATGTGGATGGCAAATGGACCAAAGCGCAGAACTAGGAATCTGAAGGCCTGGATTCTGTTCTCAGTGTTGTCACTGACTTGTTTTTGTGACCTCTGCACCATCATCTGTCTTTGCCTGTGTGTGTGTGTGCGTGTGTGTAATACCAACTTCTTGTGAGTAAGAGATGTTTATTATTAAACTATTGTGAAATGTGCTGTGATCATTAATTAAGGCAAAGTGGTACATATTACTAAATTGATTCTAGACCCCCTTTAAAACTTGGATGTGAAGGCCCTTCTCTTTGTCTGATCTGCAGGTATCCTGTACTATGTGTACATGGGCATGTTAGCAGTGTTTTGCACCAACGCCATCAACATTCTTGCTGGAATTAATGGGCTTGAGGCAGGACAGTCTCTGGTGATAGCTGCTTCCATCATCACATTCAATGTTGTTGAATTAAATGGTAAGGAAAATGTGTGTGTCTTTTTGGGGTTCTGAATCAGTGCAAAGATCCAAGGGAGCTAGGTTCCTGTACTTGGAAATGTTTGATGTCTAGAAAGATGAACAGATCTTCAGATGAGGATAATGCTTATGTACCAAGTGGGTCCATGACACCCATTTGTATCTGGTCCAGTGTATTAGTGTAACTCTCCTGAGATACCTTCTTGACAGACACTGTATACAAACCTAAGATGGACAGATCCACACCCTGACTCCAGGACATATTTCTGGACCACTGTGGCTGATGTTGAGTTGTCAGTAATTTGTTCTTTCTCTTTTCTACAGGAGACTATAGAGATGATCACATTTTTTCTCTCTACTTCATGATTCCCTTTTTCTTTACTACTCTGGGGCTGCTTTACCACAACTGGTAAGAGACTGCATGGAATAAACAAGCGTTCATAGTATCATAAGGCTCCCTCCTCCCCCTTACACTTAGAGAGGAGACAAGTAATGAGACATTCACAAGCTCTCAGAAATAGAACAATGGATGGCTGATCAAAGTATTCTATATATTCTGGCTGGAGCACAAAGATTCTGGTGCATTGATCCATTGGAAACCTTTGACTGCACCAGAAAACTGCACAATAACAGGGACTTCTGACTCCAGGTTCTGTGGTTTGATCACAAGACAATCTGTCCTCCCATCCCCTACTCATTAATAATCTCTCCAACAAATAGCTCAGGCACTAGATTTAAAATCTTGCAGTAAGATTGTGAATGCCATGCTTTCCCATACGTGATCTTCAACACTAATACTATGCCCCATCCCCATTCTTTCTATCTGGGTTGCAGGTATCCATCCAGCGTGTTTGTAGGTGACACCTTCTGCTATTTTGCTGGTATGACGTTTGCTGTGGTGGGGATCCTTGGGCACTTCAGTAAGACAATGCTGCTTTTCTTCATCCCTCAAGTGCTCAACTTCCTTTACTCATTGCCTCAGCTCTTCCACATCATCCCTTGTCCTCGTCATCGGCTTCCCAGGTAACAAGTGTGTAAGTGACTGTGAGATGCAATGTATTTGGAACAAGGAGATGCCTTTGGACCTGGCTTTGTTTTGGGTCTGAAATGGGGTGAGGGTGTCTGCAGATTTCCCTAAAGGATAAAATACATGCCTCATCTGCTGTGGCTGGAGGAGGGAATGAGAAGTGAAATGTAGACCGTAGTCATCAGCTAGGGACAAAGGCTTTACCAGAACTGTGTGGGGAATTTCACTTGGCAACAACTGCCATCTTCTTGCCCAAGGACAGGAGAAAACTGTGGATGCCATGATTTTATGGTTTCCAGTGTTTTCCACAACATTTAAACTTAACAAAAAACTCTAACCTTTCCTGATGCAAACAGCAGGGTGTAAAGAGAGGAGCTGCTGCCCTGTAAATTCAGCCCAGCAGAAAATTGTCTCCCACCAAACGGCTACCCCTCTGATACTCAATAGTAATGTCCTTCCTACTGGTTCCCAGAAGGTAGAAACTGCAGAGTCCTGGTGTGGCCATATTTTATTACTAGCATGGCTTAATGCACACCAAGTTTGTCTGATGTAAAATCAACCATGCTGGGGGATCTAGTTACAATGCACCTGTCCCTAATATGCTTGGGTAATGGTTTGTAGTCTGGAGTTATAACCACGTTAACAAATAATGTTATAGCCTTGTAAAGACCAGAGCTGTACCACTGTTCCTTAACAATGTTATAAAATGGTTGTTCCTAACCGCACAGGTGAGATTGAAGTGTTTATACCATCCCTGAGGAGCTGTTATCAGAAGATCCTGACAGTTCTTGCAGTATAGCTGTGTGTGGTTTTTCTACTTTGCAGAATGTTGTGGCAATTTAAATACAACCAACTAATGTCCCCCTCCTTATCGCCCCCCCCCCAAATTCTCCTGCCCCTGCCTTATTTGAGTGGCTACATACCTGAGACTCCCAACGTTACTGGGACTATTATGTGCATAGAATTACTCCAGCTTTTTCCACCATCCACTTTTTAAACAACCCCGTCTCTTTTATAGAGATTAAGCTGCCTCTTTGCTGCAATTGGACTAATATTTCAGTGTTCTTTTCAGGTTCAATCCTGGTACAGGGAAGCTGGAGATGAGCTACTCTAAATTCAGAACCAAAAGTCTTTCAGCACTGGGAAAGTATATTCTAAAGGTAACCTGAGAAAGACAAGTAAAATTTGCCTTCCGATAGCAACCGTACACTTGGGAATTGGTGGCAGTGGATAACCCCCTCTCCACCCCATGCCTCTGGGCACCTGGGGTCAAGTCCTGAGTAAAAAGAAACAAGTTCAGTATAGCCTCATCCCAATCTCTGGTGGACATTTGTCCACATTACTAAAACCTTGCAAAATGAAGCATGACTAGCAGTGATTGCCAGGGGCCTGATCTGTCTTTCCATTGATTTCACTGAGTTTTGGATCAGAACATAGGAGTGGAACAACAGAAGGCATTGTTGGCAGGGTTTTGTGGAAGAAGCTTTCAGTACATCTGCCTACACCATATTAGGCTCTAAGTAGTAAACAACTAATGCATCTAATTAAATGGTGCTTAACACACTTCTCTTCCCCAGGTATCAGAGACCTTACGTATAGTGGATGTGAGACAGGAATTGGATGAAGATGAAGAATACACAGAGTGCAATAACATGACCCTCATTAACTTTGTTATAAAGCTTATTGGACCAGCTCCAGAGCAAACCCTCACTGTCCTGCTGCTGCTCATCCAGGTCAGGCAAACGCTCCCTCAGGGAGGAGGACTATCCACAGTGGATGCGGATCCACATTAAAATTCTCAGGGGTTGGGAACATTTGATTCTACCCCTGTACTTATCTTTACTACTTCCTTTCTATCACACCAACTAGCTTGCTATTGCCTGGGTTGATTCTCACCTCCCCAGGGTAGCTATGCCCTGCTATAAAGAACCATGCTGCTAGGGAGGTGGTGGATTCTCCCTCCTTAGAGGTTTTTAAGGCCCGGATTGACAAAACCCTGGCTGGGATGATTTAGTTGGGGTTGGCCCTGCTTTGACCAGGGGGTTGGACTAGATGACCTCCTGAGGTCTCTTCCAACCCTAATCTTCTGATTTTATGCTTCTCAGAGAGAATAATCTTACCCAGTCTTCTCATTTCCACCCCACCTCCCATGTAAGTAAAGACATGGAAATATTTTAAATTAACTCCTGTGTTACTTACAGAGGTTGGTCATATGCAGAAGTACCAGTAAACTGCTTGATACAGGGATTTTGTCTTCATACCACTCTGTAAAGCATTTAGCACAGCTGGATTCCAATTCTCTTCCTTGTTTTTCCCTCTGTAGGTAGTGGGCAGTACCACTGCATTTTTGATCCGGTACCAGCTAGTACGCTTGTTCTATGATGTTTGACTGAGCTGCCAGGGGTGAGGGAAATGCCAGCACCTCGTGATCCACCTTTTACTTTCTTTGGTTCCCCTCCAAATGGCTGCAATTATCCTGCTTTCTCTGTGAATCACAAGACCCCTTTTCAGATGTGAGTAAAGACTCTTACAGTGGCCTCTCTCTGCTGAAGTTTTTTTTTTTCTATGCTTTGGTTGGGCAGTGGTAATTTGTCTGATACTGGTGTTAATGTTCCATGAGCATCACGGACCTGTAGACATTAGCATTACTGGGAATAATCTGCACAAGGAAGATACACAAATATGACTTGAATCTTTCGTCCACGGGGCTGGGAAAGAGGCCAGGGGAGGAAGAGGACCCAGGCAGCCCTGCCATCCCTTGCCCCTAATATATTTTTGTTTTCTCATTCAAATGATTTATTATTGGGATATAGCCTGTTTCCCCTTCTTCACATAATTATTGTCTATCCATTGCCCTCACTTTGCTCAGGGGACAGGTACACCACCAGTTCCAGGCAATGACCCCTGGGCGGGGGCTGAGGGGGGAATGGAGTTACCAGCTGGCCTTCACTGGCCCTGCTGGCTCTCGCCCAAGCACAGAGTTGAGCGAGGATTAGTGACAGTAGGTGGGGGCTGTTCATGGGCAGATAAATGGCGTGGCGTCTCCGCCCCGAGAGAAGAGGGGGCTCCGTACGAGCCCCTTCCGCAGCGAAGGCCTAAGGCCGCTCCTACCCAGCCTAGGGGAAAGGGACTGGGGAAGCAGCGAGAACGAGGCTCCTTCGTTCCGTTATTGGCGCGTTGGCCTCTGTGCCCCCTTTGAATTTGGCGCCCTGCCTTCCGATTGGCTTATTTTAGCAGCCAATACACGCATAAACCTTCGCTGGGTCGTGAGGCTAACCAATCCCGGAGAGCCATTCCTCTGGGCCGCCAACCAATGGCAGAGCGCAGCGTCACTGTCCAGGGGGCTGGGTCTAGGGCTCCGCCGCAGACTATAAAAAACCCCAAAACGTGCGGGGTGCAGGGTCGGTTCAAGCCAAGCGCGCTTCGCCTCGCCCTCAGACAGCGGGGTCAGCGCTGCCGCTAGCGCCTCCCCCAGTGCTGTTGGAACCGGCGACCGAGCCGCGTGCGTCGCTCCCCTTTCCCGCCATGTCCGGCCGCGGTAAGAGCGGCGGCAAGGCCCGCGCCAAGGCTAAATCTCGCTCGTCCCGCGCTGGGCTGCAGTTCCCGGTGGGGCGCGTGCACCGGCTGCTGCGGCGCGGTCACTACGCGGAGCGCGTTGGCGCGGGCGCCCCGGTGTACCTGGCCGCCGTGCTCGAGTACCTGACGGCGGAGATCCTGGAGCTGGCGGGGAACGCGGCGCGGGATAACAAGAAGACGCGCATTATCCCGCGGCACCTGCAGCTCGCGGTGCGCAACGACGAAGAGCTCAACAAGCTGCTGGGCGGCGTCACCATCGCGCAGGGCGGTGTCCTGCCCAACATCCAGGCCGTGCTGCTGCCCAAGAAGGCGGGCGGCGGCGGAACCGGGCCGGCCAAGAGCGGCAAAAAGGGCAGCAGCCAGCAATCGCAGGAATACTAGGGCCGGCCACGCGCCGCCGGCGGAGACTCACCCCCCCCCCCCCCCCCCCCCCTAAAGTCCCTTTTCGGGGCCGCCCGAAGGAGCTGCGGATCCGTGGCCCGCTCGAGACAAAAGCGGGCTCCGGGGCGGGGAGAGCGCGAGGCCCCCGGCGCCTTAAGCTGGGTTGAGGGAGTTGGGCTTTCCCGCACGGGGAGGCGCAACAGTCACTGCCTAGTGGGGGGCGGAAGATTTCCTTGGGCTCGAGCGGGGAAGCTGCCTGGGGTCCTCCCGCCCGGCTGCCCGTTGTACGAATCGGGGGGAGCCCAGCCTAACGCTGCGCACGTGCCTGGGGCAGAGCATAACTCGTGCCTTGATAGTAAACTCTGCTGCTACCTCGAACCCTGGTGTTGTGCCCTTCGGGTGAAGCTGCTGCGTGCAAAGTCCTAGGCCTAGTCTTCACTTACCGGCTGGTCCGGAGGCACGCCATCGATGTTCTGGGATCGATCCCGGAAGTGCTCACAGTCGACTCCGGTACTCCAGCTCGCCGAGAGGAGTACGCGGCGTCGACGGGGGGAGACTTCCGGCCGCGTCTGGACCGCGGTAAGTCCGGAGTAAGGTACTTCGAATTCAGCTACGTTATTAACGTAGCTGAATTTGCGTACCTTAGTCCGAAGTCCGGACTAAGTGTAGACCAGCCCTTAGTGGCAGAGGAAGCTGCTGGGGGGTCCTTTTTGCTCTGCAATTTCCTAGCCCTCCGCTGATATCCACTTGACTCCTGCCTACCTGAGATGCTTCAACGTTAGCAGCGCAAACTGAGCCGTAACAAAGATTCGTACGGGGGACAAGCGGTGTCTACCTTTTATAGCTTCAAAAGTCGCCCCCTGAGCTTTGCTGGGGAAGCTTAAAAAAACTGCTCCTGGAGCCTTTAAGTAACTGTTCATGTGGTACCGATAGAGGACTGAAAAGAAACATCAGAATGCAGCTGCCTCACTGTATACTTTCCCGAAATTTTTTTTTAAAGGAGCCCATGCTTGCTGTTTAATTACCTGTTTCAAAGTGCCACTGTTTTGAAAGATGTATGTCTACATATTTTGTTTGTAAACTAATAAGCCCTCACCCTCTTGAGTAGAAGGCAGCTTTCACTTATCTCAGCAGTGGTGTGACTCCATACTGATGCGCTGTAAAATTCTTTTCTAAGACGTTACAACTGTTTACTAGTTTGATTCTGCAGCGAAGCCATACTTTGACCTGTTTCAACAGACAGCATCTGCAGCCAGAAGCTCAGTACAGCCACTGCAGGATCAAACCAGAGAAAATTCTAGGGTTAGTACAAACTTTTAGTTAAAACAGCAACCATTTCTCTTTCAGCTATGTTCTTTCACTTGAACACTGCTAAATCTGCTGTAGTAGCCTTTCTAACTTCCTGTACATCCCAGAAAATGTAGATATTGTGGAATAAAATATGGGGTGACCTGCTATTTCTGTAGCATTATATTCATTGCACTGCTAGTTAAGTGACCAGAAATTGTTAATATGTATATGCCTAAAGAAGAACAAGGATTTAAATGGGCATGGAAACAATTCCTTTCATAAGTAAAGAATAGTCAAGGAGTGTTGTATAGACATTGAAACAACCCCTTGTTTCATTTACAAAACACCCTCTTTGCATTTTACAATTTATTAGCTTGAAAGATGAAGGGGATGAATCACTAGTTCAAATGAATATTCTACTAAGGTAAAAGGAATGGGCTATTGAGCTTGGAAGGATGAAAGTGTGAGGTGGAGTCGGCAAACTTTTTGGCCTGAGGGCCACATCTGGGTAGAGAAGTTCTATGGCAGGCTATGAGTGCTCATGAAATTGGGGGTTAGGGTATGGGGGGGGTGGGAGCAGAAGTGAGGGGTTCTGGGTGCAGGAGAGGGCGCTGGGTTGGGAGGGGGATCAGGCCTGGTGCAGGAGGTGGTTCCTGGTCAATGGGAGTTGTGGGGGTAGCATGCGGAGCCCCCTGGCTGTCCCCATGCAGAGTGGGGACATGCTACTGCTTCGAGGAGCCAAGGCACACAGAGTTGAGTACACCCACTCCCCTGCTGGAGCTTGAGGACAGGATATGGCCCCCTGGGCTACAGTTTTCCCACGCTGGGGTGTAAGGCAAGGGTAGTTAAAACAGGCTGCATCAATTCAGCCCTCAAGTTCCCGCTAGGGAGCAGAGGCTAGGGTCTGCCTTGCTCTGGTGCTCCCACCAGCAAGCAGGGTCAGGAGCAAAGGGGGCTCTGCCCCACCCCTGCAGCTCCTAGTGGCTGGGAACCATGGCCAATGGGAGCTGCAGGGGTGGTGCCTGTGGACAGGGCAGTGCACAGCAGAGCCCCCAGGCCACACCTCTCCATTGGAGCTGGAGTGGGGACATGCCACTTCTCCAGGGAGCTGCTTGATGTAAGCACTGCCTGAAGCCTGTTAACATGCTTAGATCTACTTACCAGGGGGTCCACACTACACTGTCTCCCATCCACCCCTCTTATGCTTCTCGGCCAGGTGGAGTACATGAGCTGAGCAATCTGCAGTCAATTTAGTGGGGCTTAAGTAGACCTGCTAAATTGACCGCCAATGCATCAATTACCACACATTGATCCCCGGTAAGTGTAGACCAGAGCACCTTATATCCTTTACCATTTTAGCATTATTTCTTGTATTGAGTTATTCTTGTTACTGTATTAAAAAAAGCTTACTTATACCCTTTGGGTAAACAAGTTGCTGAAACAAACCACCCAAAAAGATAGCTCATAGGAGAAACTCCAAATAGGATTGTATCCTCTGAACAGGCATAACTACTCAAATTACAGAGTTTAATATTAAGTTTTGTTTTCAGATCCACAAGGAAAAGGGGATGCGAGTGTAAATTAAGAGACTCCACCTAAGGAAGGATAACAGTGCAGCAGCTAAGTCCATGTTTTTTCTGTCAAACTTCTGACCGTGCAGGAATCATGCCAACTGCAAGAGCTGCTGATGGGTGGGAATGATGTGTCTATCGGGCATCATTGAGCTGCCTTGCAACACTGAGGATACGCTTAGCACCCTTGCTCAGCAGTAAGCTGGCTAGTTCAAGACCCAGGTTCTCTGCGGCCTCTTGAGCATGACGAGGAACGTTCTTGGCTGTGATGCCAACATACTGTGTATCATCATTGGGTCCCTCTTCATTCTAAAAATAAAAAGATACTGAATGTAAAACAGCAGGGAAACCTGGGGGTTAGACAGTAGGTTGCCATATACATTTTTATAAGCCTTATCAGAGAATATTGTAAAGACGACTAAAGATTTTAAGGACTGGACTGAAAGAAATATGGTAAAAAGGCCTGTTTTTGTCTTTTTCATTTGACTTGGAAGTTTGAAGATTAAAACCAACTGAAATTAAGAGGCTTTTATTTACTTACCTGCTGTGGGTAGTTAACACCAGTCTGCATAGTGTCCTTCAGGCTATCTGATCCATCCAAGCTGTAGACAGCTCCTGTCAAATACAACTGGGCAAAACACAATAAAGGTACGTGGCATCTATGATGACCAACCCAAGCATCCCCTTTTTAAAAATTAAGATTTCTGATCTGAGGAGGAAACTAGTAAGAGTTGGGGAAACCATTCTGCCATTAACTCCCATGTGCTGTTGGAAAAATTGCTTCCTTTCTGGCTCAGTTTAGGCCTACAGGTGTATTTTGAGGCTTACCAAGATCCTATGCTTAAAGGGGCTAGTCATATCACATTATTGTCATCACGGCAGAGCAATCCACGTAACCCAATTGTTGTTGTTCCTTAATGGGCTGAAGAGGGTTGCTGTTCTGGCATGGGAAGCTTGCAAGCATGTTGCCTCCACAACCCTCCTTGCCCAAGAGATAGGAGACAAGTACCATTTGTTTGACACCATGATTTCTTCTTTGAGTGCTTGTACATGTTGATTCCAATCAGGTGCGGACGTGCACAGTAGCCAGATTTTTCCCTAGCAGCAACCATAGGGTTGGCCTGGGAGCCCCCTGGAGTCGCACCCGCATGTTGCCCAATATAGAGCCCTGCTGACCCGTCACCCCCTCAGTTCCTTCTTACTGCCAGTGACAGTAGCTGTAACTTCCCTTGCTCTGGCAAGTGACCTAGCAGTTTGATTCCCGTTGTACTCACCTTGTTTATTCAGATAGTTGTTGTGACGATGTGGGACTGTTCTTAATGTTTCCTCTGAATACTGTGTGGGTGCCTCAGTTTCCCCTATGCATTTCTTAAGTCTCCAGTGTGCATAAATGGCCGACACTCTGTATCCTGGCAACAAATGTCTGGGGCCCTTCCCCCGTGCAAGGGAACAGATACAGGTGAACAAAGAGATCAGGTGACCTCCTGGCCCAGGAAAGAGACAAGGCCAGAAAGGAAGGGCTGGAGGGGGTTTCAGTTGGGAGCTGGCTGGGGATGGGAAGTGAAGGCAGAGGGGGTTGTCTGGCTCGCTGGGCCCCAGAATGGACCTGGCTGAGGGATCCCGTTCTCTGTACCTACAAGCTCTGTTTTAGACAGTGTTCCGGTCATCTAATAAACCTGGTTTACTGGCTGGTTGAGAGTCATGTCTGACTGCGAAGTTGGGGGTGCGTGCAGGACTGTCTGGCTTCCCCGGGACCTCGCCTAGGTGGACTTGCTGTGGGAAGCGCACGGAGAGGCATATGCTGAATGCTCCAAGGTCAGACCCAAGAGGTGAAGCCGTGTGAGCTTCTTGCCCTGAAGACAGTCTGCTCCAAGGGAGAGGAGGCTCCCCAAAGTCCTGACTGGCTTTGTGGGGAGCAGTTCCAGAGCATCACCCGGGGACTCTGTGACAGTTGTACGTTTAATTTACGGGGTTTTCCCCCCTTTATTTGTTGCCTCCAGGGCATGCTGCAATCCCCAGGCTTCAAGACCTGCAAAGACTGTGTGAAGCACATGTCAAAAAGTGACTCTCACACCTCCTGTTTACAGTGTCTGGGCAAGAGTCACCAAGAAGACCACTGTAAAATCTGTTGGGAATTCCAACCAAGAACCCTGAAAGAGAAAGCAGTGGCTTTAAATCCTCCTCATGGAGGCAGCTCTTCAACTGCAGTTGGACCCAGGTGCCGAGGATCCCACTACCAGCACCCTAGGCACCATCATGGAGCGTCTCAGGGACACTTCAGCCTTCGGCACTGGTGCAGAAGAGGAAGATCGAAAGGGGCCGATCCCCTTTGCCTGGATCCAGAGACAGCCATCAGTGGCAACAAGTGCAATGAATGGTGATACTTCGTGCCCTCCAAGGGCTACGAACATCTATACACTCACAACCTGACTCTCTGGTGGTGGATGCTACTAACCAGTGAGAGAGGCAGGGTTTCCAGGCCCTTCCCCCAAGAATGGGGAAGCAAAAAAACTGGACCTATTCGGCCAGGTTTATGCCACAGGGGTCTGCAACTCTGGATTTCCAACCAACAGGCTATTGTCAGCAGGTACGCCTACAATACTTGCTCGGTGAGGGCTAAGTTTAGAGTTACTTCCCTCTGACTCCCAAGCTGAATTCTCAGCTTTTGTCAAGGAGGGGAGATTTATCTCCAGGGCATCCCTGCAAGCAGCACTCGATGGGACAGACGCTATCACTAGAGTCATGGCTACGGTTGTAGCCATGAGAAGGGGCTCCCCTTTGAGATCCAACAGATCATACAGGACCTGCCTTTTGAGGGTGAGATTCTGTCTTAAAGAAAAGACAGACAAAAGGCTAAACAGCCTGAAGAACTCCAGAGCCACCTTCAGATACTTGGGCCGCTACATGCCTTCCACTCAGCGGAGACACTTCCGGCTGCAGCCCCCTCAGAGGTTTGGTCAGGAGAACCGCCATGTTGACTCCAGAAGGCAGAACAGAAGTGGCAGGAGAAGGCCGCATCAACCTTCTGGCCAGAGCTGGGGACAACCAAAGCCTGCTTTTTGTAGGCATGGTCAAGGAGGGTGTACCACACCTGGAAATGGATCCATCCCACCTTACCTTCTCATCTCGACTATCCCCTTTCTACCGTGCATGTCCCCTTATTACCTTGGACTGATGGGTGCTCCGCACAGGAGAGAGGGGCTACTCCATCCAATTCTGTGCCCTCCTGCCCTTCACCCTGCCCCCTTCCCTGTCCCTCTTCAGGGACCTTTCTCACGAGCAACTCCTTATCCAGGAGGTGCAGTTGCTCCTATCTTTAGGGGCAGTGGAGAAGGTTCCTCAGGAGCACAGGGGTGAGGGGGTTTATTCCTGGTATTTCCTAATACCGAAAGCCAAAGACTGCCTCAGGCCCATCCTGGACCTGCGGGAACTCAACAAGTTTACAAAGAAACTCAAGTTCCGTATGGTGTCTCTGGCTTCCATCATTCCCTCACTGGATCCAGCAGACTGGTATGCCGCTCTCGACTTGAAGGAGGCATATTTTCATATCGCAATCACTCAGCCCCACAGGAAGTACCTCAGGTTCATGGTGAACACCATTCACTACCAATTTACAGTCCTCCCGTTCTGCCTGTCAGCAGCACCTCAGGTTTTCGCCAAGTGCATGATAGTCATCGCTGCATTTTTACATAGGCACCAGTTTCAGCTGTTTCCTTACCTTGACGACTAGCTGATGAAGGGCCGCTCCAAGACCCAAGTGGAGGCTCAGGTCAAGTTTATCAGAGCCACCTTCGTCAACCTGGGTCTCCTTTTAAACGAAGCAAAGTCCACCCTGTCCCCCGTCCAGAGGATAGAGTTTATAGGTGTGTATTGGACTCGACCCAGGCCAGGGCATACCTGCCGCAAGTGAGGTTTTAGACCCTGACCAATACCATTCGAGGGCTCAGAAAGATTTCCACAACCACAGCAAGAAACTGCCTAAAGCTTCTGGGTCACATACCGGTTTGTACCTATGTGGTGCAGCATGCCAGACTCAGACTTTGACCTCTTCAGTCGTGGCTGGCGTCAGTGTATCACCCAGCCCGGGACAGCTTGGACAGGATGGTGATCCTACCTCGCCCAGTTCTCAACTCCTTCCTGTGGTATCTCGACCCTCAGGAGGTATGTCAGAGGTCCCCTTGGCAGTCCACAGACGTCCATGTCTCTAGTGACGGATGCATCAGACGTGGGCTGGGGAGCACATCTAGGAGACTGCAGGACTCAAGGTCTTTGGTCTCTGGCAGATCTGGCACTCTACATCAATGTCAGAGAGTGGTGTGCCTGGCATGCCAGGCCTCCCAGGCATACTTATCGGGACAATGTGCATCAATCATGAGGGACACCACCACCACCAGAATGTTCTATATCAACACACCGGGGGGGTGCATGCTCTTCTCCCCTGTGCCAGGAAGCCCTCATGCTGTGGGACTTGTGTAGAACATTTGATACACCTGCAAGCGTCATACTTCCCTGGGGTACAGAACGAGCTGGTGGACCACCTCAGCAGATTGTTTCATGGCCACGAGTGGTCCCTTCGCCTGGACATCGCGATTTCAATCTTCCAGAGGTGGGGCTTTTCCCAGCTAGACCTATTCGCCACGTGACACAACAGGAAGTGCCAGCAATTCTGCTCCTTCCAGAACCACAGCCCGGGCTCCAGTGCGGCCGCGTTCCTCCTCCCCTAGGGAAGCTGTCTCCTCTACGCCTTTCGGCCCATACCGCTGGTTCACAAGGTGCTCCTCAAGATCCGGAGGGAATGAGCTCAGGTTATATTGATAGCTCCATCATGGCCCCAACAGCACTGGTACACATCTCTCCTAGACATGTCCATGGAAGCCCCAGTCACCCCGCCACTCTTCCCGGACCTTCTGACACAAGATCACGGCTGTCTTCAACATCCGAACCTCAACTTGCTTCACCTCATGGTGTGGAAGCTCCATGGTTGAACCCAATGGAGCTTTCCTGTTCAGACCAGGTTAGACAAGTCCTCCTTGGCAGTAGAAAACCCTCTACGAGAGTCATATACCTTGCCCAGTGGGAGAGATTTTCAGGCTGGTCGGCGCAGCGCCATTCGTCTCTGATGCTGGCCCCAGTGCTGCTTACTCTGGACTGCCTCCTCCATCTGAAGCAGTAAGGACTTTCGTTGTCATCAATTAAGGGTACACTTAGCCGCTATCTCAGCCTTTCACCCAGGCAAGGAGGACAGCTCTTTGTTTGCTAACCCTATGGTCAGCCGCTTTTTAAAAGGCTTGACAGGCTATATTGTCATGTCCGACAGCCTGTCCCTGCCTGGGACCTCAACCTCGTCCTTTCTAGGCTAATGGAACCGCCCTTTGAGCCCTTGGCAACGTGCTCCCTCCTCTCTCTCTCTCTTACAAGGTGGCATTCCTGGTGGCAATAACCTCAGCCAAGAGGGTGTCTGAACTCAGGACCCTAACCTCAGAGCCCCCTTATACAGTGTTCTATAAGGGCAAAGTGCAGCTCAGACCTCATCCTGCTTTCTTCCACAGTTTCACATCAACCAGGACATCTTTCTTCCATTATTCTACCTTAAGTGCATTTCAGCGGCAGGGAGCAGAGACTACACACACTGGATGTCTGCAGGGCGCTAGCCTTTTACATCGAGAGAATGAAGATGTCCAGAAAATCAGTCCAGTTATTTGTAGCAGTAGCGGATAGAATTAAAGGATTGCCTGTGTTGTAACAACACATTTAGTCACGGATAGCGTCCTGTATTCGTGAGTGCTACAACCTGACGGGGGTTCCCGCACCTCCAATCACTGCGCACTCCACCAGGGCACAGGCTTCGTCAATAGCATTCCTGGTGCAGGTCCCCACTCAGGAAATCTGCAGAGCAGCGACGCGGTCCTCTATCCACACTATGTGATTGTCTCTGGCCTGCTGAGTAATGTGGCCTTCGGCCGAGCAGTGCTCCCATCAGTAGATGACTCTGACCCCACCTCCTGAACTTGGGCTTGAGAGTCACCTGATTGGAATCAACATGAACAAGCACTCTAAGAAGAAAAAATGGTTACTCATCTTCTCGTAACTGTTGTTCTTCAAGATATGTTCATGTCCGTTCCAATACCCACACTCCTCCTTCTCTCTCGGCGTAGCCGGCAAGAAGGAACTGAGGGGGTGGCGGTTCGGTAGGGCTCTATATTGGGCGCCATGAAGGCGTGACTCCAGAGGGTACCCATGCTGACCCTATGGTTCCTGCTATGGGAAAATCTTCCAGCTACTGTGCACTTGTGCACGCACACACCTGATTGGAATGGACACGAACAATACATCTCAAAGAAAAACAGTTATGAGAAGGTGAGTAACTTTTTTCCTGCATGACAGCGCCCTCTATTTAAGTCAGGCTTCCTTTCTGTAGGGTAGTGTTTATATTTAATCTTGGGGAAGTTTTATCTATTATTTATCCAAGGAATAGGCTTTCTAGCCCCAGATAAAGATTTATCTACAGAGGGGATGAGAATCACCACTCGTAATTATTGAGAGGGTAAATTAGAAGATGGCTAAACCTTGTCCACAAAGTTCCATCATGTTTTCCCTGACACAGGGATTTTTTTTTTTCTTAGCTGTGTTATTGCTACACTTGTGTTGGCCTTGGTTGTTTGACTCTGCCCTACACAATGTTGTTCTGGTGAATTCAGCGTGGAGATAGCAAGGCTATCCTCAGCTGCCAAGTATGCTTGCTGGAACTATTTTCAGGTGGCAGGGAAAAAGTGCATGTTGGAAAAATGCTCAGTGATGAACCCAAATAAAATACATTAAGTTCTGCTCACCTGGGAGTCTTTCAGCATAGAACTGACTGCTACGGGAACACTACATCCACCCTCCTGAAACAAAAAGCACAGCAAACAGGTAAAAGTTGATGTCAAGATTCCTATGTGACCCACCATGTCAGGACCCTTTGAAAAGCCTGTAGAACACAGTCAGCCATGTACAGAAGAATATCCGTACACACATAATCAGTTAACAGACACTTGAATCTAGTCTGTATTTAGCAGCTGAGGTAACGAAATCTAGCAGGTTTCTGATACCATGGTGTTTAACAATACTACATAATCATTTACTTCTTCTCCCAGGAAGGAAGTAGACAGAAAAGCAATGGTACCAGACCTACCAAGTGTCTCATAAAGGCTCTCTCAGCAATGCAGCACAGCACTGTTTCCCCATCATGCAAGGCAGATACCATATCCAGTATCTCTTCGTCTCTAGCTCGGACCTCTACCGCTAAGGCACCCTGAAGGAAGAGAGAAACGCTGTCCTCAGTCTTCATGCATCTCTAGTCTGCAGTCTGTTAGTCCCAAACCACTAAACCAGCATGGCTTATAGGATTCCACTGTAGTGCTCTACCCCCTATACACATGCAAATCCCATTGCTATAACACACATGGCAACAAGATGAAAGCAGAAAGAAAAAGTTGCACATTACTAAACAAGTGAGCTGCAGGATCACAGCTTCAGACTGATTCTTATCAGCTTGTTCTATATAGATGCTGACTCCTACTTTCATTAGTATGCTCTTGAAAGGCCACGTCTCAGGAGTAGAATGATCACTTATAACAGTGATGACACGCTAGCCTTAGTTAACAACCGCAGTACGCTTCCCAAATGCAGCATGCCTACAGAACAGCAGCCAGAAAAGGTGCAGAGTTGAAAACACAGTTGAAATGTTTGGTTGTAACACAGCAACTGGCTACTCAGCTGGCTTTTCATCGCATACCTGCCCAACAGCATAAAGGCAATCTTCAGGGTTTAGGATCTGGAGAAAAAGCAAAGATTAGTTCATATGTTGCGGTGCTAAATCCAAGATTATGTAAAAATTTTATTTAAAATGCTCCAAAGAGCAGCAATTCAGGATGAGAAGGAAATGATTTCCATAAAGGAAGTGCAGTACAATGGTTATAGCAAGGAACTGGGAAGTAATAACTCCTGGGTTCTATACCCAACTCTGCCATTGTATGTACTTCCTGGGGATGGTCATGCCCCAGCACTGTGCCTCCATTTTCCCATCCATAAAATGGGTATAATGGTACTTATTTCATTGGAGATTGTAATGTTTTATCAAAATTATCAGATGTTTCTAAAGTGCCTGTTCATGAAGGATTTGGGCACTATAAAGGGCTCTGAAGTTTTCAGATGGACAAATGTTATTGACACATGGAAAGAGTTGTGCTAAATGCATCTTTGGAAGGGAAATGCAGTGAGTGGAACCCTCACTCCAATGCAGCCTAATCTCAAGATAATGCATATATGGATTCAGAGCAGATGTTATGCTCATCCATGATGGGGCAGCTAAGGTTTCTGAAAGGGAATGGGTTAAGGATCTGGAAGTGAATCGAATTTCCCACTGTGCTTCTCCTCACCTGACCAATACGATTCTCCCAGCCCATCCTCCTCAGTCCAGCAGCAGCCAGAATTATGGCACTGAAGTCCTCCTTTTCATCCAGCTTTTTCAAGCGGGTGTTTAAATTTCCTCTCTGCATAAAGGGTTAAGTGAGAAGCACAGAAACAGCAATCTCTAAATTGGGACACTTTGCTTGCAGATCTTAACTCAGCCACTAGAGGCTGCTACTGCTGCAATCACCAAAGGCTGTCACTCCTGCAGCTAATCAGCCTGCTCCCTTCCTCTCTGCTTGGGCCTTTCCTCCCTTACCTCTCCTCCCCCAGCAGTAGCAGTTACTCCCCACAGGGGATGGGGCATGCAGTGTCATATACAAGTAGGTCAGGCTTCTGGATCCAACATAGATCAACTATAGAGCTTCCTTCTCTGAGGCTCTCTACACTACCGCGTAAGTCGACCTATGCTACGCAACTCCAGCTACATCAACTCCAGCTACTCGTTGGGGGTAGAGTACGAGGATCGATTAGAGAGCGATCTGCAGTCGCTTTGGCAGGTCTTTACTAGACCTGCTAAATTGACCGCCGGTGGATCAATCTCAGAGTGTGGATCCCTGCTGTACTGTAGACCTGCCTTGAGAGAGACATCACAGATGTGTCTTCCAAAAAGATCCTTTAAATACACTGCCAGGCATGGCTGGGTTAGCTTAAACAAGGTATGCATCCGAAGAAGTGGGCTGTAGTCCACGAAAGCTTATGCTCTAATAAATTTGTTAGTCTCTAAGGTGCCACAAGTACTCCTGTTCTTCTTTTTGCGGATACAGACTAACACGGCTGTTACTCCTAAACAAGGTATGTTATGCACGGGGCCACCTACTGGCTGAGCAGTATAACACAGTGTTCCAAACATGCAGCAAAGCACTACGGAAGAGGGAAAAGGGGAAGATTCCCCCCACAAAATGAAAGGAAAGGGGGAACTTTAGTAAGAATGAGAACTCAAGAGAGGTGGGGCTGGGGGAAGCAGGCCTGCCATCTGCTCCTGGAGCAAGACTACTGCAGTACACTGCAAAAGTACTGATACACAGTATACTGCATAGGTACTGATCACTTGAAGAGAAAGAAGCCACCAAGATTTCCTCCAGACCTAAAGAAGCCACCAACAGATTAGGGGGAGTTTGAGGTGTGTGGGCATGTGTGGGGGGAGGAGAGTAAGCAGTGGACTCCACAAGTTCAGAGAGACACCACATTAACTTGCTTTTCAAGAACATTTGGGGCTCTCCCAGCATTGCTGTAAGATGGATTTTCCCAAGGTTGATGCATATTTGTGCTCTCCTAGCGTTTTTCAGTTGGGGGCAAAAGCATCACCAGGTACTGATACGACACCATGATGTAACAAAATGGGATGAGGAAGGCAGAAGCCAAAGGAGAGTGGACTTCTAAGAACAGCCTGAAAATAGTACCATTCACCAGAACGTGCCAACAGGCCTTGTGGGGCCCTAGCTGTCTCCAGTCACTTGCATAACTGAGTTGAGGAACTATCCTGGAAAACTTGTTCAGATGGTGGCAGATGGAATTTTGCTGTGAATTGTGAAGTAATCATTTGGACACTGGCTCTTTGGGGCTGGGACTGTGGACATGTCTCATGTAGCACTGAACATGTCAGCAGCGGACAAATAAAAATTGTGCAGAATTAAAAAAAATAAGTTAAAGGGACAGAGACTGGGACAACAGAGCCTTTCACTGCTGGTCTGAATCCCACCCAAGCCATTAGTGACTGAATTGGAATGAGTTGTGTGTCTTATGCCAGTTCCTCCTGTGAAGTGTATCTGCCTCTGAGAAGCTAGACTCACATTGGGCCCTTTCTCTGCAGAAAATACAGGGATTGAATGGGACAGGAAGAGTAAACTCCTCTCTCATAGTAGTTTAGCAGCATGAAGTTAGCTTGAGCAGAGGACTGGAAGTCAGGAAGCCGGGGTTCTAATCATAGCACCAAAATGCTAGAGAAAAGCCAACTGTTATTTATTGAGATACCACACCCGCACTCTGCCAGGAAAGGATACAATATCCTTGAATTCCAGATGAGGGAACCGCCTTTTGAGCTGAGCTGCTCGCCGAAGTGAACTGGTTCCAATCACGCTTCAGAGGAAACAAAAAAAAACCAGTGAAACAGAATTAGATTCATTCACTCACCTTTAGCTGGGGACAGGTTAGGAGCTTCCAGGGAAACACACACTACCTTTTTAAACTAGTCACAGAGCATTTGGGGATCTACCATCATTCATATGGCAGAAGGAAAAATGGAGAGATTTAACACGAGGCCTAACTAAATCTAGATATAACCAGACTACCTAGTCCGTGAAACAGTCTCTGCGGTAGGTTGTTAGGCCTTTGCAAAGCAGCCATTAATCCTTGTTATGGATCTCTGACTCCTCAGTGGGTCACCATCTACAGAATGCACCAATCCCCAAGCCCTATTTTCTGTTTTGATAACTGGAATAAACTGGTTTGGAAAGCAGGGATAGCAGTCCTGGATCACGGAACACATCTGGGTGTGCAAGGTGAGGTCTGATAAATAGGTCCTGGAAAGTGCAGTGGGAGAGCTCTCTGGACAGCACTGTGTGTATCTGGACAGCAAGGGGGGCTGCCAGTCTGACCAGAGAGAGGACTACTTTCAAGGGATGTATGCTACTCACTTTTCTTTTTATCCCATAAAAAAAGATGACAAGTCATCTCTAGTTTAGCCTGTGTGAAGTGTAAGTCTACATCTGTGTAAATCTAAATCTGAAGCAAACAATTTATTTTCTTCTATTTCTATTATCTGTGTTTTAATTAAGATTACGGACATCTGGGTAATTTCAACACAGACATCCCCAAAGAGAAAGGAATCTTGTAACCTCTAAGGAGAGGGACTGAAAAGTAAATAATTTCTGGAACTAGCCCCCCATCTCAGGGCTGTACACACTAGTGCTTGTATTGGTATAACTTAAGTCACTCAGGGTGTGAAAAAGCCACCCCACTGAGTGACGTGAGTTACACTGATCTAAGCACCAGTGTGGACAGTGCTATGTTAGTGGGAGACACTCTCCTACCGACACAGCTACTGCCGCTTGGGAGGGTGGAGTAATTATGCTGACGGGAGAGCTCTCTCCTGTCGGCATAGACTGTCTGCACTAGCAGCGCTACAGCAGTGCAGCTAGTAGACATGCACTGCTGTAGTGATTCTAGTGTAGACTAGTCCTTAGTCTGAGTCAAGAAGCATGGATAGAAAAGTCTGCTCCCACTGAGTCGTGTTACCACCAGAGTGGAGTAGGTGAATGCAACCAAAGAAGCCAAAAGACCGAGGAGAGGGAGTTGGCTGTGGTGTGGGTCACAAAAACACTGGGCCAAGTTCACCCTGCTTTAAGTCCCTTGACTTCAATGGAAATCCAACAAAGCTGAATGTCCTCTGTGTCAGTCAGGAGAGGGAGGAGGATTTTAGCGTGCAGAGTGCTTTGAAGATATGAAGTGCTAAGAATTCATCCTAGGGGTTGTGGAGGATTTAGAAAATGTCAGTCCTCAAAGCATGACTGTAGAGATGAGAGGTCAGCTCTTGCTCATTTATTCAACAGCAGCAATTCTTTCCCATAGTGATAATTATGGTTCCTGGGATTCTTATTAAGTTTTTATTCCTTTATTGCTAATTCCTACAAATGTTTCACTTTAACTTAGAGAAAAAAAAAAAAAAAAAAAGACAACACACACTGAAAACACCTCTTAATCTGTGCAAAGGACAGATGAAAGTCTGGATGTTAACTGTATTAACACAGGGAGTTCACAAAGAATAGTGAAGAGCAGGCAGTTTTGATATTGAGAAGTCTAAGCCTATCCCTTTTCACCACCCTATTTCTTAAACAACAACTCTCCCATCCACTCACCTCTTTTCAGGAAGGCTGTTGAGGGTTTTCCCATAGTTCTTGGGATGAAAAACGACAGCATCATGGGGATTTTCCCTTCTACAAAGAAATACAGTGTAGACAAGACATCATTCCATAGGATGTGGTTAAATGGAAACAGTTCTGCTCATGGTCCTTAGTGGAGGTGCCTCTAACTTCCTTATCCTTAGTCCAATACAGGGAGCCTTTCTTTTCCTTTTCCATTTTTCCTTCTAATTAATCTAGAGCTGGTGAAGGTGCTGGTTTGACAATTCTAGACAGTCGGTTCTCTACTCATCTACAGAGCAGGCACAGCACAAGCCGCGGAAGGGGAAGCTTCCCACAGGCACCACCCTCTATCAACATGCTTAATCCTGTCCTGAAGCTCACCCAACCCCTCTTTAAGAAAGAGAGAGGGGGGGGGTTTCAGTCTTCACAGCCCATGGTATTTGGGCTCTCGCTCTCTCCTGAGACAGGCAACAAGATGACAAGCACAGTGGCAAGTTGTGCAATACAGTTACCTACACAAAGGGAATAGATTGAGACCGACCAAACTCATCACACAGGATGCCAACAGTAAAGAAATGGTCTTTCTGGAGATTTTAAAACCCCTCAGGAAGTCAGGCCTCTCAATGCACACTTACTTGCAGATGGCCCCAATGGTGAAGCCAGGCGGGAGCGAAGTTGGCAGGTCCTTCAAGGAGTGAACAACCAGGTCAACTCTACAAGTCAGAAGAGAGAAAAGTTAGAGCATGGTGTGGGTGAAGGAGCCCATGGGGCACCTGCAAGATGCCTTCAGATGATCTGAGAAATAAAAATTCCACACTGGACTTTAGTCTAGAAACTGGGGCTGGAAATTAGGAATCCTGGGTTCTATTCACAGTTCTACTAATTCACTGTGCAACTTTAGACAGGTCACTTCATCTCTCTGTGCCTCAGTTTTTCCATCTGTAAAATTATGATGTCTATCTCCCGGGGGTGCTACATCATAAATATTTGCAAAGTGATTTGAAGAGCCATGGGCACATTGCACAGACACCCATCACCCTTGCAGGACACAGAGCTCAGTGGATCCGACAGCCCAGTCAGATTTAAATAACTACTTTTCAGTTGGCAGCAGCCCAGAGCTCGAGCTGCCTGCATCACTTCATACCACTGACATGGCCATCAAAAAAGGGCTTGAATCCTTAGAGCCTGAACTCACTGGGAGTCTTTCCACTGACTTCAGTGGGAATTAGATCAGCCCTTAGATGACGAGGACCCAAAGGGGAATCTTTAATTTTAATCCAAATTGAGACAAGTCCCTTGATCCATGTGCATCCCATACCCTAGCTGGAACATGAGGTAAAAAACAGCAGTCTCCCTCAGTCACAACTGACATCTGAACCCAGGTCTCCCACAGAAATAAGTTACCCCAAAAGAGGCTTAACCCTAATGCTTCCAGTTCTCCTGCACTGTTGGTTGTGAGTACAATTAACAAGCAGGAGGCTTTGGAGACTGTTTAATGCTAACTGTGAATCTGAGGCAGCTACTGAAATGTCTGAATTCAAAGTGTATGTGGCCACTCAGTGGTGTGTATGTAACAAATAATACTGTTGCTCTAAAAATACCACTGGTTGCAGGGAATCAGTTCAACCAACACAAACATTACTGATTGACATGACACATTTTTCCTTCAGCCATGTAAGCCCAACTAAAACAGTCAGGGGAAGGAGACAGAGACTATGGATAGCACATTTCACAAGCCTATCATTCTCTAAAATGTTCTAAAAGAAATTTGAATTATGAACAAGCCACTAGAGCAGGCCTGCACAACATGTGGCCCAGGGGCTGCGTGGGCTCACTGTGTGGCCCGCAGGGAGTGAGTAGGCAAGCGGCGGGTGAGGGAGGGGGGCTGAGGCGAGCGGGCAGGCAGTGGCGGGGGGTGAATAGGCGAGCGGGGGGCCTGAGGAGGCGAGCAGGCGGGTAGCAGCGGGGGGGCAGGTGAGCCGGGGGGGCTGAGGAGGCGAGCGGGCAGGCAGTGGCGGGGGTGCAGGTGAGCCGGCGGTGGGGGAGGGGGGCTGAGGAGGCAAGCGGTGAGTTGGTGGCTGACCTAGTCTACTGATCTGGTCTGGCTCCCATCCCCTCTCCAAGGGTTGCAGCTGTCTGGAGGTGCCTGCCTTCCATGCCTTCCTCATTCACACCTCATTCATTCAACAGGGCAATTGATTACAAAGTGGGGGGGAAGATCTTATTCTACTTCTAGCAAAAAGACATTTTTCTTTTACCTTAATTATACTACCTTAGGAGCCCGCTATAACATATTACAAAGATTCAATACCGCTCTTTCGGTGGGGTGGCGCTGGGGAAGGAGGGTTTCTTTCCGCGGGTGGGCAGCGCTGGGGGTGTGTGTGTTGTGTTTCGGGGAGAGAGGGGATTTGGCGGGGCCAGGGGAGAGGGGGGTTCGGCCCTCAGCTGTTTTCTTTGGAGTAATATGGCCCTCGCCGCTTTACGAGTTGTGCAGGCCTGCACTAGAGTGTGAATGTTTGTCTTGATTTCAGATGCAGACAGAATCTGCAGCACTGCTCGGGCCATTCCATGTCTTGCAGTAAGCAAGAGAAAGGTTCAGAGCTCTTACTCATTTCTTTCCAGTGCATTTTCCAGCTCCTTGGTAAAGAGGCTCTTCTCTCCAATCTAAATAGGGAGGGAGGAACATGAAGCATATTACCAACGTAGTCACATATAGCCTCACTCAATTCAAAGGAGGAAGAGGTCATTTACCTTGGAAAGAGCAGTGTCCAGGATCTTGTCTCCAGTTGTTGACATGGCAACTGTTCAAAGAGAGAACTTTTTAAGAGCAGCGATACAGAGAGATCAGATAGGCCCAGACTCCGTAAGTCTCTGTGCGGTAGGCAGCAAAGGGGTACATGGCTACTGCATTCTAGTGCAGGTGTGAATGCAAGCTCCATGTAGCAGGAGTATTCTAGCAGTACTCTGCACTAAGCAGGAGTAAAGATTAGGTCTTCTGGAAGTGTGCTGCCTTATTCCCAAGAGCACAGAGTAAGGAAAGGGAAGGCCATGAGTGTGTGTGTCTGAGGACAGTAGTTTTAAGCAGGATCCTCATCACACTAACAAGACACTTTGCTTTGAGCACCATCTCTGGCCTCACCCCTGCTACTGGGCAGGTGCTCAGCAGCCATCCAATCAATGCAGCATTGGGCTCCTGACTGCTCCCGATCTGGTTTATATAATTTTTTACTTTGCATTTGAACATGAACATATGCTGCATCTAGCTTGGAGCCAGACTAATGCATAGTTACTCTATGGAGTGACAGTATCATAATCTGTATAGGAACTTGGGAACTCAGTGCTCAGCAGTACATGGAATCCATCTTCTCCTTGCTCTGCAGACATTAGCATCTCTTGTCCAGTCACATTTGGATTCTCCACTTACACAAACGCCACAATCTCTCTTCCTTGGGCCAAGGGCTTCTTGCATAACAGACATTACACATCAAACCATTCCACTCCAGCTGCTCCCTGTCTCTGAGCAGCATTTGAACACCTACCAATCTCAAAATGAAGGTTGAGGTATCGCTTGCGGAGCATTTCCACTACACTGTCTGTCTGAATCCGGGCCAGCTGCAGTTTAAAAACAGAAGGCAAAGTCCCACGTGAGATGGCATGTGTTCAGTACATCAGCTAAAGGAAGCTTTTCTATTCTTAGACATAGTCAAATGCACTCACCAAAGCCTCCAAAACACAAGCATTAATGCAAATAAATAGAAGTCTTAGCACAGTGCTACACAAACCCTACCCCTGCATAATGATCACAACACCCAACAGAAGAAAGTATTACCATCCCTGCTTTACAGATGGAGAAACAGAATTGGAGTGACCTGCCCCATGGTCAGACAGCGAGTCAGTGGTAGGGTCAGACCAAATTTCATCAGTTAGAAGTAGTGGTTCAAACAGGGGACTGGAAGTCAGAATTCCTGGGTTCTATTTTCAGCTCTGCCACTGACTTGCTATGTTCTGTGGCCAGCCATTTCAGTTCTTTGTGCCTCAGCGACATTATGTTTAAAGTGGAGATGGTATTTACCCACCTAATTGGAAGGGCTGTGGCTTACTATCTGTGAAGTGCCACCACTGGGCGAATGGAACTATAGCAGTGGCTCTCAAACTTTTTTTTTACTGGTGACCCCTTTCACATAGCAAACCTCTGAGTGCAACCCCCTTTATAAATTAAAAACACTTTTTAATATATTTAACACCATTATAAATGCTGGAGGCAAAGCGGGGTTTGGGGTGGAGGTTGACAGCTCACGACCCCCCCATGTAATACCCTCATGACCCCGAGGGGTCCCGATCCCCAGTTTGAGAACCCCTGAACTAGAGAAACATAATGATGTGCTTTTGTAATTTTTAAAGCGAGTCAGACTAAGCATGTGCACAGTGCTAGAGAATAGGTCTTGCAGTAAGGGGCACCCATTGTTATAACAAAGGCAGACTAAATAGCCTGGCGATTCCCACCTCAATGAGTGATGAGCTAAAATGCACCATATCTGCTCTGTGCTTTTTATGAATGCTAAACTTTACCATTGCTGTGTGATCCTGCAAGGAGTCAGAATTACGATTTGTCTGCAGGAATTGTGTTCTATATGAGCAGAGGTATGTCAGAAAGTTGTGCAGAAGGAGAACAGCAGCAGCTCAATACAACAGACAGAGCAAGCCGCAGGGTTTGGAGGCTGCAAAGGCTCACGTACCTGTAGATGGGACACATTTAATTTACACCCTGGAAGGGGAAGGATCACATAAAACAGTCCACCACCACTATCCTACTCAAGCAGAAGGTAGAGGATCCCTCCATAGATCCTGACCCTGTGAGGGGCAATGTAGTCTAGTAGTCACAGCTGAAGAAGAACCAGGAGGCCTAGTTTCTAATCTTTCTCTGCTACTGATGCTCTGAGTGGCCCTAGGCAAGTCATGGGTTTCCACATGTGTAAAGTGAGTCCAACGAACTTCCCTTTTGTAAGGTGCTGTGAGATGCTGGGTGAAAGGCACAGGTGGTATAAGTGCAAAGTGCTGATAATAATTGTTAATCGATTAGGAGATCGCACACGGTGGAGAAAAGCAACGTCCCACCCTTCAATGCCCATCTGTCTCATCTTCTAGCCTCCTGCAAAGTACAGAGCCATGCCTGAGCCTGACTTCCAGAGTAGCAAGATTATCTCAAAACAAAGGCCCAAGGCACATTTATCTCTCTTTGCAAACATGCTCCTCCCAGCTGCAGCTAGATAGCAAGAAAGACCCAATGTATTTCCTATATCCTCCCTCCCAGGCTTTTGAGAGTGTCAACGTAGCAAAAGTTTTGCCTCCATATAAGATATTTGGTTGTTGGATATAGCAAAATGAAGACACAAAGGGAGTCTACTGAAAGAGGAGTGCAATCACCTCCCTGTTTCTTGAGCTACTCCATGAGCTTGGTGCTGATGGAATGTGCCAACTGACAGCCATTGGGACTAAAGTTCTGTTTATTCAGAATGGATACAGTCCAGGTGGCATCAAGGAAAGCTTCTCCCACATAGCTGTAACAACATGCCTCAGTCCCGACATGGATGATCCCCTGCAGGAGAGCTCAGTCTCATGGCCCATTGAATCTTGGGCCTTCCTACGGGGACTGCCAACAAGGACGCCTTAGTGCAACTCTGATGACAGAATACAGTTATTTCTAATTCACAGAGGTCACTCTTTGGCAAAGATATCATTACTCCAGTCTAGGGTCACTTTCTGAGGAGGACCTGGATTTTTTGGTTTGAGAAAGATAGCTCATCTGCATAAACAAATATAAGTACATTTATTTCCATCTAATACTTTGTGCTTAATCCAAAGATCTTAAGGTGATTTACTAATATGAATGAATGAAGCCTCACGCCCCAGACCTTCTGTGAAGTATCCACAAATTGTCCCCATTTTACAGATGAGAAAATAGTAGCACAGATAAATAAAGAGCAAAATTTTCAAGAGTGTTCACTACTTTGGGTGCTCAAACTTGAAACATCTGGATCCCAATTTGCATCCGCACCTTCTAGTGACTTGAGTTGAGAGAACTCAGGACCTCTGAAAGTCAAGTGCTAGGTACATAAGGTTGGGCACCCAAAGCTAGAGGCCACTTTTGAAGATTGGCTCTAAGAGACTTGCCATAAATCACACAGTGAGTCAGTGGTAGAGATGGGAACAGAACAAGGGAATACGGATTCCTAGTCTTTCACTCTGACCACTAGACAACACTTCTCTATTGAACAGGAAACCTGATAGATGCTGTACTTCATTTGGGTTTATATATAAATTGTTATGTAAAGCCTCCGCTCAAATGCGATTGTAAGATCTGTAACTTGTATCATTAAGTTCTGCAACCTTTTTGCAGACTTTGTAGCTTCAGTTATTGTTAGCATAGCCTTTTAAGTTTTGTAACCTTTGCAAGCTCTGTAACCTTTTCAATTTACCACTTGTATGAACTTCCAAGCTTTGTAATATCCCATCCCTCAGAGAGTGTGTGAACGAGGGAGTGTGAACAAGGGAGTGTATGTGGGACTGGGCGGAAAGGAATTGCAAGGAGAAAGGAGCCCAGAGACAGGAGCCAGGTGTGTCTGATATAATCTGCCCTGAGAAGGCAATCACGAAGTGCTGTAAAGAGAAGAAGAACCTGGTATGCATGAAAGGAACTGGACTGGGAATGCTTCTCAGTGATGGACACAGAAGGAAAACTCTGTGTACGTGACAGGAGCTGCCCAATTCCAGAAAAATGAAGCAGCCATGCACACAAGCAGCTGCTGCTTCTTGACCTGCTCAGCAGCCTGGATTTGTGACTGCAGCCGGACACACCAATCTACCAGGCTTCGGCTTCTCGGTCTCCATGCTGTCGCCAGTAACTCTCTGCCTGTGTAAGTGTGTGGGTCATGAGGGTATGAATGTGGTGAATGTGTGCGTGTATGAATAAGCTCCATCTCTTTTTTATCTGACCCAACAGCAGCATTGTAATAAAACTAATACAAGTGTGACCCTGGGTTGGTTTTTAGGGAAACAGAGATAACAAATAATCGAGATACACACTTATTTACAGAGAGTAACTGCTGTACATCATATTTTTAAGGTTGAAATTAGACACCCAGATTTTCTACTTTTAGGAGATGCAGCTACAGGGTCTCAAGTCACAATTGTCCCCGTTGAATAGAGACTCAGCAATATGGCCACACCAGAACAGAGGCTCATGCAATAAGCAGAAACTCACCTGACTCTTCCTGGTGCCCACTCGGATAACTCTGTTTTTCAGGCCATTTTCATCCTGTGGACAATGTTTCATGTATTTTAAAAATTAAAGCAAATCTCCCAAATCCATAATTGTGGAGGTTTTCTTTCCAGTGCTCTCTGCCAACTCAGAGCTCATTCCACCGTAGGTAAACGTGTTCCCCAAGTGGCAACCACATCTTCCTAAACTGAGCAAAATATCAAATATTTAAACTAACACAAGAGTAGGTTTGCAAAGACTGTAAACTCCTGTTGGGAAATGTGCAGCACCTCCCAGAAGGCACTCACTGTCTTCCAGTATTGGGCCGTAGAGCTCAATTCTGTAAACACTACCAGACATAGCACACACACTACTGGGAACAATCCTATTGACTTTTGTAATAAGCGTTTGCAGGGTTGTAAATCGTGTGTGTTGTATTAAGTTCTTAAATGTTCAGCTATTCACAAAAAGTCATAAAGAACACTTAGTCCTTATATAGAACTTTTCACTTTCAAAATGCTGTGTAAATGTTAACTAACAGCTGCATATTTATGGACGTCTTTAAAAAATGATCAAACTTATCTTAATTAATACCCAGCTAGGACTGATCTATTCAGTAAACGGCAGAATTAGAGGGGAAAGTGGTATAATCCCTTTACTCTCTCACCCTCTCCTTTTGATTTAAGCACTATATTTTAACTAAGACAACCAGTGCAGAGACCACAACCTTAGGAACATTTTACTTGTAATTGTTTTCTAAAAATGGGAAAGTAATATTGTTTGATTTTTGTTTTCTCCCACCCCCTTAAAAATGTAAAGGGCAGGTGAGTAGATTTTAAGCTTGGCTTATTAAATTATCCTGACAGATTTGCAGAGCGGAGATAAACACACTATTTTATTATGAGATATATAATTACCATGAACAATCTAAGCCCTGAAGAATGCAAAGTCCGTTCCTTTACCTGAGTGTTCCTCAGTGTCTTGTTCTCCATCGCTATGGACTTTTCCAACCCCAATGCCTGTTATGTGAAAGAGAAGAAGACGCTCCTTGAACTGGGAAAGAGGAGAGGAGGGAAGTTATTGCCTCTGCTGCCTAGCACAGTGTGTGCCAGACCATGTGCTAGAGAGAAGGGCTGTTCCATTTGTAAACCAGACCCTTCTGGTGTAGCATGGACACACAGATAAGAGGTGACAGGCATGCTACAGTATGTGCTGCACTAGGAGATTGGGAGGGAAAGGCCTTCAGAAAGCAGGGATGGGTGTGACCAGCACTTAGGAATGGAGGTTACCAGTTCTGCAGAGAAGGAAATTCAGCTGCAGGAGCTGCCTCAGCAGAGCTGTCCAGCTTCTGTACAGAAAAAAAAATTGTGCTGAATCACTAGGAAGAAGACCTTCTCTCCCTCAATGACACCAGTCCAAGGCCTTTGCTGCCTGCTATACCCCCAGATCTGTGTACAGCATCTAATGCATTACCCAACAGAACAGTCACAAGGTGGGTATTTTCATAAGTGAACAATGATCATTTTCACCAAGATATTATTTCGTGGGAGAGGGACACAACATGTGGCTTCATACAAAGCAGAGACTCCAGCTCTATCACCCATCCTCAAGACAACGGAGCACAATTTCTTTGAAACTATCACAAACTATGTGGATTGACAAAGGGCAGTGAGCCAAGAGACCTGGGCTTTATCCAGAACTTGGCCATTGATTCGCCTTGTAACTGAGCAATAATTTAACTTTCTCAGTTTCCCTTTCTATAAAATAGCTCCTTGTTAAGTGCATTTGATTTTTTTAATTGGACTGGTATTATAAAGGCCTCATGTACTAATGGGCAGGGTTAAAAATTCATTCTTATCTCTAAACTCAGAAGTGGTCTCAGCCCAGTGGAAAACCACTTGTGTTGAAACCTTTAACTGACAGCAGGATTAATAAAAATACTCAACCCTTACACAAAACTGTGCCTTCAGTGTATTAACTAATTTGGTTTCAACATCAATAATTTGGGACCTATTGCTACCTTAATTTAGGATTCTGAATACAGACATATGTTTGCAGATTACAATTATTAAAATATGTACAATCTTTAGTTTTCATAGTTGGCTCAGTCTACTCAGTCTACCATGAACAGTGTTCATTTTAGCAGGTGTATGGTTATACATCCAAAGAGAAACAGTCAATAGAAAAAGATTCTCATTTGATCACATCACATGAAGACAGACAACTAAAATACTGACAAATTTTATAGGTGCTTGCATACAAATGCAAGAAGTCTAAATGCTAAGATGGGTGAACTTGAGTGCCTGATGTTAAACGAGAATATTGATGTAACAGGCATCACAGAACACAGAAACTTGGTGGAATGATGACAAATCAGTGGGACATTGTAACACCAGGATACAAAATAAACAGGAATGACAGAGTAGGTTGTGCTGGTGGGGGAATGGCACTATATGTAAAAGAAAGCACAGAATCAAATATAATAAAAACCTTAAATGAACCAAACTGCACCACAGAATCTCTATGGATAGAAATTCCATGTTTGAAAAATAAGAGTATAGCAGTAGGAATGTACTACCGACCACCTGACCAGAATGTTGATGACAGTAATTGTGAAATGCTCAGGGAGATTAGAGAGGCTATAAAAATAGAAAACTCAACAATAATGGGGGATTTCAAATATCCCCATATTGATTGGGTTCATGTCACCCCAGAAGGGATGCTGAAATAAAGTTTCTAGACACCATTAGCGACTGCTTCTTGAGGCACCTAGTCCTAGCACCCACAAGGTAAAGAGGTAATTCTTGGTTTAGTCCTAAGCGGAGCACAGGATCTGGTCCAAGAGGTGAATACAGCTGAACCACTCAGAAATAGTGACCATAGTTTAAATAAATTTAACATCCTTGTAGGGAGGAAATACAAAAGAAGCCCACCATAGTAGCATTTAACTTCAAAAAGGGGAACTACACAAAAATGAGGAAGCTAGTTAAATGGCAGTTAAAAGGAATGCATGGAAACTTTTTAAAAAACACCATAATAGAGGTTCAAACTAAATGTGTATCCCAAAGGAAAAAAATAAACTAGTAACAGGAGCAAAAAAATGCCACCATGGCTAAACAAAGTGAAAGAGGCAGTTAGAGACAAAAAGGCATCCTTCAAAAACTGGAAGTCAAATCCTACTGAATAAAACAGAAAACAACAAACTCTGGCAAGTCCAGTATAAAAGTAGAATTTGACAGGACTAACTAGCAACTAGCAAGACGCACAAAACTAACAGTCAGTTTTTTTAAGTACATCAGAAGCAGGAAGCCTGCCAAGCCACCAGTGAGGCCCCTGAACGAATAAGATGCTAAAGGAAGACAAGGCCATTGAGGAGAAGATCAATGAATTCTTTGCATCCCTCTTCACTGCAGAGGGCCTGAGGAAAATTCCCACACATGAGACATACAAATCTGAGGAACTGGCCCAGATTGTGGTGTCAGTGGACAAGGGTTTGGAGCAAACTTATAAATTAAACAGTAACAAATTGCCAGGGACTGATGGCATTCATCCAAGAGTTCTAAAGAAATTAAAATATGAAATTTCAGAACCACTAAGTGTAGTATGTAACCTATTGCTTAAATCAGCTCTATACCAGATGACTGGAAGATTGCTAATATAATGCCATTTTTTAAAAAAGGCTCTAGAGGTGATTAGGGATGTAAAAGGTTAAATGGTTAACCGGTAAGTGGCAGCCGCCCTGGAGGAGCCCCAGCCCTCTCCCTCTCATTGATTAAACGATATAATTTTAATAGTTTAGATGGTACATTTTTTAAGTGGTATTTACATCCCTAGAGGTGATCCTGGCAATTACAGGCTGGTAAGCCTACCTTCAATACCAGGTAAATTGGGTGAAACTATAGTAAACAAAATGATTATCTGACACACAGATGAACACAATTTGTTGGAAGACTTAACATGCTTTTGTAAAGAGAAATCACATCTGAACAATCTATTAGAATTCTTTGTAGGGGTCGACAAATATTTGGACAAGGGTGATTGAGTGGATATAGTGTACTTAGACTTTGAGAAAGCCTTTGACAATGTTCCTCACCAAGGCTTTTAAGCAATGTAAGCAGTCATGGGATAAGAGGGAAGGTCCTCTCATGGATCAGTAACTGATGAAAGAACAGGAAACAAAGGTTAGGAATAAATGGTTCGTTTTCACAGCAGAAAAAGGTAAATAGTGGGTTACACCAAGGATCTGTATTGGGACCTATGTGGTTCCACATATTCATAAGGCCATGAACAGTGAGGTGTCAAGTTTGCTGATGATATAAAGTTACTCAAGATAGTTAAGTCCAAAGCTGACATTGAACATTTACAAGGAGATCTCTCAAAACTGGGTTACCGGGCAACAAAATGACAAATGAAATTCAATGCTGATAAATGCAAAATAATGCACATTGGAAAACATATCTCAACTACATATACAAAATGATGGGTCTAAATTAGCTGTTACCACTCAAGATAGATCTTGGGATCTTCGTGGAAAGTTTTCTGAAAACATCCATATGTAGTGGTCGTCAAAATAGCTAACAGCCTGTTAGGAACCATTTGGAAAGGGATAGATAAGAGAAAATATCATAATATTACATAATATAAATCCATGGTACGCCAACATCTTGAAAACTACATGCAGTTCTGGTTGCCACATCTCAAAAAAAAGACATATTAGAACTTGAAAAAGTACAGAGAAGGGGAATGCAACAGCTTTAAAATGAATAGAGATTAAAAAGACTGGGACTGTCATGCAATTTAGAAAGTAAGTGACGAAGTGGAGATACGATGAGGTCTATAAAATCATGAATGGTGTAGAGAGAGTAAATAAGGAAGTGTTATTTACCACTTCACATAACACAAGAACCAGGCGTCACCCAATGAAATTAACAGGCAGCAGATTTAAAAGAAACATAAGTACTTCTTCAAAAAATGCATAGTTTACCAGTGGAACTCGTTGTCAGGGGATGTAGCCAAGGCCAAAACAACAAATGGTTTTAAATAGGAATTAGATAAGTTCAAGGAGGATAGGTCCATCAATGGCTATTAGCCAAGATGGTCAGGAACGCAACACTGGGTGTCCCTAAACCTCTGACTGCCAGAAGCTGGGACTGGTTGACAGAGGATGAATCACTCAGTAATTGCCCTATTCTGTTCATTCCCTCTGAAGCATCTACCACTGGCCAATGTCAGAAGACAGGATTATGCACCTGATGAACCACTGGTCTCACCCAGTATGGCCATTCTTACGTTCAACCACAATAACCATCTCTGTCACTACACCACATATGGGCCTCTCCTCAGTCCCGCAAGCCTCACAAAGCGGAAAGGTTAAATCTCTGGAAGGAGATGTCAAATTCATTCTGTGGCAAGGGCCAAATTTAATATTTAATTACAGTCCACAGGTCAAATAACATGTTCAGGACAACACGCTCCCCTCAATGCACAGACCCTACCTCTGAGATCAATGGCAGGTTACCACAGAGATCAGTAGTAGAATCTGGCTTTTACATAACAACACAACTGTCAGTAATTATTTGTTCAGTCCCTTATTGTCACACTCAGCTTCACGCAACAGGGAATCTGCTCCCCTTCATCTACACCGTTATTTCCGCCCTTTGTTTCCCTTCCCGCCTTATCCTCCTTTCTCTGTTTCCATCCCTGAACCCGGTCTTCAGGTATTTCCTCCTCTCTTCCCTCTGCATTTCTTTTTTAGCAGCAATTCCCACCTCCTCGGGTTTCATTCTCACCTCCTTCCCCATACCACTCACTAACCGGTCATCAATTACATAATTAATGCTTACATTCAAGTGTCATAACAAGGCTTAAAAATTAATACTCCAATGAGATTAATGGGAGAGTTCACACCTCTCAAAGCTATTGTGTCTCAGACTGTCTGCAGATTCAGGAAGATTATAAACTGATGCATTCTTTTTGGTTCATATTTGAGAAGTTTACTTCACAGCCACAAGGACTAGAAACTTTTTATGTAAAAAAAAAAATAAATAAATCTTAGATTCTGCCACATCTGAAAATAAATCCAACACAAGGAAGAAGGTTTTTGACCCCTCTGCTCTAGACAGTGACATATTTCACCTGCTACGGTCCTCACCAGGTAAACGCCATAAGTGCCTGCAAGGCTAGTTGTTCCTTCCACTCAATGCTGGTCCAAAGCCCTATACAGGTTTGCATAAGATACGAAATTGTCTGCAATGCCTTAGTTGTTCAGAGAAGCTGTTAGCTCATCTGCTATATAACTCACTTACAGACG
This sequence comes from Trachemys scripta elegans, assembly GCF_013100865.1. Lineage (NCBI taxonomy): Eukaryota > Metazoa > Chordata > Testudines > Emydidae > Trachemys > Trachemys scripta. Next base: position 18,737,718 of record NC_048318.1, on the reverse strand, counting down.
TCAGGGAAGTCACATCTTCTACTGGCCCCTCACCCACCTTGTCTCTCCAATATCCTGGGAGGAACAAGGCAACAACGATACTGCCAACATATAACTCACTTGTCCAAAGTGCTGGCTTCTCAACCTCTAATCTGTGGAGCTTTTACAAATCTGAAGCCATAAAACACATATTAAGAAGGTGGCTTGCCTCAAGTTTGGTCTGAGTATCCTTTTCCTGAAGCGCATGGATCTTCCCATCTCTAGTCAACACGTAGAGAGACCCCCACTCTGCTAAGACATCCACCACATCATCGAAGACTGAGCTGTACACGATGAACTTGTTACACAGGTCATAGACATTCAATATTTGCTTGTCAGAGTTCTGTGGGTCGCTCCCAGCAAACTCTGATCTGGATACCAGAAGAAAGAGGAAGAGATTAACACACATGCCCCTAGATTTCTGTGTCACATTCTCAAAAGCATCTTCTTAACACACTTAGAGCTGGGATACAAACCTTTGAACAACCATGTGAGTATGTCGTATGTTGTTAGTCCATATATTAGATGGGAGAAATCAAATCTGAGTTATAAAAGGGTGGTGACAGATCCCACTGGATCTGGATGGTGGTGCATGGCACTATCCCAGGAGCAATGACTGGATTCTGTAGATTCAGCTGAATTCATAGCAGCCTTTGCCAGGGCACTAATACCAATCACATGCCACAGTAATGTCAGTCAACACCTGGGATGATTCTCAGGGTGCCCAGGACTGAGAGTCACCTTGTTTCCCACTCTGCCTCCAGCTGGAGAGAGACTTGCTGCTGCTTAACTGGGTGTCAGCTCCTTGACACTTCTAGCCTGTTAGCTCCCAAACCATCTCCTCTAGGCTATATCCCCATTACTTTGCCTTGCAGGTTAACGAGAGGTGCACCCCAGTCCCCAAACCACTTTGAAGCATTCCCCTATAGCGTTCAGCTCCCTAATGATGGAACACTAACAGTAATAAGAGGTGTTTTGTCCCTAAGGCAACAGTGTACACACCATCTTGAATGATTCAACTCTGGAGCAGCATCTCGTACAATACTACAGCACTGAGTTATACTTACAGGGAAAACGATCATAAGTTTATCATCAAAGATCAAGATTTATGAGATAGTGAGCAAGGATAATGGAACAGAAGGAAGGGTTACCTATCAAACAAAATCGTAACACCATTCCTAGAGACTAAGATGAACTGTCTGACCTTCTGTCCAAGTAAGATTATCTTACCCAAAGCCTTTTTGCAGTGTTTTCAACCAAACCTGGTTGAGATCCTATTTTCATGAATGTAATCGCACCCGATTACTTCCTAGGCAAAGGAATACAGGGTGGTTTCCTTGTCCCCAGATATAGTCTAGTAAACTGCTGAAGTGCATCCCTGGATAAGGTTCCTACCCCGCTGCTGTTCTTCTCTTCCTGTTAAATCTCAATTCTTCCTCTGCATTTAGCTCAGATTGGGGAGTGTGAATGAGACAATACTCAATTTACATGTCAACAGACAGACGGATAAATTAACACCTTGATACAAACTATCAGAACATATTTCCAGTGGGTATACACATAACTCCTTACATAGCGGCCATACCAACATTTACGACAATAATCATAACCATTTAAAAACCTCATCTGGTACTCTTTCTGAATTAATACTATGAAAGCGGTAGGCCTGTTAGGAGTTGCTGTCACAGACCAGTGAGCCCTCTGCCAGCTGAGAGCAATGGGGCTCCACGTCACAATAGCCTTGCACAACAAAGCGCCAGGAGAGCTGCAAAGAACAAAAACCGCATAGTGAATACATGTAAAATGGACTCATCTGCTTCCCGGAGTCTTACTTTGGAGAGCTCTTCCGGTCCTTGGAAACAATGATGAGGTATCCCCGATACCAGTGAACGATCAACTTCTGACCCTCAAAGGCAAAGCAGGGGCCACGCTCATCTGGCTGGTACAGATACACACATTTGTTTCCTGCCACAATGAACTGGAGGTCCTGGGAGGGGTCGCTGAGCGTGGAGCAGCGTAAACCGCAACCATGTGTGTCCAGCTCCAGGCGAGGATAATCCTTCACTGACAGCGTATAGGACTGTGAATGAAATATGATTTTTCAGAGATTATATCGAACCNCTGTCAAAGAACACGAAGCGGCGCCACTGCAGGTAAGCGGCCATCTTGGCACCCAGAGCTGGACCCGGCGGGGGTCAGGTGACCGGGCCGCCGAGGACCGCCTCTGCCTGCGCACGTGACGGACGGCAGCCTGGGAGCCTGTCACGTGGGACTCTGGGCAGGCGCTGTCCGCCTCGCCGCTGCCGGGAACTGTAGTTTTCGCGCGTGCAGGGGCGGTTGCGCTCTGCGCCTGCGCCCCTGCCAACTCCCGTGTTCCCCCCTCCCTCCGCTCTACTAAGGCCGGCCAAGGGAGCAGGGTTGCTCGCGGGAGCAAAGTCAAGTGTGCGCGTAAGAGTTTGTGGGATCGAAGCTGGTCCTGTCATAGGGCACAAGTTACCTGCTATGTCTGCAGCACGTTTATGACCCCTCTACAGCCTCACATAAGGTACTTATTAATGGGCCCTTTTCCCTGATTGATAGCAGAGTGATTCCCTACACCGAAATAATGTAGGAGGAACACTATTCAATAACGCTTATTAGACGTTCAAATAGGGCATGGCTCGTGGTTGGATAATGCTGAAATATAGCAATATTGCTTTTTGTCATGTTATTGCACATTAGGGTGACCAGATGTCCTGATCTTATAGGCACAGTCCTGATTTTGGGGTCTTTTTCTTATATAGGCTCCTATTACCTCCCACTCCTGTCCTGATTTTTCACATTTGCTGTCTGGTCAGCCTATTGCACATACCACTTCAAACCAATCTCAGGGAAGGGCCTACCAGAGGACAGTAGGCCCAAAGGGTAGAGAGAACCATTTTAAATACTTAAAACCATGGCTCCCTAGGGTAGTTTGATGGACCCTGTTACAATAATGCAGACAAGGTAACAAGTAACAAAAAGCAAGCATTTCACACACAAACTACACAACACTTCTTTTGTTTCAGCCTAAAAGCCCTTGAGTTCTCCAACTCTAGAATTGTGTTAGTTCATGAGACCAGAACACAGTAACAGTTCTGTTAGTTGTAGTTTTTTTCTTGCTTTCTCATTTTGCAAATGTTTGATTTCAAATTGACTGTTTCATTATTGGAGGTTTACTAAGAAGCAAAAGCCTCTCTCTTCTACTGCATGGCAGACTTCAGGACCAGATGACTTGCTGGTCTCGAGCTGGGGAAACAAAGGCGGCTTTTTGTTGCTAGTGTTTTACCCGTGACACCAGGAATTATATCACACCTCCCCATGGCTCATTAACCACCTAAGAATCTTTATTCATGTGTTGTTATACCTATGTGTGATAGTTACATAGAACTCAGGGCTTTACACTGCCAGGCCATGGAGAAGGTGTACAGACCTCTTCCCCTGGAGCACACGCACTTGTGCAAAAGACTTTCACAGAAGTAGTTTTCTTTGCCTCCTGAGCCCCACTAGACAAGCACACAAGGGTCTTTATGGTTTGCATTGACATATTAAAGCAGGGAGCGTGTGTACAGGAGTCTTCACGTGGGGTATGCATAAAGCTTCCATATATCTCTCCTCCTTCGGGGCATGCACTGGCTCCTCACTCACCGTCCGCCTCCGGAGCCCAGGTGCATTTTTCCAGGGTTGCCTTCGGAGCGGAGCGCCAGCCTTGTCCCACGTGCGCCAATGGAGTTAGAGCATCCCACGTTCTTCCTTCCGGCTCTTCTGAACGTGGCCCAATGGGGCTCGTCGGCTGCCCGGATTGGCTCGCGGGGCCCGGCTCCGTGTGTCGCTCCAATGAGCTCGCGCCGCGTCCGGGCCGGAGGTTGCGCGAGACGCCGGGGCCGCTACCGCTAATGGAAGAAGCGGTGGTGGAGCTCGCGCAGTGTGTGCGGCGCAGTCGGAGGTGAGTGGCGCGCGGGGAGGGGCTGCGAGCGGAGACTGGTTTGGGGGGTCGGGCGGAAAACGAGCCTGGGGCTCCCTGTGCCCCCGGTAGGAGGATGCGGCCTCCCCCGCAAGCTGCCCAGGGCTCCGGTCTGTCGGACCTGTGTGGGGGGCGAGCTGCTAGCGCTATGGGGAGGGGGCCGGCCGGCCGGCGGCTCGATGGTGCTCTCTCCGCCCCGGGAATGCTGGGAGCAGCGTGCTCCCCATTAGAGACCGACAGGGGTCTGACCCGCCGTTCGGGAGAAGGAGCCTTTGGAGGGAGGGAGCAGGTCTATTTCACAGGGCCCATCGCCCACGTCCCCTCATTCCTTTACCCCGCTCGGCACGGACTGTATGGTTCATATCTGCCCCCCCCCCCCTCCCCAAGTCTCTGCTGTCGCTTACAGCCACTGTGTAAAGGAGAGTGTTGAGGGTTGTTTTTCCATGTTACACGGTAACTTGTGTATTCATGTGTGCAGAGGCTGGTGAAGTTGTGGTTACTTTAGTTCTTGATCTGTGGGCCTGGTGTGGTTCTGTTACATGTGTGTTTCTCATCCATCAGCATGGAAGATGGTGTATATAATTTATTTTCAAATTTCAGCTTGGGTTGTTGGCTGTATACTGACTTGAGCATTTGCCTTTACCAGCCCAGAAGCTACTCCCAGGAAGGCCAGCTTTAATGGGGGGGGATTGGCCCCATGTAATATTTTTGTACTAATTGCAGGGCTGATGGGTATAGGAATGTCTCTGTAAACCACGAATGTGTAAAGTCAAGGTTGTTACTGCTTTTTTGAAACCGTGCTGTGTGTGAAGAAGTGAAGGCAATAAATAAGTAGATACTGTATGTACTCGTACTTCAGGGCTGTCTAGAAGAGTTGACCTGTTCCTCCTGTCTTCAGGCTGGGATGATAAGTGTTGGGTGTAATTTCTTTAAGGTGGTGGTTGCTTTCTGTGCTGTGACATGGTTTATTGCCACGCCTGCCCAGAAAATCAGTATTGGAGTTACTGGAAAGGCCTGGTGGGGAATATCAGTACATATGTAGGTTCCTTTTGTCAGATGCTTGAGCACAAGATATAGTGGAGTGGGATTTTAAAGAGCAGTTGTCGTTACAATGGATATTTATTTCCAAGTTAGATGCAGTTCTCTCAACAATGTTTCCAAATATTCTAAAAGACTGTGATTAACATGGATTTAAGTCCATTGTGATAGTTTCTCATAAAATCTCATGCAATAGTCTTAGATTAACCTTTTTAAAAGCAGTAAAAAGAGCAGGAGTACTTGTGGCACCTTAGAGACTAACACATTTATTTATTTATTTATTTAACAAATTTAAAAGCAGTAGATCCTTTCTACTAAATTGAGGCACTTAAGAAAAGTGCAGTTAAATGTTTCTAATTCTTTTATTTTTTTTAAACATTTCACATAGGTGTCAGTGTCAGATACAACTGATGTTTTATATTGCCCTCTTTGAAATTTTGGGGGATGAAATAATTTCATTCATCTTCAGACAAAGGACCACTTAATCTGTTACTGAAATGCAACCATCTTTAGTGTGAAATGCAAAAACTTTTTAACAGTGCACAAAAACTGCATAAAAGTTTTTCAGGAAGTGCAGACTATCATATCCAATTTAAACTGCAATTTAAGGAAGGAGATATTAAGATGGGTTTTGATAACAAAATATGTGCATGTTTTGGAGAAACTTACATGGGCACTTAAAGTGAGTTTGCTATTTGTGACCCACAAAATCGTTGGCTACTCTAGTGAGCAAGAAAATTAGTATTTTGTTAAACTATTGTAAAACCAAAATTTAATATTCCAGACAGTTTTTTAAAAACTAGCTTTATTCTAAGAATGAACTATCGTTGTAAATCAGAGATAGGTGTGAACTACAACCCTGGATCCAAACTCTCTGAATTTGGGTTCTGGGTAGAGCCAGATCAGAACTTTATATCTCAGGTTTATCTGTATTGTAAATATTTAATATGTGATTTTTATTTATTAGTTGTTGGCATAAAGGAGAAAAATACCACCACATGCTGAGAATTTCACCGCCAGATTGGGGAATTAATCTTTGCTACTTATTTTCAGCAAGATATTAACAGTTTCAATGGCCAGGATGACACAAGTGCCCTTGTGGTCTCTGACTTTCCTCCTGCTGGCCTGTCTGCCATCAGAAACCGGTATGTGCACTTTTTTGGGGATTTTTACAACCTGATCAGTGTTTAAGGGAAGTTTTAAAAAATCTGCCCATCAGGGACCAGCTGGTTCTGGGAACTTCCGATGGGATATGCTTCCAAGATTGTGACTTGAGGTCCAGCCTGAAAATTATAACTATCCAGCTGGTGTTTGGGGATTTTTGTGAAATGAGTTGATAGGTTTCGGTCCTGTTCTCAGCGAGTAAATGTGTCCGTTGCAAAAAAGCAGTTAGTATGATTCGTCCCTTTTTTGCAGACTCAGCAGAGAAACTAAGTATTGATTGGGTCAGGGAGACTGTATCAAGGATCACTCCCTCCTCACCACTAGAGGAGGTCTCTGCTGGGTTTTGAGGAGGTACACCAGTAGCTGGTGCTGGGGGAGAGCTTGGGGATAGAGGATTTCTGTCTCCAGAGCTCTCATTCTAATAACCTTTCACCAGCATGAAATTGACAATATTGTCTCAGGTTTCTACTTTAATAGAAAGAAGCATATAAAAATAAGCAATTGAACTGCAGTTTACTCAGAACTGGGGGATAAAATTAAATGGCAAACAAAATATAGAGGTGCAAGATCAAGAGATGAAACTGACCATCCTTGAGGTAATTCTGACGTTAGTCCTAAAATTTATTGAAAATGAGCAGCTTAGCACTGATGAAGTCCAGGGTGGCATGGAACTGCCCATACCCCAGAATGTTTGCAGTGTAGTTCTAGCCATGTCGGTCCCAGGATATCCGAGACACAAGGTGAGTGAAGTCATATTTTTTTATTGGACCAACTTCTGAAGAAGAGCTCTATGTAGCTCAAATTTGTCTTTCTCCGACAGAAGTTGGTCCAATAAAATATATTACCTCCCCCACCTCTTGTATTTCTCATACCTCAGAATGGCATTTCCTCACCTTCCTGTGGATTCAATAATTAAGGATGATGTCACTCTTCTCTCTCTACACCCCTTCCCAAGAGTATGCCAGGAGAACTTGCTAACTGAGAGAGGTTTCTCATGGAAAAAGTACAGCTTCTCACATCTATTCCTTTTGCATTGCAGATGCTCTGGCTGTGATGTCTGTGGACCTGGGCAGTGAGTCAATGAAGATAGCAATCGTAAAACCTGGGGTGCCCATGGAAATCGTTTTAAACAAGTAAACTATAATTATTCTTCTGGTCTGGCATGTTCCCATATCAGCAAACCTGTGAGGAGATACAGGTTATGATGGAAACTCCTATCTCTGCACCTTCTGTAATGGCTTTCGATAGTCATTTTTTTCAGGGCTTGAAAAAGCCTTTCACTAGAAGGAAATTTCCCCAAGGGAATGGAGGAGCCTACACTGTCAGTATTTGCAGGATATAATCATTGATTTAGAAGACATTTCTAGCCCTTATGATTAAGAAAACCTTCCAATTGTGACCCAACTTCAAGAGAAGTAGTGTCATCTTCCTGCATCTACAGATGCAATCCCAGTGCCTTTACTGCTTCTCAGCTTTGCCAAACTGCCCAAAGTAATGCTAAAACTGGTTGGTTGCACTGTAACTATTCAGAAACCTCTGGGCAGTAGTGAAACAAAAAAGAATCACCTGTTTCACTCTGCTGTTGGCACTGGAGCCGTTCACTGGCTTGGAAGATGGGAAGGGGTGGGGAAGCAGAGGCTGGGAGAGGGGTAGAATAGCAGAGAAACCTCCATCTTGTAGCAGTCAGCAGTCTGAAAAAGGAAGATGAGTGGATCCCGTCCCTGCTCCCCAAAGGTCAGGTGTCTGTTGGTGGGAAGAGGGAGCTCCTTCACGCCCACAGGCAGAAGGTGAGAGACGTAAAGAGTATCCGGCATGGGAGATGGTTCAGAGAAGAGCCAAGAGAATGACCAAAGGGTTAAAAAATGTCTCATAGTGATAGACGCAAGGTGCTTAATCTATTTAGCGTAACAAAGAGAAGGTTCAGGGATGATTTCATTACAGTCTAGAAGTACCTACATGGGGAGCAAATATTTGACGATGGATTTTTTAATTTGGTAGACAAAAGTATAACAAGATCTAATGGTTGGAAGTTGAATCTGGACAAATTCAGATAAAATAAGGCATACTTTAACAGTGATGGTAATTACCCATTGGAACAATTTACCAAGGGTCATGGTGGATTCTCTGTCCCTACCAATTTTTAAATCAAATTGGCTATTTTTTAAATAAGATGTGTTCTAGTTCAAACTGGAATTATTTAGGGGACATTCTATGGCCTGTATTGTACAGGCAGTTAGACTAGATGATTATAATAGTCCCTTCTGGCCTTGCAATCTATGGAATCTGCTAGCCAAAGCTTGATGGGAAAGATGGCTTCCCCAATGAGGTTGCAGAGAATGCTTGCCAGAGAATTGCCTCTGAACCTTGCTTATTGGGGGTGAGCTAATCTTTTGTTTGCCTCGGGCTAGCATGTGTCAGGTAACTTTTCCAAGTTCTGACATTGCTATTCAATTACAGCCCTTCCTTGTCATGCAACTCTCTTACCATCCTTCTGGAGTTAGGAGTAATGTGTGTATTGGGGGGGGGGGGGGGGTGGGGTATGGTAATAGGTGATGGAGGTACTGAGAAATTAGAAGCACACTGAGGTTACTTTAGAGTGGTCTCCAGCCCTGAGCCATATGTTAGAAATTCAGGAAAGTGCTGCCTCTGGCATTCTAACACTTTGATTACCTTCTTCCAAGCTTCCCAGCAGTATGGAAGCAGGGATAAATCATAGATGCCTTTCACATAGACAGGTAGAGCAATTGTATGTGACATTGCACTGAACTGTGCTGCGTCTCATTCTTGGAGAATGATCAGTTAGCCCAGCAGCCCTGGAAGGAGATGCTGCTATTGAAACACTTCAGACTAATCAATGATGAGCTATCTCTAGCACGTAGCCTCCGTTCCTGGTGGCATCTGAGTATCCTTACTGAGTTTCTCTGCATTAAACATTCTCAGTCCCATCAGTGGGGGTTGTTTGCAATGAATGTCCATCTGTCATATTTTTTTATCCTTTTTTCTTGCTTAGAGAGTCACAGAGGAAAACGCCAGTGATTGTAGCCCTGAAAGAAAATGAGCGTCTCTTTGGCGATAGCGCCATGGGAATGGTAAGATACCAAATCACCTAAATTCCAGCTGCATATGTTGTACATATACCTGTATACAAAACCCACATTCCATGTATGTAGTGTATTCCCTACACTAGTCCCTTGGAGATGGGTGTCTGAGTGCCCAAGTTAAGAGATTTTACCCCCTCACCTTGTATTATTTCTCCTATGGAAACCCTAGTTAGATGTGGTTTCATCTCTGCTTTTTACCAGACTGTCAATCTTGGCTCCCATAGCAAAAATTCTTTCCCAAATATTCACACACAGTGTGGGGCTGGTTGGGAGGGGTTATGTGAAAGTTACCTGAGAGTCAGGACTGAGCTTGCTCTCTTCCTTTCTGCAGTCCATAAAGAACCCGAAGATAGCACTCCGGTATTTTCAGGACCTGCTGGGTAAACACATAGACAACCCCCAAGTGACATTGTACCGTTGGCGCTTCCCACAACACGAGCTGGTAAAGGATGAGAGGAGACAGACGGTTATCTTCAAACTGTCCCAGTGAGTGACTGACTCCAGTTGCCTCCTGATACCTTCACTGCTGTGCTGTTGCTTATGAAACTTGCAGGGAAACGTTTCCTCTAGCATGTCAGCAGCTGACTCTCACCACTAGAGAGAGGGGAAACGCTAGTTTTAGCTTTCTCTGTAGCATGACCAAGCAAGGAAAGCTTGTTATATGTATCATTCTAGGAAAACTGCTCCAGTCAGCTACAGATGGAGGTATAAAATCTCCCTGGGAAGGAATGGCCATCTTAAAGGCCCAGTTATTGGATTTGGAGTCTCTCACTTCTTGGTTGTCAGTTCAAATTCCACCCAGGTCAGTAGTGAAAACAGTGAAGTGAGCTTGGGAGGAGAGAGATGTCATTACAGTTCCCAGTCAGCAGGGACCCACATCCCAAATACTGCTGCAATTGGCCATTTTCCAGTCTCGGCACAGAGACTGAGGTTATGCTCCCTGGTGCCCCAAAGGCATCAGTCCAGCTCAAGGTAAAGCACTTTAGCAGAGGATAGCATGGGGAAAAGAGGGAAGTTTTCCCTGACACTGCCTGTGCTGTGCTTGTTCTCTGGCTAAATAAAACACTTTGGATTCCAGGACTGTCAGTCCAGGAGGACGGAGATGGATGGGGGATTCTCTACATCTGAAAGGCCTTTTTCTGGTCCCAAGTTGATACGTGCATCTTTGCAGAGTTTCTCTGAATGACATTCCCCCAATTCTTGGGGCAGGGATGTTGTCCAGGGTTTTCTGCACAGTGTCCTGCTTGGATCCCTTATTTTGACCCTGTGACTTGTAACCCATCCCTGTTTGTTCCTTCTTTCTTTTCTTTTCTCTCTCTCCTCACCTCCCATCTCACCTGTGATCTATTGATTTCTGGGTTTTGTGGCACCACCCCATCACCTGAGAGTGTGCGCCTCTACTTCCTTTGGTGAGCAGAGCTCACCAATCCCAACATGTTGAATTATAACCTTCTGGAATATTGTTATAATATTGTTCCCGCTTCATATTTATGGACCCAGGTGGTGTCTGTTTCCCACATGATCACTGCTGGACTTTCCATTGATGGCTTATTTTTACCATTTGGTGTGTTAAATGTGGAGCTTTGGGCCACATTGTCCTTGTTGGGGAGTGGGGAATACTCTCCTCTCCAAGAGCCTTGCTGCCAGTTCTATTGCTTTTTTACTCTCGGGGTGGGGGTGGGGGGAGAGTTTTCCATTTTTTTCCCCTGGAGCCGATAATTCCTTAGGCTTATGTGATTTTTGGGGCTGTCATGTTGGTGTTTCATCCCGTATTGCCCGGTGCCTTGTGAGAATTGCTAGAGAAGCTTTGGCTTTACAGCTGAATAAAACTTTCAGTGCCTGTCTGATGGAGAGTTTTATATTCTTGCCTTGTGTTGCAGTGAAATGCAGTATTCTCCAGAAGAGATACTGGGCATGGTCCTGAACTATTCACGTGGTCTGGCTGAGGAATTTGCAGGTTGGGATGACTGTTGGCTTTTTTACAGTATCCATACATTGTTCAGTTTATTTTGTTTAATTTCATAGGATGTGGAATTTACAGGGAAACTGCAGGGGACTGGGGTTGAAGGTCTCAAACGGGATGTCTTGGGGAATCAGGAACAGGATGTTGAATCATTTAACCTTTTAAGTCATCAGTTTAAATCAAGCTTAATCTGCTAATTACCCAGAGTGTCTAGCTGATGGCTGTTTGGTGATGTCTTAGCCCAGTTCCTTGTGGACAAGTACAAAAAAATAAAAAAAATCTGGTGTGTGTTTTTTTTTTTTTTTTTTTAAACTGGCCCTCATATTGGCACCCTCTAAAGAGAATAAATATAGAGACTGAAGACTTCTTTCATCTCTAGAGCTGGTTAGGGCTTGGGGCATGGTGATAGGAATTTGGCAGGAGAGTGGCAAACTTGCCCTGCTGCCGTCCATCTTGTACCTGCTCTGGTTCCTTTCACCAGTGCTAAACTTGTATATTAAAAAATAATTATCTTGTGGAATATTAATTAATAAAAGAAACTAAACCATGGACTTCTCATCACTGTATTGTTAATCAGAAATGCCAGCAGTAACGGAAACTGCAGAAGAATAGGCTGGATCTGTTCTTACTTCTGTATTACAGGCCTGCAGTTAACATACTTACAATTCAGGCATTTGTACTAAAGGGAGTTCAAACAAGGCTTTACCCCAGAGAGAGAATTCAGTCATCCACAGGCTGAGATTTCGGGATTCTGGAAGATTAGATTAATTGCTGAAGTCTGAACAGATTGAACGTGTTCCTTTCGCAGCAGATACTGGGAGTGTGACCATCTCACAAGATGCTGTGAAGCCTGGTGGGTTTGAGGTGGAGACGCTGAAACAAATTCATCCCTGGTCAACTCCATTGATGACTTCTTTCAGTTTCACCTGGGCTGAAATGGGCCTACAATCTCTCTCTGCAGCATTTACTTTGTTGTCACAATCTCCATAGTTACTTCATGTTGATAGCCCTGTTATGGAGGAGTTTTTGTACTTGCCACTCCCATGGAAAACCTCTTCTCTTCCATGCTTTGCAGAACAACCTGTAAAGGATGCAGTGATCACCGTCCCTGTATACTTCAATCAGGCGGAGAGGAGGGCAGTCCTGCATGCAGCTCAGATGGCAGACCTGAAGGTCCTGCAGCTGATCAATGACAACACTGCTGTGGCTCTGAACTATGGGGTCTTCAGGAGGAAGGACATCAATGCCACAGCACAGGTATATGCAGCTGTGCAGAGGTGGAGGAGCTACTGGATTCCACTTAAGCAAGTGGGAAACTTAAAGTGATGAACTATAAAGATGTGCTCATGCTGGTTGAGTGCTTGTCTTGGTTAATGCTATCTGTTAATTGCTGTTACAGACCTGTCTAAGTATTGGGCAGAGCACATGTGTATAAAGCAGCAAGTACATTCCTAACTGTTGCGCTTTCTGGTGGATACGGAAAGCAAACAGGTGGTTTGTAGTTCAGAGAGTGGGGAACTGGGAGTTGGGATTCCTGGGTTCTAGTCAGCTTCACCATACTCTTGACCTGTTTTCCCCCAACTTGTAAAATGGGGCAATGATACTGACCTACCTCACTGGGGACTGGGAGGCTATTTGTAAAATACTTGGGAGTTTCTCAGATTGAAGAAACTCTTGACGAGCAAAGCATTCATTCTGTTTTCTACTTTATAAAATAGAAGTATGGGAGAAGTAAGGACACACTTGATAGGTCCGTTATTACAGGCTTCCAATCCACATGGCTATTGCTGTGAGTGTAATATTGAGTAACTGTGCTTTGCTGTCTCTCAGTGGACTGGAGCAGGTTTAGTGAATGATCAGTGCCTGTCCCATTCCAAGCTGTGAGATTCCCAAGGTCTTCTTTCCTTCCCATTCAGGGACAAAACACCCTGGTACCTTACTTAGCCTTCTCTGGCTTCTTCTTTACAGAATATCATGTTTTATGACATGGGAGCAGGAAGCACCGTGTGTACGATAGTGACTTATCAGACAGTGAAAACCAAGGACTCAGGGACCCAGCCTCAGCTGCAGATTCGGGGGGTCGGGTAAGAATTTCTCTTGGGTCCCATATTTAAAAGAAAATATTTACTTTGCTGACTCTTCTAAACACAGAATGGGATGAATTTCGGAACTAGTTTTAAACATGTGTATTCAGACAAAAGCTGGAGTAGGGGCAGGGTGCCTTGGGTGGGAGGATTCAGTCTATAAGGATAAAGGATAGTTAGAATGTGGACATGTTGCCAAACTTACAGGTGTAGCTCATAGCGATCCTTGTGTATAGAGTACCGAACACTTTCTATTATAAAAGATTCTTGTGACTCTTTTTTAAGAAGCCGTCACACTTCCATTGTTTGTGGCAGGTCTTTGAAATTTGACATGGACAAAAGCTTGGGGCTAGAGCGATGCCTCTCCTTATTCTATGAAATTCCATTCAGGTTTTAGTTGAGTTAGTAATTTTAAAGAAGACTTTCCCTTCTTTTGCTTCTTGTCCTCGGGGCCTGCGCTGCTAACAAAGCAGCAGCAGCACATGCTGTAATGTAAGAACACCTGGATGCTGCCAGGGCATCTGTAGCTGGGAGGGGGCAGGGGGAAAGCTGGGCTTTCCCCTGATCCAGAATGTGACCATCATTCACTCTAGGAGTACCACATGGGGCAGGAGAGCCCACCTCCTGGGTTTTTGATGGGGAGGGGATAAAACTAGCTAGGCTCCCCACAACCACCTACTAGACCAGGGGTCCCCAACATGGTGCCCGCAGGCACCATGGCGCCCGCTGGAGTGTCTAAGTGTGCCCGTGTACTGGCCGGCGGACGAGCATCCGCCGAAATGCTGCCGACAAGCAATGTCATCCAGAGCCCTGGGCCCTTTAAATTGCCAGCAGTGATTTAAAGGGCCCTGGGCTCTGCGCAGCAGCCGGAGCCCCGGGCCCTTTAAAGCGCCAGCCCTGCTGCCGGAGCCCTGGGGTTACCGCGCTATATGCGAACCCGTGGTATATTGGGTCACATTATATCGGGGTAGAGGTGTATCAAAAACAACTAGCTTCATGCAGCTGTAGGGGCTTGAGTTTTTTGATCAGTGACATTAAAAGCTGAACTTGTTTGTTTAAAGCCACATTGTTGTTTATAAAGCAAAGCCATGCACTGGAATTTGGTGAGAGAACTGTGCAGCATTCAGGAATGCATGCAATCCCTCTTTGCAGCATATTGTTCTTGTTATAAATGGTTTGCAGGTGAGAGAATTCTTGCATGCTCTTGTAAGAGTTGTAAGATCCAGGCCAGCTCAGGAACTCTCTTCTGCGTGGGGAAGGTGCTTGCAACTCCAGGTTCCGTTATTGACTTAATCCATCCAGGCTGAGTGTCTGCTTCTGGTTCCTATTCTCTGCTCAGATTTGACCGCACCCTAGGGGGATTGGAGATGGAGCACCGGCTCCGGGATTACTTGGTGAAACTCTTCCACAAGCAGCAGCCTTCGAAAGATGTTCGGCAGAATCTCCGGGCCATGGCCAAGCTGCTAAAGGAGGCCAACCGCCTGAAAACTATCCTGAGTGCTAATGCTGACCATGTGGCCCAGGTATGTCCCTGTGCTGCAGGAAATCCCCCTTCCTCAGGAATGGGGATGATTTGGGTTAAGAGTGAGTCTGGGAGAGCTCTGTCCCTCTGCTTTACATAATCTTTATGCTCCTGCAATGTTCTCTTCCTCCACCCTTGCCCAGGAGACACCAATGCTGATGGCTTTTCTAAACTGATATCGCTTAACAAACTGGTGAGAACTTGGATTTTGCTACTCAAGTCCATAATGTTACTAGTTTGAGAAATGTTTAGACCTTTGCAGGAGATTAGGAGTGGTCTGTTCCTAAATGGCTACCAGGAGCATGAGATTTAGACAGCTGTTACATCCAAGGCACCATGTCTTGTGTCCCTTCAGCACCGGGGGAGGGATTGGGATGTAAGAGGATAGGCTGCATTCATAAGGTGCAGTGGAGTGGCTGGAACACACAAGCCAACACAGTAGCGGTCGGAACGTTAGCTTGGAGAATGCTGTGTAATGTGAAGCTGATGGCTTTTTCTCTCTGACTTCCTGGCCAGATTGAGGGGCTACTGGATGACGTGGACTTCAAGGCCAAGGTCTCCAGGCAAGAGTTTGAAGACTTGTGCTCTGACTTATTTCAGCGGGTCCCAGGGCCTGTGCTACAGGCGCTGAGCAGTGCAGAGATGAACCTGGTAGGTCCAGAGATACTTTGACAAGTGTGGGGTCCTCTGATGCTGAGCTGCTGTCACATCAGCTCATTTGAGAGGGGTCTGGTTTGGGAAGGTAACTCACTCTGCTGAGAAGTGCAGGCTCCTGTCTTCCTGAGGGCAGAGGTGGCCGTGCAGAAGTTACCACATTGCCATGTGTAATGGGGATTTACCCCCATCACCAGCAAGGCAAGGGAAAAGATCCCATTAGTTGTGCTCTGCACTGTGGGGGACGGGGAAAGAGTTTAACTAATTACCTCCTGGACAGAGGAGGCAGAGCTAAGCTTTACAAGTAGCCGGAAGGAACTCTGTTCAAGGGACATAGAGCGGAAAGTCAGGTGAATATTTTGTTTAAAGCTGAACCCCAGAAGGGGACTGGACTGTTGCATGACATGGACAGAGGGCTGCATCACAGAAGACTCTCTGAAGGAGTCCAGGGAAGAGACAGGCTGGGTATGGTCCCCACAGCTGAGAAAGTGGCCACCAAAGGAGATGCAAGAGGCGAAGTCCCCAGCAATGCTGTGTCCTGGCACAAAGGGTGCGCCCTAAGGTTGAGGGCATGCACTTACACCATGTCAAACAGGTTTCCATGATTGCCATGTGCACTGGTTGCCTATAAGCCAGGGATTCGGGTCAGGGTTTTACTGACTACTAAAAAGCCCTTAATTTTGGTATGAAGACTTAAGAATATGTCTCCCCCACATCTCTTGGAGGCATCTGAGGTTGGCCTAGCTTTCACCATAGATCAGGAATCTCATCTCTGGATGCCTCTCCAGAGGGCGCATGTCTGACTGTGGTTATGTCCGGATGTGACTATCTTCAGAGAGACATTTCACTTCATTTCTTCGGTGCTAAGAGATTCTAAAGTGGCAGGTGCCTTAGATTCCTGAGTCCCCTAGCTAGATAACTGTCTCTGGGATGCCGTACAATGCCTCTTTGGATCAGCACCTTTCATGGCTGTAGTTTCTATCTCCTCTTCTCTGGACCACTGTTTCAATGACTGGCTCCTCTGGCATGGAGCCTGATCTGGGTTTGACTTTTGTTAAATAAGGTGCAGTGTCCCAGATGCTGGAGACAGCTGCTCTGTAAATTGCTCATGTCTGTTGGGCCTGATCTTGAAGTACTCACTTGGGCACAACTACTTTGGGAGTTTACTGAAATAAGGACTTAAGATTTTTGGACCCCAGTCTTGTGTTTGAGAGCGGGGTTGGTAGGGCAACTGCTTTCCGAGCACTAAACAGTGGATGGTGGAGGGATATTGAAGCAGTGAACGTGGCTTTTCCAAAAATACATTCTCAAGGCAGAACCTGATTGTCTGTGAACTCCTAGGATGAAATCGATCAGGTGATTCTAGTGGGAGGTGCCACCCGAGTCCCCAAAGTGCAGGAGGCTTTGCTGAAAGCCGTGGGCAAGTAAGTATATGAGGCCTCTGCCACGTGCCTTTTCTCAACAACCTTGGGCTTGTACTAGTGACAGAAGCTTGCAACTCCCTCCACCTTGCTTTGCAGAGATGAACTGGGGAAGAATATCAACGCAGACGAGGCTGCTGCTATGGGTGCAGTCTACCAGGCAGCTGCTCTGAGCAAAGCCTTTAAGGTCAAGCCCTTCATTGTTCGGGATGCAGCTATTTTCCCCATCCAGGTGAGCTTCCCCTGTTGTCTCTTTTGGGGGGAGGAGGGTATAGTGTGGGGTGGCATTGGGAGAAGTGATTATAAATAAGCAGTGGGACCTTGTGGTGCTGGAATGGCATAAGGGAAACCTACAGGTTTTAGTGCTGAAGGGGAAATGGTGCTCAGTCTGGAATCGTACGTGGAGCCACTGGAAGGAAAGACACTAAAGTATTCACCCTGGGTGCTTTGGGCAAGTCTCACTACTTTATCTGGTAACATGGGGTAATGCTTACAGTCCCCATAAGGTGGGTCAGGATTGTCTTGGAATCCAAGTGCTTTGGAATCCTGTGATCAAAGATGCAATGAAGGGCAAAATGTTCCTGTTAGTGGCTGATTCTCTGCCCTTACCCACATGATTCAGGTGGAGTTCACCCGTGAAGTTGAGGAGGAGGATAAATCCAAGAGCTTGAAGCACAACAAGCGAATTTTGTTTCAGCGCATGGCACCATATCCACAGCGCAAGGTCATCACCTTCAACCGCTACACGGATGACTTTGAATTCTATGTCAACTACGGAGACTTGGCTTTCCTGAGCCAGGATGACCTGCAGTGAGTGGGGACAGGCATTTGCACAGACTTGCCCCCAGGATGATAGGTGCTTAGCTGGAGAAGCTTGCGTGCAGATGGATGGCTGACGATGCACAATTTCAGAATCTTTGCTGCAATCCTTATATAATTGAGAAAGCCAGGTTATGTGTAGTTATCTAACATTGCAGTATTGAGAAATCTCCTCTCCATTTTAACTGGTTCTTAGCTGGCATTTTCACCAGAAGGGCCAAGGGTTAGAGGACCTGTGTTGCTGTTGGTACTGTGGTAGTAGTGTGGAGACTGAATTCCCCTCTCATCCTAGAGCTAGTACCTCCAGGTCAGGCCCACTGTGAGAGGCCAGTATGGGGAAAACTCACACTGCCGCTGCCTCAGGGCTGCTTGTTCTGTGGACAGATGATTCTAGTCTCCAAGACAGTTGTTCTGACACCTTTTGCCAGCACTAACTTCTCTTTTGTACGTGCGCAGACTCCCTCTCGGGCGATCCCTGCTCTGGTTCTTGGGCTCACTTGTTGAGTCTGGGACCTTCCCATCAGAAACAACTGATTACCATAGGGCATTGGTGTGAAGAAGTACCCAGCTTTGTTGCCTGTTCAGACACTTTGCCAGTGAGTGGCATTGGAACGGTTGCAATATGGCAGATGGGGTGGGGGTCCCCATTCGTGCGTGTAACTGACACTAAGTGTGTCAACCAGTATGAATAACACCAGAAACGGCAGCCTGCTCAGTGTCTGAAATCTGGCTGAAGCTCAGAAGTGATTGGCCCCAGTGGGGCAGAGCTGGGAATAGAACCCCGAAACACTGGAATAGATTGGAGACCATGCTGAAGTAAAGTTGGGGAAGAGGGATGGCTGCCCACTTTGCTGCTTAGGCTTCTTCGGTTGGTATCTGTTCATTCTCTCTGTCTTGCCTTGGTTCCCCCCAGAGCCTTTGGGTCTTTGAATCTCACCACCGTGAGGCTGAGAGGAGTCGGGGATAGTTTCAGGAAGCACTCGGATTATGAGTCCAAAGGCATCAAAGCTCACTTCAATATGGATGAGAGTGGAGTGCTTAGCCTTGACCGGGTAAGTGCCAGCTAGCTAGTGCCATCTATGTTCCCCTCCCTTCCTCGCGCAGTCTCCCTACCCTATCCCTACGGGTGCTGCTAAGAGACCTTTTTTCAATATATTATCTCATTGTCTCTGTTTCCAGGTGGAGTCTGTGTTTGAAACTGTAGTGGAGGACAAACCAGAGGAGGAGTCAACATTAACAAGTAAATACACTGTACTGTTCATATTTTGTATTCAGACCAGCTGTTGCTTTGAATTCATAATAACTCCTAGTTAACTGCACCACATTTCTCTGAAAGAGACAGGTCCTGTGGCTGGGGACAAGTGACCAATTAAGTGAAGTACTCTGACACTCCCCACAGGTACCCAGGGTTGTGAGGCACTTCACAATTACTTGCCCTTAGTGTGAAGCGGTCTTATCTATGCCTGTTGTAACTCAGCTTCCTGAAACCAACAGCCTCTGGCAACACAAGCACTGCCTGCCAGTCTTCCGCAGACTTCATCCTCTGTGTAGGTTAGCTATAGACACCCACAGAGTCCTCAGAGCATTCCCTGTGGTGCCCAGCCATTAACCATTGGCCGCTCACAGAAATTATCCAGTTTGCTATCTCTAAGAGAACAGAATAAACACAGCTTAAGTATTACACTCAGGATCAGGTCCTTCGTAACATCATAGCACCCAGATATATTTATAATGAAAACAAACATAAGTTGTTGAAAGCTGAGATTGACGAAATAGCAAGAATAATAATGGAAACAGAAATGTTTACATGTAAAACAAAAAGTATAACACTCTTGGTAGAGCCTAAACTTAACTTTAACAAGCTGCTTAACTTGTCTAAAGTAGTTCCTCACCTGAAGCAATCTCTCAATGTCTCCAGCCAACCCAGCTAAGATTCCTCTATCATTAATGCAAAAAGCACTGTTTTTGCTTCCTCGCTGAAAGATAATGGTATCCTTTTCCTTATAGCACACCAAAAATCCATTGTTTGTCCCCTGAGTCAGGATTACCTCTGGGGCTTACTCCCTGGTGTGCTGACTTCATATCTCATGTTGATTTCATATGCAAACAGATCTTCCGTTGTGTTGGCTCACAGTGTTTAATGTACATTTGAACTGAGACAAACAGGTGAATATACTCCTTTTTGTCTTGCAAAAGCCTGTCTGTCAAACTTACTTTGATTCAGACTTAAAATGTATATTTTCCAGCATATATATGCATAACTCCTTACATAGTTTCAGTGCATATGTTTTGCAATTACTGTATATAAATGACCAGTGAGAACCTGGCTTTCATTTAAGATCTTACATGACATTCTTTATAGATAAATACTACAAAAGCAGTATGCTAGGTGTAGTGAGTTTGACAAGCCTGATGGTATTTGTTAAAGAATAGTGAATTCTTTTGGCACTGAGGAATCTTTAGGGTCGCAAGTACCTGTTTATTAATCTTAGCAGATCCAAAATAATTAATGGCCCTGAGCATGTGCTGCTAGGTGAGGGGACAAGTCTCCCTGAAAGTGTCATACATGCTCCTAAGGTGCCCATCAGCATGGTATCCAGGTATGCACCACATGCATGAGTAATACAAGGGAGCTGCATTTTCACCTCCCTCAGTGAAGGGGTGTATTTAGAAGGAGACAAAGCCCTTTCCTTCGTCTTGAAGGCAGCAGTGGAAATCTTGTGCATCTGATGCTTCATTGGTTGGGCCGTGATGCCACTGACTGGAAGCTTTCCATCGTCCTGCTTTCAGAGCAAGTGCAGAGACTTATAGCTGGTGTGTCGGAAGGAGGAGTGAGAGTGCATATGGGTGGAGGTCTCCTAGGGCAGTGAACAGTGGAAAACTCAATCACCGTTTGGAGAGGCAGATTCCAGGCTACGCTTTTGCAGAGATGAGGGCCCAGTACTTCGTATACAGAGGGATGTGCAGGAAGGGAAAGAGCTAGCAATGGTAGTGCAAGAGTTGTTACAGCAAATATTGTCAGGATCCCAGGCTGCCCCTGGATTACTGTTGGACCTTGGAGGGGCACTTCTACAGAATTCATGATTTTAAAGTCAAGAAAATGTGTTTTGCACTGATGAGTTACCAAACCCCTGACTGATGCATGTCACTCCCTCCTGCTGTTGCTGCTCTTCCTCCTCCTCCTCTCACACTGTTCTCCGGACTGCTTCAAAGACTGACATTCTGAGTTTTTTGTTTGTTTGTTTGTTTGTTTGTTTGTTTGTTTGTTTGTTTGTTTGTTTGTTTGTTTGTTTTTTCTCCTGCAGAACTTGGAAACACAATCTCTAGCCTGTTTGGAGGAGGAGGTCCTACTCTGGAAACAGGAGAGAACCTGACAGAGACTGTTCAGGTGAGGTGTTGGCTTTGATGGGGAGGTGGGACCCAGACTGGGTTCAGTCCTGGCTGCAAAATAGAGGAGGCAGTAGTTAAACACAAACCAAATCAGGGTGACCAGCAGGACATCAAGAGTTAAAAACTACACAATGTAGAAGTTTGTATCTGTCTCAAAGTCTAACACGGTGTTAAAAATAAACATACAGCCCTTCTGGTGGCAATCCCTTCGGCAAATGCTGCCAAGGCTGGTTCCCTGATGAAGCCTCTTTGTCATTCCAGTCTCCTTTCTGGATCCTCTCTGGGTAGTGCTGTGTAGGCTACCATCTCCTGCATCTCATCGTTGTAAGCTCTGGCAGGTTCTCCTGCTACACAGACCACTTGGGCCTGGCTGCTCCTGTGTTGTTGCCAATAGGAGTCTCAGTTCGCTTTCCCAAGCATAGAAAAGGGTTGTGGTTCCAAGGTGATATGATGACTTTCCTGAAATCCTCATTGGCCTGCCCGCTGCCTGTCCCTCTCTTGTAGCCTCTGTGCCACGTTGAACACCAAGCTTCCAGTATGAGCCTGCCCTCTCTGTGTAACACATCTGCATGGTATTTCCATGTAAAAACTGTGGCATTTTCCTCCCTGCTGCCCAGGAGGAAGAGGAGAGCCAGACAGAAGCAGGAAAAGAAGAACAGGGGGAGAAACAGGATCAGAAGGAGGGAGAAGGAACAGTGAGCGAGGAGCAGGGGGAAGAGAAGCAGCAGCCATCTCCAATGCAGGATAAAACAGAAACTGTCCCTCCAGAAGCAGAGAGACAGGAGGAAAAGGAGGAAGGAGAAAAAACAGCATCTCAGGTGAGCAGCTGACTCTGCAAAGGGAGACTCCCTAAAATGATGACACTGTGCTGTTGTACCTCAGGACTAGAATCTGACTGGAAATAATGGGGGAGGGTGTGAGAGATTCTACCCCATGTGCGCAGGCTGAGCACCACAGCTTTGTTCCTGCTCACTATCTCTGAAAATAAATCCCTAACTGACAGGCCACTGAAATACAATCCCTGCTCCTTAGGGGCAGAAGTGGGGAGTGACCTTCACTCAGGGTCTGAAGCTGAGTGTTTGGAGACTCCTTGCCAAAGTTCACTTGCATTGTTGGAGTTTTCCCTGCAGAGAACCTTTTCCCTTGACACTGCCTCATCCTCAGAAGGATGTGTTCAGTATTGCTTCCCGTTGCTCTTCAGATTCATATCAATCCACTCTCCTTCCAAGGCCACTTTATATTTGTTCCTCATCCTGCTGTGTTGTAC
This sequence comes from Trachemys scripta elegans, assembly GCF_013100865.1. NCBI lineage: Eukaryota > Metazoa > Chordata > Testudines > Emydidae > Trachemys > Trachemys scripta. The sequence goes on along the minus strand of NC_048318.1, from coordinate 18,715,295 downwards.
CTACAGTGCCATTTTGAGATGGTAAGTGCAAAGCTGTTGTGTGCAGAAGTCCATGAGAGGCAGTCATGCACTGTTCTGAATAGAAATGGGCCCTGCTGTTTGCAGCACGGGACTGGGAGCTGAGACTCCTGGGTTCTGTTCTGAAATCCCCATGTAATCTTGGGCATTCAGTTAATTTTTGTTCCTTGGCTTCCATGTCTGGGAAGCACTAAGGCCTTGCCTTAACAGTGGGGAAAAAAGGTATGTTGATTTTTTTTTTAATTATTATTCCAATTAACTACCTGGAAGTAAAATCCTAGAGAAGATAGGACAGTTTGAGATTCTCACACAAGCAAGCAGGTAGGGTTAAAGAAAAAGGAGTAGGCTTGTCTTCACTAGGATTTTAGCACTATTTAACTAACTAGAGTTAAGAATACATCTTTTTCATAGCGGAAACAAGGTCTCTCAGCCTGTGAAGCATTAAGGCACAGCAGATCTGCAAATTATTTTTTATAGATGTAGAACACTAGCTTAACCCTGGGAGCTCAAATCCACCTTACCAGGTTCTTGTGTGCCTCTCTTCAAAATATTTGTTGCAAGTGAGATGGTACTGCAAATTGGTTGTTTTATTTATCCTGGAGTTGCTTCTCTGACACAGGATCCCAAAGAAAAGGAAGAATCCGGGAAAGAGGAAGAAATGTCCAAAAGTCCTGGTGACAGCACAGCCACCAAAATGGAAGAGAAGAAACCCAAAGTCCCCAAGAAGCAGAAACTTGTGGATGAGATTAGTGTGGAGTTGGATGTCCGTGATGTGCTTGACCTGTTGGAGGAGGAGTTGAAGAGCTCAGTGAAGAAGTAAGTTTGAGGGGAGCATGCTGAAGTGAAGGGAGTAGGCTATGGGAGCAGACTGGGCTGGGGCACAGGGACTAGAGTGAGCAACAGATTCTAAGGTGCATGTCTTATTGAGTTCAGGTCATGTGCAGAGATGACATCACCTTTTCCCATTCCCAGAATGAATCTGACTGTAGTAAACATTGCAAGACTTTGCTCACCTCCACTACCTGTATTGACCCTTCTCTTGTCACCATCCTTCTTTCAGCAGCCCTTTCAAACAAACTAGAGGTAAATGTCCCAAAAGGTGGCAAGGCCAGAAACTCTGAATGGCAAAGGGAGGAATTGGGATAAATGTGCACAAGAAAAGGGTCAGTTCTGAGACTAGAAAATGACAAGAGCTGGAAGTGGAGACAGCGCTGGCTGTGTGTGTTGGAGGGAAGGTTAGATCTGCAGTGAGTGGCTGGGAATCCCAGATGGTCTCTCTACGCCCAGTGAGGTGGGGGGAAGCTCAGCCTGGCCAATTAACATCACTGTAGCCAATAATTTTAAACTTTTCCATCTTCGACTCTGGTCTTGTGAGCTCCTGCGGAGTGGCACCCTGGCTCTGTGAGACATTAAAGATCTGTCCCTGTTGTATTTGTAACCATGTTAGTGACAACAGTGTTTACATGGTCCCCTCGCCTCCACAGTATGGACAGGGATTCTTTCCCCAGCCCCCTTGGTGATCATAGTAGCCAAGCCATACTATCAGTGCCCAATGAGTCTAACACAGCTCTTGGGTGGGAGAAGAATGAACAGTGTTCGGAGCAGTACTATAACTGTTATCATCTCTCTTGCCATAGTTTTCATTGACGTGTTTCAGTGTGTAGCCAATGAAAATTTGGGATGTGTGTGAGGAAAGGTGGGTTGCCCTAACATGTGCAGGTAACAATAGTGCGGATGGATTTTTAGGGGGGGCCTTTGGTTTAGAGGGGATTAGGGAGAAAGTTTTAGCCAGTCAGTACTCAAGGAGAAACATCCTGAGCACTGAAACTAGAAGAGATCTCTCCTGACTTCCCATCTTTTGGATTTGACCTTAAGACATCTAAGTGTATCCTGTAACTGGCCTGGCCTGGATGCTGATGGGTTAGTTAATGGTTTCTGAGTGATAGGTACTGCTGCCTACAGAGATCCCTGTCTGCAAGGAGAACATCATCCCCTCTTACAGGTGCTGATATTTTTGCTTATTTATGGCCTCCTTGCACTTTAGACTCCAGGATCTGACAGTCAGAGACTTAGAGAAACAGGAGTTGGAAAAGTCAGCCAATAGCCTGGAGGCATTCATCTTTGAGACCCAGGTAAGAGCAATGAAAAGGGTTGAAAGCTTATGAAAAGCAGGTGGGAGAGGTTGTATACTGTCAGGGCTGAGCTGGCTGCAGAGGGTTATATCTGTTTCAAGGTGGGGAGCGGTTGCTTTGAGGAGTTCATCTGTCATCATTTTGAGTGTTCCCTGTCCCACATGGCTTTGGGAGGCTTCTTCAAGACAAATGGGACCAGATTACGGCTTAGGCAGCATACTAAGTCAAATCTCTGCCTGCATAAAAGCTTCGTATATGCTGTCCCCTCCTCTGCATGTCTCAGCAGCATCCACGCTCTAGCTGGAAAGAAACTCTAAGCAGGGAGGGCAGGAGGAAAGCGCTTATTCTACATGTGAGGACTTGTCAGCTTTCCCATCCCACTCTCAGCTGATTGAAGGAGCAGGAGGACAAATTTGGGGTTTGAACTTCCACTCATTAGCATGGAGCAGCCCAGGAGTCCTACAGTTGGTTGCAGTTGCATTCTGTCAGGGGGTTGAGAGAGATTCCTTTGCTGTCTGTGCCTTCCCATTAGTCAGCAATTAAGCTGAAGCGACCTTTACTCTTCTCAGGACAAGCTTTACCAGGAGGAATATCAGTTTGTCTCAACGGAGGAGCAGAGAGAGGAAATCTCAAGAAAACTGAGTGAAGCCTCCAATTGGATGGAGGAGGAGGGCTATAGAGCCACGACCAAGGTACTGTTGCATGGAAGTAGGGTGTCAGTTTGCACTGAATTGCCAGTAGGTGGCAAATAGACCTAGGCTTCCTTGGTTTCTTTGTTGTCCCCAAGTCAGGAAAGGTGAGCTTTGATCTACTCTGGCCCTTTTGCTCTGGGACTTGGAAACCCTTTTGTTAATTTGCCCAGTACTGAATTGCACAAGAATTAGCCCTTCCCATCCCTGTTGCTCAACCTCTTGGAGCACATAAAGCAGTTAACTTTCCATTCTCCATATACAGTGTCTAGTGCCGCAACTTCTGTTAGTGTACAGGACTTGTGCATCTGATGGGCACAGCAAGCAAAACTGCTGCAGCTCAAGCTTCTGGGATTCACAGTATTTCTGGGATTAAAGGTTTGGAGCAGTTTTAGATGTCTGATCAGTTCTGTTCCTGTCTGTTTTCTCTCACTTGCAGGAACTGAAAGAGAAGCTCTCTGAGCTGAAGAAACTCTGCAGGAGCCTTTTCTTCCGTGTGGAAGAAAGAAGGAAATGGCCAGACCGCCTGAATGCCCTCGAAAATCTGCTCAATCACTCCAGCATCTTCCTCAAGTAAGAGTGAGACCTTGAGGAGAAGATTTGAAGTTGTGGGTGGTGCAAAAAGTGCTGCATGTGTTTGACCCACTACTTAAAATGGAATCTGGCCTGCTAGCCACTAAACCCGTAGAGGAACAAGGCTGGTATGAGAGGCTGGTATGTGGCTTCTTCTAGAGCCTGACAGGCATTTTAGGGAGTGTGTTAATAGAAACACTCAAAGCCCATATGTTACTCTTCAGAACAAAGAGTATGACATCCCATGCATACTGCAAAGCACACCCATTCTCAGGAGGGTCAGGACTGCCTTTTTCCACCCCCATACAACCATCCTAGCAAACCCACTTGTGGGCCAATCCCATGGTAAATTTTTGTCACTACTAAATGTGATTGGGAATGGAATACAAAACCCCCAATCACCTGAAATACCTGGGTCTTGTCTTTCAGGGGAGCACGAATGATTCCAGAGGCCGATCAGATATTCACAGAGGTGGAACTGAGTACCCTAGAGAAAGCAATCAATGAAACTGTGGTAAGTGAAGGGGCTGGGGAGCCCATTCAGGATGTGTTGTTGGATAATGTGATCAATGTCACAGCTAATGGATTTACCTTCACTTCGGGATAGGAAGCAGAGGACGTACATCCTCTCCTCACATTAGGAAAACCTCTCTGTTTTAATACTCCCTGCTACCAAACTTGATTGCATATTGCTTCGGAAAAATGTAGCGATTGGAGATACAGCTGGTTCATGTGCAATATGGGAGGCTAGTGCCTTCCCAGTAATTAATATTTGTACGGTTTTAAGAGCAGCCAATGGCACTCTTGTTCTCTGGTCTTGTAGAATTAAGAGGCTGGTGGGGGTGGAAACCTTGTTGACCACGGGCAATTAGAATGCCCAGGTGCTATGTCTGGGATTGTGTGTTTTAAAAGCAGTAACTCATGTAACCAGGAAATAGCAGCATATTCATGGGGAGAGATTGACCCTGGGCTTTCCTTGCAGACTTGGAAAAATGAGACACTGGCAGAACAGAATAAACTTCCTCCCACTGAGAAGCCCACCCTGCTGTCCAAGGACATAGAGCTGAAGATAGCAGCCCTGGACAGGGAGGTGCAATATCTACTGAACAAGGCTAAGTTTGCAAAACCCAGACCCAAGAAGGAAAAGAACACCACAAAAACTGATTCAGGCAAGAATGCCACAGCTCCCCCCGACAGCGAGAAGGTTATCCCTCCCAAGGAGGAGAAAGGAGAAGGTGAGGCACACTCAGGACAGGCAAGTGCTCCTGTGAGCATCTGATATTATTGAACCACCAGGTATAATGTTCTCTCAAAGCTGTTTGCACGAGCAAAAGGAGATTGTAATGAGAGAAATCTTTGATAAAAGCGAAAAAGCTGCTGATCCTCCTAATCAGGGAATTACTGGAGAAAGCTTGGTGAAATATAGCATGTTCCAAGTGCTACTTCTGTATCTTCTTTCATTGACATTTGTTTGAGAAGGTGTCCAAGTTTTATAAAGCTCATGGGAGGGAAAGCGTCTGCCTTTGTGGCTTAAATAGAGCCTGGAGAAGAGACCGCCTTCAGCACCAATTTGGTCTCTGCTCCCCACTGTGAGGCACAGCCTTCTAAGAGGTGACATGTTGCTCTGGATACCTGCTGATTCTCTGCTACCTGAGTGGTAGCCAGCTGATTTCAGAGATTTCCTAGGTCACATCATTAGGGACGCCAGGATTTACAGCTCTCCTAGCTCTCAAGATAGATGAGGTCTTGAGTGCCTGGTCCCTTTATAAAGACCAAATCACTCTGTCTGTGGGCAAAGCTCCCCTATGCTAGCCCTGGTTCCTGTAGCGGGATATCTCAGTCAGGCTCCATCCCGTGGGATGGCTTTCCTGCACAACTCTCAGAACTCAGCCTGGGACTGATCTTCTTCCAGTGGCTGTTGGCAAGCTCAGAACACAATCCTAACCCCACACACACTATTTGGACTGCTCCAGAGTTGCCTCTGGCTGCTCTTGATCCCTGCTGAACTCTTCCCTTGTGGCTTGCTGCCTGATGCTTCCTCCGCTTTGCTGGGGTATTTCTGTGTTTTCTCAAAGTGCTCCTATTGACTACCCTTACTGACCATCCCATTGGCTTTCCCGGGATCAATTATGATAAATTAGTAATGTTCTAGTGTTGGGCTGCAATTGGTTCACTTACAATCCACATTGGCAAACATTTTTTCCTGTCCAGTGTTTCATCTGTACATTTGATCTTCTATATCAGAGCTAGGGGAGGTGTTGGGCTTGACATACTTGTATGACCACTTGTTGCACATCTCTCCCCCATAATACAGATAAACCTGAAGATGTCAGTCCAGTCAGGGAACCTCCCATAGTCGAGGAAGCAACTCTAGGTGATCAGTCCGGACCGGACACAGGTAGGGATTCATTTGTGTAAGGAAATGGAACTCAGTGACTGTGGATGTCTGTAGCCCACTGGTTGCAAATCTCTCTCCATTTCTGTTTCCCTGCAAATGAACCACAGGGTGAGAAGGAGCCTCTGGCTGCTGAGAAAGTGTCAGTGAATCAAACTTTACAACTGAAAGGGCCAGCTACAGAAAAATGTCTAGGATGGAATGGTAGCTGTGGCTCCTTTAACACTACCGCTAGAACTGAGGAAGGGGAACTGGTTGTAAACCTTGCAACACAGACCCACCTAAAGGGGTCACTAACTGATTTAAAACCTCAAACTGTCTTCTTAGGGCTATTATGAAGACATGGTTACATCTGCTTTAGAACTTTTGGCGTGTTCCAGCCACTGTTGGAAATGGGACGTTGGCTTGATTTGATGTGGCAATTTAAGTTCCTGTGCGCTGAGGCTGAAGGACACTATTGTACCTAACTAGGGGACTATTATAGTGGTAGTGTGTCCCTGAAAGGATCAAAACCAAACTTCTACAACCTAACCAACTGAAATGTTCTCTTGACAGTTTTTACGTTCCAGTGGAAAGTTCTAAGGGACTTAAAGCAATTGTTCCCTGCAGCATTTGGAAGTCAAACACTACAGTCCTGTGCTAGTGTGTGAGAACCTGCAAGTGACCATAAACAAGGAAACTAATACATTTTCATTATCCAAACTGAATTAAATGTATACTTGAAGCAAATAGTGTAGAGCGTAAAAAGTAAATTAAACTCTTAAAAATTGTTCAGCTCGAATAATCAAGGGATTGTCTATAACATGGGAAGGAAATGTATTTTCCAAAAGCAACTTTTAACCTGACAGTGTGACTCTAAATAATATCCATGTGGCAAGATATGTGACCATGCTGGTTTACCCCCTCAAGGTCTCCTTTTTAACCCACACAGCATGGGTGAATCTCTATCTCACCTTGGTATGTCTGCAACTTGCTATTTTTGTTCCTGTCCTCACCAGTGCCACCACCTATCAGATAGAATTTTTGGGCTACTCAAGGGCCTGATTCTGCAAACACTTACACATGAGTAAAGCCACTTATGTGCATCAGTGTTTTAAGAATCAGGCCTTGGTGTCTAATCATGCCACTTGTAGTAGCTACAATCTAATACTAGTGCCCAAGCATACCTCCACAACTCTACAATCCCCTGTTCTCTGAGTGTGTTGAAGTATTTTAATGTTTATATTATAGTAGCGTCCAAAAAACACATTGTATAGCATGCTTGTCACTTTATAAGCATAATTTCACTTTATTTTTGTTTCTGTTTATTACATAGAACCTGAGAGTGAGAAGAAGCCAGAAGCTAAAGAGGAGAGCAGGACGAATGATGAGTTATAACATCCCTTGAAATTTCTTCTAGCATCACATCTATTTATTTAACAGGTTTTTTTTATAATGGACCCATTTAGTTTCATGTTAAATGGAACATGACAAACAGGCTGACAACAAAATGCAATAGAGATGTACATTTTTTTTTTTTTCTCCTGGGAATTTCACTGTTAATTTTAGTGAGTGAGTTGTTTTTTTTGTCTTTGTCTTTTCACATGTTTAAAGATGACCATGTGCTCACTGAAGACGCTGAGTTCCAGTACAGTCCAATTGAAGTCACCAGAAGTGGCTGCTTTTTTTTTTTTTTTTTTTTTTTTGGGTAGATTAAAACAGTACCAAAAAAGCCTGTAAGATTTAGGAAATAATTTGGCACGAACAGTCTGGGCCGTGCCTCATCTGGTGAGGATGAAGGTGTTAAAGTATCCCAGAAACATGTCACAGAGCTCTTTGCAAGAGGTACTGAATTAAGGAAACAGGATGCTGTGGCCAACAGGAAGTATATTCTCATTTTGATGCATGGGGAAGTGAAATGGAATTTGGTGGGGAGGGATGCTCCATGCCTTAGGATGAGGATTTCTGTTCGTTTTTCATTAGACTAGTGCTGCTAAAGCCATCTCTTTGCCCTTAGTTCTGTGTCAGGCAGAATTTGGCATCAGAGACTAGGGACCTAAAGGAAGATGTTGAGATTTGGTTCAAAGTTTAAATATAAAATAAAAGGACCATAAATTGCTATTTGGAACACTAAAGATGTGAAAGAGTATTTGATGGTGAATCTCTGACTGCAACCAGAACAGCAAATGGGAATAGGTTTTAGATGAGGAGGCACAGAATGATGAAAACTGGAAAAATCTATTCTTGTTAACCTCCTCCCCCAGTGTCTTGTGAAATCAGACTGGCTTTGTTGTGAAACCTCTTGTCTTCAGGGATGGTCTCATATCTTTTTGGAAACATTCATGCTGCTAAAACATACCCGTGAGATCCTGACCTACTTCATATGCAAGCCCTTGTGAATGTGCATCTGACATTGATCTCCATTGGCCTATTCAACCAAAATAAAAAATACTCTTCCTGATGTTCTCTTTAAAATGCTTTTGTCTGTTTTGGAAAGTGGCTTACGGAATTCCTTAAACTTTCTCTGACTTTTTTACATTACAGTTCAGAGCTCTAGTCCCTCCCAGCACTTCCCAGCAGCTATGTTTTTGAAGATCACAATGCTATCAGTGAATCCATCAGGGCGCCTTTCTCAGTACTGCTGTTTTTCCAAGCCCAAATAGAACTTCCACTAACCATTCAGATTTGTGGATTCCTAGTGTAGCTTTTCCTCTCTTATGGTGCAATCTCTCACTCAGGAGCAGATAAGCAGAGGAAACACATTGTCTCAAGGGTTTTGCACCCCACTACTGGTGTTGCAAATCAGCTTGAACAGGCTTCCTCCTGAGTCTTCTCGTGCATCTAGACAGCAGGAAGGACAGATAACTGGACCTTCCAACGCTCCCTGCCCAGGGCCACTCTCAGGCTGAACTCTGTTCTTATAAGTAATCCCATTTGCACAATTAAACTTGGTTTTGCTGTGTTTTGAAGTCTTGTTTTCCTCTGCTGTAACCAAATTCCTCCTTCTCCCTAATCAACCCAGGCTCCTCTCAAAAACTAGGACCCACTTAACTTTTCTTATAGGGACTGCAATTTTCCCATCCTCCTACCTTAAACTGTATCATACTGCTCTTCTATCCAGGAGAGGTCTCCCTGCCATCACCAATACTATCTTTCACAGCATCTACACAGCAAGCTACTGTGTGGAAACGAAACTCCTCCAACTTGTTGGTGCACCAGAGAGAGAGACCAGAAACTTCTCCATAAAAGAGATCTTTGGAATTCAGACACCACTAGGACAGCCTTTTAGCCTATCCCTTCCATCTCTGCTCATGTACTCTCTTGACTCCCAGTAACACGCTGCATTCAGTTCCATTTCATAACCTTGTGTCAAACTGCATTGGCTCCCCAAGAATGTCACTGCAGGCAGGAGACTGCTGCAGTGAGAGGTTAAACTTAATTATATAAGTTGGTTAATAGCACTTGAATACTGAAGTTTTCCTTTCAAAAAGCAGAAGAGTAATCATGCTGCAGTTGAATGGAAATAAGTGTACTTAGGGTGTGATTATGGATGTTTGTGGCCCTTCTGTGGTCCTTGCGCTGTAGTGAAGACATCAAATCTTCCTTTGGATGGAATCTCATCCCATCAAGCTGCATATATAATGACCTCTGCAGTCTGATCCTTGGTAGCAGGCTTCTGGTCTCATTATTAACATTGGCACTCAATGGTGGCGGTAGGGAAGTTTTGTGGATACTATTCTGAATTGCTGGAAGTCCATGTGTATTAGCGTTGACTGCAAATGTCTTCTGACAGTCTTTCACCCTGTGCCTGGAGTCAGCCCTTCCTAACAAGGATGAATAAACCAATAACTGCTCTGGGTGCCCATTACAATGTAATATAATTTTACCCTGGGCATTGCATTTCCCTGTTGTTTCTCAACTGTTTACATTTGTGTGGTGATTTGTCAAAAATGCCTCTTGTTTGTACAGACAGTAGCTAAGCTTTCAGCTTCTGCCATTGAGCATGATGGCCTAAGAACAGGTTATATTCACCTTTTGGGGGGTAGGGAGTGGAGCTGTAGTGGGATTTGCAGTGCATTTTACAAGTTGGTTATGATCAGACTTGAGCTGCAGGATTCATGATGCTGTGCCCACAGCAGTGTATACTCCGTGATTGGGAATCACAGCAGGGTAGTTACAGTGTAACAGGGTGGAAGACTGATCTGACTGAAATGTGCCTTTTGGGTGAACAGATGACAGTATGGGCCACAAAAGGTCATGTTCTTCCCTCAGATACATGTTTCCCTGAGAAGAATGTGACCCTCTGTGGTACAACTTGTTTGCCCATCTTCTAACCCTGACTTTCTAAGAACAGTTAAATAAACATCAGGTGAAGTAAAAACTGATGGATTCACACGTTCAGTGCTGCAATTCTTATGAAGTTAAATTGCCTGTGGAGTGACGCATGTATAGGCTGCAAGACCAGAAAGCGTGTTTGGCTGGGAGAAAAGACAGTTTAGAAAAATCTCTTTAATTAAAAATGGTTTTATCTCATCGCCCTCTTCCTCCTCTGCTAGAATTGCACACGCTGTAGATATGATTAGGGCAGCAATTTTTTGCATGCTTGGTCTTGTCTTTAAGTTGTGCGTTGTATTGATTTTTTTGTTAGCTGTGCAGAATTGAAAAGATTAAACAAACAACAAGGCATTTAGTTTTGCAAATCTCAGTGTTGACCAGAATGTGCATTCTACTGTGACTCTTGAAAAACCAGCCTGAATCAAATGCAAAGTTTTAAATATTCAGCATTCCTGGAAACTTTTTTAAGGTGTTCCCCTCCTCAAACGTGGGTGGCTGGTATTAGCCCTGATTCCTCTCTTATGGCAGTGAAGATTGTGTCTCCTTTTCCACCTTCACTGGTGTGAACTGCCTAAAACAGAACCAAGCCCAACCCAGGTGATATTTTGGGTTCATATCAAGTACTGATACACCATACCCCCATCTGTTCAAAGATATGCAGCGCTGTGTATCTGTGGTTTTTATTTTTCATTTTTCTTTGCCACATTGGTGGACACTCAGCCCTAAAGTCTTAATTCTTTTCCTTTCTATTAGCATTTCAGGTACTTGTTTGTACTGAAGCTTTGGTCAGTTTTATTAACTTTTTTTTACATGGGAGGAAAAGGGCAAACTAATTCAGTTGAAATGTACTTGCTCCATTGTTAAGAAATGGTTTCAATAAAAGATTTGCTTTTCTACAATCATCTTTTTACATCTCTTAAGTTGAAAACAATATGAACTGTGAGAATACCATCTGAATCCATATTGCCAATTGCTGTCTGTTGGGAATCTCTGAATCCATTCTGTTGCTGGCTGGCACTGAACTTCTGCGCTCCAGCATGGTATGCCATACTGCCAGAGTTCCAACCTTTTGGCCAAGACATGACTGGGTTTCACCATCTGTGGCCACCAAAGGTCCCATAACACTTTTTGAGAGTTAGAATTCAATTCTGACCTCAGGTCAAATCCTAGCATGCATGACTGCAGGGAGAGCATTCTTTCTGCAATTTCAGTTGGATAAATTCTGTATGCGGTCCTAATTATATTTGACCAAGTATAGCTGAAAGTGCTGTTAAGGATGGGTGACTCCTGCTTTACAAATGAAAACATATGAGCTTGGGCTCTTGGATACTGTGATGAGGGGCATATTAGAGAATTTCACCATTTAGGGGTGTTCACATAGGGTTTTGCACCACTTAAAATGAGTTTAAAAATCACAACTTCAATTTATTTTGCATATAAACAAAGCTTAACTCTCCCTCTCTTCTCTTCCCCTCCCTCCATGCCCCAGTGTAACTTGATTCATAGGCTCATAGCCTCTGTTAGATGAAAACTGCACTGGGTGGTGATGTGAAGAGTTAAACAGGTGCTTCACTGAAACTTTTGTGGCTGCTCTGACTTCTGCACCAAGTTTTGCTTTTACACTCTTTTGTGGTTAAGGCACAGAACTGGTGCTCCTGTTTAATGTCCAGCTTTGCCATAAAATTCCAGTGTGAGCTTGAGCCTGTTGTTTACTCTGTGCTTCAGTTTACCATCTGCTAAATGGAGATAATGCTGCCTTACCCCACAGGGTGTTGAGGATAAATTAATCTGGGTGAAGCACTGGGCTACTACTGTGATGGGGACTACATCAATACAGGTGTATATAGGCCTTAGTACAAAGATTAATTCCTGTTGCAGCAGTGTAAAATTTATAGTCACAGAGTGCCCATCCCTACACTCACCCCCCAAATATTGCACACTTTTCCTCATCCTATTATTTTCAAATTGGAATCTTTGAGTGTTAGGTTTGTTAATCCTGCAGCAGTTGGGTTTTTTGTTGTTGTTGTTGTTTGTGGTAATAGCTCCAAGCTCTAGCTGTGGACCAGGAATACATTATGCTACCTGCTGTACAAACACAAAACAAAACCATGCCACCGGCAAATGATAACTGAGGTAACCCTGGTTCATGAAGTTTTGCGTTCTCACAGAGCTCGTTTCTCTCCTGGAGTAGGAACATGCACTTTTTAGCTTACCCATACTTGGTCTGTCTGACAAAAACGGCAGGGGAGGAGGGTAGTAGTAGGCCCAGCCCTACGTCAAGGGTGGAAAGAAATTGCTTCAAAAGACAGGTTTGTACCCTAAATAATAAGATGGGTGAAGTAGAGTGCCTTGTGATAAAGGAGGATATTGATATAATAGGCATCATAGAAACCCGGTGGACAGAGCAATCAATGGGACACAATCATTCCAGGGTACAAAATATATTGGAAGGACAGAACAGGTCATGGGGGGGGAAGGAGGGGGGGGGGAGTGGAACTATATGTGAAAGAAAATGTAGAATCAAATGAAGTAAAAATCTTAAGTGAATCCACATGGTCCATAGAATCTCTAGGGATAGAAATTTCATGCTCTAATAAGAATAAAACATTAGGGAATCTATTATAGACCACCTGACCAGGACAGTGATAGTGATGATGAAATGCTAAAGGAAATTAGAGGCTATCAAAATTAAGAACCTAACAATAGAGGGGAATTTCAATTATCCCGATATTGATTGGGAACATTTCACTTCAGGACGAAATGCAGAGATAAAATTTCTTAATACTTTAAATGACTGCTTCATGGAGCAGCTGGTATGGGAACCCACAAGGGGAGAGGCAACTCTAGATTTAGTCCTGAGTAGAGCGCAGGAGCTGATCCAAGAGTTAATTATAACAGGACCGCTTAGAAGTAGTGACAATACAATAGCATTCAACATCCCTGTGGTGGGAAGAACATCTCAACAGCCCAACACTGTGGCATTTAATTTCAAAAGGGGGAAACTATGCAAAAATGAGGGGGTTAGTTAAAAAGTACAGTGACTAAAGTGAAATCCCTGCAAGCTGTGTGGGTGCTTTTTAAAGACACCATATTAGAGGCCCAACTTCAATGTATACACCAAATTAAGAAACACAGTAAAAGAACTAGAAAAGAGCCACCCTGGCTTAACAACCATGTAAAAGAAGCAGTGAGAGATAAAAAAAACTTCCTTTAAAAAGTGGAAGTCAAATCCTAGTGAGGCAAATAAAAAGGAGCAGAAACACTGCCAGATTAAGTGCAAGAATGTAATAAGAAAAGCCAAAGAGGAGTTTGAAGAACGGCTAGTCAAAAACTCCAAAGGTAATAACAAAATGTTTAAGTATATCAGAAGCAGGAAGCCTGCTAAACTACCAGTGGGGCCCCTTGATGATCAAGATACGAAAGGAGCACTTAAAGATGATAAAGTCATTGCGGAGAAACTAAATGGATTCTTTGCTTCAGTCTTTACGGCTGAGGATGTTAGGGAGATTCCCAAACCTGAGCCGGCTTTTGTAGGTGACAAATCTGAGGAACTGTCACAGAATGAAGGGTCACTAGAGGAGGTTTTGGAATTAATTGATAAACTTAACATTAATAAGTCACCGGGACCAGATGGCATTCACCCAAGAGTTCTGAAAGAACTCAAATGTGAAGTTGCGGAACTATTAACTAAGGTTTGTAACCTGTCCTTTAAATTGGCTACTGTACCCAACGACTGGAAGTTCGCTAATGTAACGCCAATATTTAAAAAGAGCTCTAGAGGTGGTCCCGGCAATTACAGACCGGTAAGTCTAACGTCGGTACCAGGCAAATTAGTCGAAACAATAGTTGAGAATAAAATTGTCAGACACATAGAAAAACAAACTGTTGAGCAATAGTCAACATGGTTTCTGTAAAGGGAAATCATGTCTTACTAATCTATTAGAGTTCTTTGAAGGGGTCAACAAACATGTGGACAAGGGGGATCCAGTGGACATAGTTTACTTAGATTTCCAGAAAGCCTTTGACAAGTCCCTCACCAAAGGCTCTTACATAAATTAAGTTGTCAAGAGCTAAAATGGAAGGTCCTTTCATGGATTGAGAACTGGTTAGAAGACCGGGAACAAAGGGTAGGAATTAATGGTAAATTCTCAGAATGGAGAGGGGTAACAAGTGGTGTTCCCCAAGGGTCAGTCCTTGGACCGATCCTATTCAACTTATTTATAAATGATCTGGAGAAAGGGGTAAACAGTGAGGTGGCAAAGTTTGCAGACAATACTAAACTGCTCAAGATAGTTAAGACTAAAGCAGTCTGTGATGAACTTCAAAAAGATCTCACAAAACTAAGTGATTGGGCAACAAAATAGCAAATGAAATTTAATGTGGATAAATGTAAAGTAATGCACATTGGAAAAAATAACCCCAACTATACATACAATATGATGGGGGCTAATTTAGCTACAACAAGTCAGGAAAAAGATCTTGGAGGCATTGTGGATAGTTCTCTGAAGATGTCCATGCAGTGTGCAGAGGTGGTCAAAAAAAGCAAACAGGATGTTAGGGATCATTAAAAAGGGGATAGAAAATAAGACTGAGAATATATTATTGCCCTTATATAAATCGATGGTATGCCCACATCTCGAATACTACGTACAGATGTGGTCTCATCTCAAAAAAAAATATACTGGCACTAGAAAAGGTTCAGAAAAGGGCAACTAAAATGATTAGGGGTTTGGAATGGGTCACATATGAGGAGAGATTAAAGAGGCTAGGACTCTTCAGCTTGGAAAAGAGGAGACTAAGGGGGGATATGATAGAGGTATATAAAATCATGAGTGATGTGGAGAAAGTGGATAAGGAAAAGTTATTTACTTATTCCCATAATCCAAGAACTAGGGGTCACCAAATGAAATTAATAGGCAGCAGGTTTAAAACAAATACAAGGAAGTTCTTCTTCACGCAGCGCACAGTCAACCTGAGGAGGTTGTGAAGGCTAGGAGTATAACAGCGTTTAAAAGAGAACTGGATAAATCCATGGAGGTTAAGTCCATTAATGGCTATTAGCCAGGACGGGTAAGGAATGGTGTCCCTAGCCTCTGTCTGTCAGAGGGTGGAGATGGATGGCAGGAGAGAGATCACTTGATCATTGCATGTTGGTCCACCCCCTCTGGGGCACCTGGCATTGGCCGCTGTCGGTAGACAGGATACTGGGCTAGATGGACCTTTGGTCTGACCCGGTACGGTACGGCCGTTCTTATGTACATGGCCAGCGCCCGTTTCCCTTACACCCACGGTTCTCTGCATGGCCCCTTACCCAGAAACACCAACTTCCTACATGGTGTAAGTGGGGGGGGGGGGGGCAACGCTCTGACCCCTCGCCCTCCCCCGGCTTTGTAAGCGAGGGCAGGGATCAGCCCTTCGCTGAGGAGCTGGTCGGGTCGGTGGGTTCCAGAGCGCGCCCTGACGGGCCTGGGCCCTACCTCTTCCTTCCCCGGCGCGGGGCGGGCGCTGTCCCTGCGCGCTCCGGCTACGGCCGCCCTATGAGGTGCTGCAGAGGACGGGCGGGAAGAGGCCCCGGCTACTTGCCGCGCGCTGCTGGGCCGTAGGCTGCGGTACAATTCTCCCTCAATACCCGCCCACGACGGCGATCCGGCCAATCACCGCAGACGGGGGAGGTGCGGGCGTCCCCTGGTGGATCCCGAGGAGCCCTATCGTCGGTTATGATTGGCAGAGCTGGTGACGTACACGGTTCCTGCCCAATAGGCGACCGGTGTGTGGCTAGAGGGACGAGACGGGACTTCCGGGCGGAAGCGGCCGGGCGAAGGGGTCGGAGAGGTACTGTAAGGGGGTTCTGACCCCCAGCTCTCCCCCAGGCAGCCCTTGGCTGTAATGACTTGCACCCTGCTTGGGTGCCGCGCTCCCGACAACAGACACGTTCTCCGATCGGCCCCCCGCAGCCCCAGTCATGTACCCTCCCCCGGAGACAGGCCCCCGGCCACGTGCCCCCAGACATATAAACACCTGTCCCCCCCTGGGGCCCCCAGCCACATAACCTCACTCCAGTCAGACCCCCGTGGACACCACAGCCATGTAATCCCCCTTCCCACAGACATATACACCAAGCTCCCCGCCCCCCAGCCATGTAACCTCTTCCCTCATGGACCTCTCAACCACGTAACCTCTCTACAGGCCCTCAGCCATCATAACCCCCCCCCCTCCTACCCATGTAACCCACACTACAGACACACACCGACCAACTCCCTCAGGCATATAACCCCACAGACATACACAGACTGCCTTCCTGAGGCTGGCACATAACCTCACCCACACACAAGTCCCCTTCCCCGCTTAAAGCCTGCAGTCCTTGCCTCATGTTGCCCTCCTCCTGAGCTCAGCAGGAGTGTTATTGCTTTCTGGCATTTTGCTTGGTATCCATTTCCTGGGTGAGCTTTCACCTCAAGGATGAGCAGCTGAAGAGACTTTTATATTTAGTTCTTGCTCCCTCCCAACCCCAGTCCCTTATCTGTATTGATGCAGCTCCAGTTACAGCAATGCAAGCTGCCCTGGCTCCACCATTCATCTAGTCCTTTGGGCTCAAAGCTAACTCAGTGCCTGCTCTGAACCTCACACTTTCCATACTCAGGTAGGGAAATGAATGTTACTATGGAGAAGAATAATGTCTCTGTTAGAGTAAATTCCTGGTGTCAGGAACTTGTGTCTTTGTAAAGTGCCTGGTACACCGTCTGGTGCAGTATATGTAATGATATCAGACTTGGGCAGCATAATATGTTGCATCCCAGTCTTAGTTAAACAGGATGTCTTAATGTTTTAAATACTGTGGATAGATTGTTAAAAGGATTGGGTGAGTTAATGAACCATTATAGGAGTCCCCTTCTTCAAGGCAACATCTGTTCACAAGAGGAGTCTGGAAGGAACCTCCCCCAATCCTCATCCCCATTTGTATGGCATTGAAGAGGTCATTGGGTGTGTTGTGGGGTTGCTCAACTTCTTCAGAAGCATCAGGTTTGGCTGCTGCTGGAGGCAGGATAGTGGACATGAAAGAGGAAGAGGTTAGACTTTTTAGGGCATGGACTGTTTCTTACTGAAGTGCCTAGCATGATGAGGCCCTGGTCACAGTTAGGCCTCTAGGTGCTATTGTAATACAAATAGTAACATGGGCTGATAGTGTTAGCTGTTGATATGGTTAATTTTGCATTGTATCAGTGTGTACTTTGCGTACTGCTCAGTCTTGGTGAATCAAACCATATCATATGCACCATGTAGCCCTACATACTTTTTGCTGATGGCTGTTACATACTTAATAATGCCTAGAAACCACAATGATAGGTATGTGGGAAATGCATAGCTAGAGAGAATCGAGTGGCTTTTCTTTTCTGTGTGTGGGCTGATTTTGAAGCCGGCAGGGCTGTCAAGCTGTGACAGATGGAATGAAATGAAGTTTTAATTGTCTAATTGAAAAACACAGCGAAGCCCATCAGAAGAGCCAGATGTTTGTAAAACTGTCTGAAAATTTGAGAGAGTCTTCCCTTGCTGGGTTCTTGCATTTAGAATCAGGTTTCTAGTTTTAGTTTAAAACCAAGTAAACCCTAATGGGGAAAATATGTGAGAAGTGTTTTTAAATTATACACTCAAAATGTTCCTCATTCCTCATGCTTGAAGAGGGGACTGCTGCTCCCTACAGACTTTCCATGCTTGCTGGGAGCTTCTCTGTGGAAGTGCCAGTCTTCAGACAAGACCAACTTTTTAATCTAATTCAAAGGAGAACAATTTTTTAAAAACTGATTAAAAGCCTATATTTATATGCAAAATGAGCTTGAATGCAGTTTCCTTGTTCAAAAAGAGTGCAATTGCTTATGGGCTGAAGACTTGCATCAGAACTCCATGCTTGATTACTTTTCATTGTTTTGCACATCTCTTTGCTCTCTGAATTTCTACATTCATTATTTCTCAGGCCTCATTATGTAGTCGTAGGCAATTAGTGCCCCAATTATTCTTCTGTCTCTATTAATGAGTCCTTATTCAAAATGTAATCTTAGTGTAATTCTGTTGACTTCAGTGGTTTTACACCTGGGATAAATGTTGCCCTGTTCTTTCCTTTTTGTCTTGAACCAAAGTCTTCTGTCCTGTTGCATCTGTCTCTCTTTTGCACTTCCTCCCCCAAATTTTTTTCAGTTTCTTTGCTATTCCAGATACAATATGTTGCTCAGCTATAGTTGCATCACTTTCCTGGAGTCTTCCACAGTTACATTTACGGACTAGAGAAAGGGGATTGAATTAGATCCATGCAATCACTTGCAGATTCTGAAAATGTGACAGTCTTAGGTGGGTGGTTATCTGTGTTTTATCCACAAAAAATAACATTAACTGAGAGAATTACAAAACTATCTTGGAAGATACATTTAATTTATTTCTGGAAATGCTTATTACATTAGCATCCTTCAGATTGGATTAAATTTCATCTTCTGTCTACAAATTCATTAGCTTGGGGAGAGGCTAGCTCTGTAATATTGAACCAGCTAAAAGAGCAGAGAAGGTCACAGCTATATAATACCTGTGGAGTCACTGAAAAGGAAATCCGAAACTAAATGCGGATTGCCTGTTGAAGCTGTAGGACTTTAATCTACCCGGTCTGTGCCTTGTAGTGAATCTAGTTTAAGATTGTTTCTGGGAAAGGGATTGATTGTTTTCAGTTTGTCCTGTTTGAGTTCAGAGGTCAGAGGAGAGTTACTGAGCAAGGCTCCTCTAATCTTTTCACTTTGCGTACAGTGCTGCTTATCATAAGCTAACTTTACTTTTTTGTTTTTCTGCAGGTTGATGGTTTTGTCCTGAATGACGAGTTCCCTAAGTTAATCATTCTCCAGAAAGCAGCTGTAAACAAAACTGAGAAGAAAAGAGAACATCAACAAAGCTGTAGCTCTGCAAAATATCCCAGGATGTGAATTCTGATGAAAGTCCAGCCTCCAGTTCAGACACCCTGACAGCTGCTGTTTTACTTTTCCTCATTTAAAACTGCTCTTTTGTTCCAACTTTTATTTACAAGCAGTTGGTATTTTTTTTAAATCTTTTATTACAACAATTCACTACAGCTGTGAGCAGAATTTTTAAAAAGCAGGACAAATCCTCCTATCAACAGGATTTTTCTTTTTTTCTTTCTTGGAGATATTACTTTGATTGTACCATGGTGGATAAGGGTTACAGTTACTACCGAACAGTGATATTCACTGCCATGTTTGTTGGCTACACACTGTACTATTTCAATAGAAAAACGTTTTCATTTGTAATGCCCTCAATCATGGAGGAAATAGAATTGGACAAAGATGACTTGGGTAAGAACTTTCTTTGTGATAGAGTTTGTGCATGTTTTCTCTTGGTATATATCTGGTTATGTTGTGTTACCAGAATCTATACATTACATTTATGTTCTATCCGTCTGAAGAAGTGGAGTGAGAAATCACCTACTGTAGAATTTTGATTAATTTCTCCCTAAAAACTCCATCTTTAACATCTAGGCCAAATCTTTATATCTTTATTCATGCAAGTGCCTATAGTGCTACTGACTTCAGTAAGACTGTTCAGGTAAGTAAGGCAAGTTGAATTTGGTCTATATTTTGTAGTCAAAAAATTTGAAGTGGTAGTACATGCTTTGTGTGCCTGAGATATAATATCTAAAAAGGACACTGCCCAGTTAAAAATCCATATATTTTTTTAATGATTTCCTTCCTTGGTTATACCACTTACATTATTTAAAAATAAAGAGAAGTTTTAAAATCAACTGTTGTTGCCATTGAGCTGTTTCATTTGTTGCATTTTTACTCAGCTTGGTCATTCAAAATAATTAATTTCACTTTGTGTGTAGTTAATTTCTCTTTGTAAATCTGAGGCACTAAAAAAATGCTACAGTGTTTGTTTAAAAAACAAACACATCAAAACCTTGGTTTTGTAGGAATTTTTACAAATCCAGAGGGAGACTTCTGTTGAGTTTGAATTTTTTTAGTAGGGTGTTTTGGCCCTAATTGACTCGAAAGTGTCCCCTTTAATTGTTCAGAATGTTCACTTCAAAAATCAGCAAGAGTTGCAGAAATAGAAAATGGAAGAGGCCCGTGAAGTAATTTTGTCTATTCTCTGATATTATAGACTTGATCTCACATATTGGAAGCTTTTGTTATGTCAAAATAGTCTCAGAACTAAGCAACACATACAATTGAAAGCAATCTCTCTTTGATTCATTAAGCTGGATGGACTCCTTCAAAAATGAGTAGTGAAAAAAACACTGTAACCCCAATTACAGCTTAATGAAACAAATGTAGAGACCTTGTTGAAATATGATCAGGGATGCCATCTGGTTTGGGTCTCAAGAAGACTGTAGATTGAGAGAGATTTGCTAGGTAAAATGTCCCAAACATGGTCTTGTTTGAAAAATGCAGTTGTTTCCTCTAGTCTTGGTGAACCACTATAAGCCTTTAATGCCTAAAAAAAATTAAATCTGTTCAGTTCAATAGCTTGGCACTTTATTGTGTCCTTCATGTGTCAGTGCTGGGCGTGGAAAGTAAGATTAAGTTGAGGATCTGTTATGCTGATTATCAGAATTTATTGACCTAAGGTGAATATTTGAGACAAAATGTTAGCAGTGCAGGTGGATTTATATGGGAGTTCAATTAATAAACACACAATCCTACATGGATTAACCCTTGGTGCGGAATAAAAGTGTCACAAGGGGAACCAGTGTAGAATAGCTATTCCACACTAGCTGTTCTGGACTTTTTCCCCATGTAACAAGTCCTTAGTCCGATAAACTGGCACAGTTGCCTAAAGAGATTGGGGAAACACTTCCTTTGGAGATGCTTATTGGTAGCACTAATGTCTCCTCTTTTGTATATCCTTCTTTGTGCTCAATGCTTTATGGTTTACAAACAGCATGGGATGGTTAGGTCTGTAGTTTGGTGAAACTATAAACTTAGTCTCCACAATTATGGTGGAGTTAAAAAAGTCTCAATGTGCTTTGAAGAGAAAAATAAATACTGCTTTCCATAGTCTTTTATGTATATCTTCGTTCAGGTACTAATAATATTAAAGTCTGTATCCTGCTTACAGAAATACTTTTTTGGAAACCAACCAAATAGAAAGCTGTTGTCATTCTAATACCTAGTGGAACTGATTTGTGCCTGAATGACAACTCCTTGAATGTGCTCCAGTAGGAACCTGGCTGAGTTAACCATCTTATTATAAAATGTGTTACTAAAGTGTGCCTTTGGTTTCTAATTTATTGCAGGTCTCATCACTAGCAGCCAGTCTGCAGCCTACGCTATCAGTAAATTTATCAGTGGAGTCCTCTCTGATCAAATGAGTGCCCGCTGGCTTTTCTCATCTGGCCTTCTACTGGTGGGCGTAGTCAATGTTGTCTTTTCTTGGAGCTCTACCGTTACAGTCTTTTCAGGGCTGTGGTTCCTGAATGGGCTGGCACAAGGACTGGGCTGGCCACCATGTGGGAAGGTACTGCGCAAAGTAAGTATACTTTGAAAATCCCTTTTGTTGTTGTTGTTGTTTTTTGGCAGGGGTGCAGTCCCAGATTTAAACACCAGGAGTAGTACTTAATTTGTGCCAAGACTAGGCTTGGCAGTTCATATCCCCAGCACTTCTGAGCTTGCTGCGTCAATTATGAAAGTAAAATGTTGCTTGAACCCTGGCATCTTTCTCATTACAAATTAAGTGCTGACCAGGAGACACTGAATAGAGGATGATACAGGAATGATTGCTTTGTGTGAAGTTCGTAGCAGCACTTGTTCTAACTTCTTCCATAATAGGTACTGTATGAAGAACACTGCAGGGGTCCTTGTGCTAGGACCATAGGTGAATTCACAGCTGTTCCAACTTCTCCTAGCAGGAAGTGCAGTATAGGTAGGGCTCCAGATGTGCTGTCTGTGGGTGAACTCCCAGCTGCTCTATCCCCTGCCCTTCTTGGAATAAGAGTCTCATATGCCTTCTGCTGCTTAGTTAAGCCAAGAATACTCAAGTTGGAGAGTTATTTATTCTATTCATTTGTTTTAAGTATGAAGTTTTGGTTGCTGATTATAGTTTAATTTGTTAAATCTCCCTAGCAGCAGAATTTGTAATCACGAGAAACCCCAGTTGCTGGATTCCAGCCCCTGAATTCTGAAGACAGAGGCACCATAGCCTCTTCAATCTAGTAGTTGTCCACTGCTGAAAGAAGGAATGATAAGTAAAGTTTGGTTTGAACTGGCAGTGGGCACATGAATTATAAATCACAAGCCAGATCATGTTGCATTTCAGGATATTTTGGGAGAATGATACGTATCCCTTCTGCCCCTAAGAGAAAAAAAATACAGTCTGCCTACACAGAATATCAAGTGACATACAGAACACTGTATGAGCAGGGCTCCTGCTGAATTGTGTGTTTGTTTAGACAGCCACAAATAGATAATTTAGCAGTGTGAAGAAATAAAGCTTGACATTATGAAACTAGGGGCTGGTACCTATGGTTCCCTGTAGAAAAGTTCAAATGACTTAGTCTAAGGCAGGGACAAAGAAGGTGCTGCCATGGAGAAGGTCATGCCCTTCCTTCCATACTAACATTGGTAGGAACCTCCCTCTAAACCAGCAGTCCTATTTCTGTCTCTGTGCAAGACTAGTCCTGGCAATGGGATATGTAAAAATGAGGAGGACAGGTGCATGTGAGAGATGGAGGACTGAACAATTAATCACCTGGATATGAGGATTCTCTCCATAAAGCCGTCATGCTTCCTCTGATCTATACTGTGGGCAGTGAATGGAGCTGGGAGGAAGATGCCTTTCACATAGGGCTGTTTATACACAGTAGGGGAAGCTCACTGAAAATGAAGACAAAATATCAAATAACACTTCCAGAAGATTGTCAACAAAGTATTTGAATTACATGGGGCCTGATCCTACTCCCTTTGGCATTAATGGAAGTTGTACCATTGAATCCATTAGAAGCAGGATTGAGTCACAGCAGTCATTCTGTCAGCAAGGGCCCAATTTGTGCGGCCCTCCCTCAACATCCACTGCAGTTAAGGATCAGGGCCCTAAATTTACAAGCTGAAACACTTTGGTTTATCCCCTCATCTGGTACAAAGCAGGCAGACCTTTTCAGGATGACAGCATCATCAAATGAGTTAGAGAACTTCCTGTACCTCCATTTCCTCATCTGTAAATGGGAATAATACTGACCTACTTCACAAGGTAGGGGTCTGTGAGGCATACATCATTAATGTTTGCAAAAAGCTCTGAGTTTCTCAGATGGAAGAGTAAAATATTTTCCAATCTAGTTTTATAAACCTCTATCTGCTAGGATCTGAATTTTCCACCAAGAGACTTAATTGCAGGTTTTAGCAGCTGAGTCTAATTCCCATTCCATGGCACTTTGCTCACACTCTCTTTCTTTCCCTGTTGCACAGTGGTTTGAGCCTTCCCAGTTTGGGACGTGGTGGGCAATTCTCTCCACCAGCATGAATCTGGCTGGTGGCTTGGGCCCCATTGTTGCTGCTCTGATGGCTCTGCGCTACGACTGGCGCACAACTCTGTCCGTCTCTGGCTTCATCTGCGTGGGTGCCTCCTTTGTTTGTCTTGTCCTGATTAAAAATGAGCCCTCAGACGTTGGGCTACCAAACATTGAACCAGGAACCATGAAAGGGAAAAAAGGTGAGCATTAGACTCCTCATCTTACAATTAAGGAGTGCAGGCAGCAGGAGGAGCAAGAGGAGATGAGATGCTGTACCAAAATTTGATAGTCTGAGTGTCCCTCCAGCTCCTTGGTGCTGGAACAAGCCCTTCTCATTTCCTGAACTTGGTGCTCATCAGCATTTAACTCCAGGCCTGCTTGCAATTGTATACTGTGAGAACACTTGAGGTATCCTAGTTAGGGAATACCTTGTGTGTGTCATGTGTGTCTTGCAGTATGAAAGTATTGGTGCCCTGGATTGTGAGAAGGACTGTCTTATCATGGAGTCTCGTAGGGCAGGGAAAGATCCTAACCCACTTTCACATCTATTCCCAGCTTTGCCACTGACTCTATGGGACTCTCAACAAGTTACTTCAGCTCTATGTGCCATAGTCTCCCCATCTATAAAATGTCTCTATGTTAATATTTTTCTATTTCCCCTGGGGTCTTAAATTATATATGTTGTGGTCTGAGATCCTCCATGCCAGAGAGGGGCAAAGTAGAGCCTTGTGCGGGACTATTTTTAATCTTCCTCCCAGCCACTCCTGCTATTATGGCAGTAGGCCCTGTGAAACCTGCAGGATCCCAATCCTGCTGCAGGGCTCTACGCTAATCCCACGCAGGGCTGTAGTGCAAAGCATATTATTTGTTCCTTACTGAGCAGCAGAGAGAAGTGCTGCCTTTGGCGTGTCCCCACATGTCTCCAATAAACAGAATTCTGGCTTCTGGTTTGAGCGGACTCTGCTCAACATTTGGTGTCCTGAACTAGGACATCTAGTTAATAAATGTTGCATCATGTCCAATTAATTGAACCTTCTCTTGAGAGCAAAAGGGCTGGAGGGTTGTTGCAACACAGGGACTGTCACTGGATTTAAAAACCTACAAAAACGTATTTAAAGTACTGACTTCTGTATTGCCCTGTAAACCTTTTGCTGCCGGAATTGGCATTTGATAATTGTCATGGGAACATAATTGCTACCACAATGTATTTTGGGGATATGAGTGTTAGCAGACATAAATGGCAGGTTCATGTAAGAACTGAGCAGCTAGCTTAAATGCAATGTCCTTTTTCGGATGTACGCAGCTTCTTTCACTGACTAGTGAAGAGGACTAGAAACAAAATCTGGAAGAGCAGACAATATGTTCTCCACCATCCTCTATCGGAAGTGTTCACTGGGAATCACAAGACAGCAGAGTTATGGAGAATAAAATGTAGCTTATTGATGTGAGCTTTTTAATTAAGTGGAATAAATACCATGGACAGGTTTCTTTGTGCACAGCAAATGGGTGGTAGCAATGGCCGATCACCTCTAGTTATTATGCACTATTTCTACATTTAGAAAAGCCTTACTGTTACAAGGCTGCTCCCACTGCACATAGAATATGCTCACAGATCATCCTACCCCACTGCTGGGTTGATTGTGTCCTATTGCTATGTCCAAGCGATGTAATGGTGTTTCTACTAATTCTCCTTTCAGGCTCATCGAGAGATGACAGCACCCTGGCAGAGCTGCTACTCTCGCCATATCTGTGGGTACTCTCGACTGGCTACCTGGTTGTCTTTGGGGTAAAGACATGCTGTACAGATTGGGGTCAGCTCTTCCTGATTCAGGAAAGAGGACAGTCTGCTCTTGTGGGTAAGATACAACAGACTCATTTTAAAGCTTAAGGCTCTGATTTTCAAAGGTGCCTTAAGGAGCAAGGTGTCCAATTCCCATTTTAATGGCATCTGAGTGCCTTTGAAAATACCAGTCCAGATTATTAGGGTTACTGAATGGCACAGGGGAATGGTCAAGAAAGGCATGCACTTTCTCATTAGGTCACAAGTTCAAATTCAGCCCAGGCGTGTAATAACCAGTAGTGCTCATCGGCTATTTGGTGGCATATATGAAATGAGTTTGTGTGTCTGACCAGTTCCTAATGACCAAGTGTCCATGACCAAGAAACCCCCAGCACAAAGGGCACAAATTGGCTCCTTTGTAGAGACTCCAGGGACTGACTAAGTCATGGTGATTGAACAGTCTTCTTACCTCATCCAATGGGTCCTCTTAGATCAGGGGTTCTCAGACTTTTGTACTGGTGACCCCTTTCACACAGCAAGCCTCTGAGTGCAACCCCCCTTATACATTAAAAACACTTTTTTTATATATATATTTAACTCCATTATAAATACTGAAGGTAAAGCGGGGTTTGAGGTGGAGGCTGACAGCTCATGACCCCCCATGTAATAACCTCGCGACCCCCTGAGGGGTCCTGACCCCGATTGAGAACCCCTGTCTTAGATCAATGTTGGGGCACACTGACAGGGAGACAATGTGTGAGAGAAGTGTGCCACGCTGCTGCCTGGTTTGCACCTGCTCTGTGGACAGAGAATTTCAGTCTCCTGGGCTGTTGGTGTGGCACTACCCACTAGCTCTTAATTCAAACACTACTTAACTAAAAACAACAAACAATATCAGATGCTCTGAGAAGAACTGGGGAAACTGAGAGACAAGGCAAAGTGTAAGCATTTTAGGGCTAGTTACTCCATTCTCCCTGATACTGCCTTTATACTGAACTACTCCCTGTGCACAAACATAAATCATTAATAAGAAATTGTTTTGGTGTTTCCTCCCTGGACCTGATTGCCTAACCACCCCCCATCCTATGTTCTAGGCAGTTCTTACATGAGTGCCTTGGAGATTGGGGGCCTGGTAGGAAGCATTGCTGCAGGGTACCTTTCTGACAGAGCAGTAGCACGGGTAAGTAGCCTGGAACCTTGTCCATTCCATTATTCTCAGTAGCGAAGCTGGTAGATCTCAGTGCAATAACTGGAATGTCTGGTAACTCTGAACTTGGAAGTACCAGGGGCGAGAGAACTGCAAAGGTGAGAGGTTGTCGTGCTGAGGATGTAAAATGCAACCTTCCTGGGTTGCCAAGGGATGCTGATGCAGATTCACTGACACTTTAAAATAGTTTATTTTTTCTTTCTATACACTTCAGAAGATACAAAAACTTTTATTTCTAACAGCTGGGATTTTCCAACAGACTGATGGAAGTTAAGTGCCTATCTCATTTAGGCTTCTTTGAAAATTGGAGTCTACATGCTCTGTGCCCAGCGGTGGGGGTAGGGAGTATGGGCCCACACCATACCAGAGGTGGTCATTCTCAAAATCATTTTCTGTTCCTTGCCTCCCCCAAATTTCTGAAACTGAATCTGATCTGCTGTGGTTTCGCAAAATACAAACCAAGGTCTGCCCCATACAAAGAGTTGGCGTAGGTGGACATAGGTCCAATCCATTAAAATGTTTGATAATTTCCAAATCAACGAGTCAACAAGCATATGGAAACTTGGCCTGATGGGTGTGGTCAGAGGCCTAGGACTGCTATGCTGGAGTCCTGTACTAGGCTAGGTCTACACTACCCGCCTGAATCGGCGGGTAGAAATCGACCTCTCGGGGATCGATTTATCGCGTCCCGTTGGGACGCGACAATCGATCCCCGAATCGACGCTCTTACTCCACCAGCGGAGGTGGGAGTAAGCGCCGTCGACAGGAAGCCGCAGAAGTCGATTTTGCCGCCGTCCTCACAGTGGGGTAAGTCGGCTGCGATACGTCGAATTCAGCTACGCTATTCACGTAGCTGAATTTGCGTATCTTAAATTGACTCCCCCCCTGTAGTGTAGATGTACCCTTAGTGAAGGTAATCTGGTATTTATTACTGTCAGTAGTGGCACCGTCTAGCATTCAATTGGTGTAGGGGAGGCATAACATATATTGTGTTGTGGCAAAGCTCCTGCTGGGGCCCTTTTCTAGATAATGGAAATAATAAACATTACTTTAAAGCAGAGCAGCACAAAAATGGGTCTATACTGTGAAAGTCACTAGCTGAGACTTTCCAACGTCACCTTGGTCTTGTGTGATTAGTAGACACTTCTGCAAAGAGATAAAGCTACCTATGAGAAACACATTCATTCACATGATAATATAGAGACCAATATACACTAATCTAGAGCTCATTGGTTTAATTCACAGAGTTTTGTGCAACCCCTCTTCTCCAGTTCACTTCTTGTGGGTATGCACCCCTTCACTTTTGCTCTCAGATTCTCATTCAAACAAACCCCAAAACACAAAGTGAAACCTCACCTGAAATTGTTAGAACAAACAAGCAGTTTTCACCCAAAATAGTAGTTCACCTGACTCAAAACTCGGCTAGGGTAGTCAAAGACTGGAGGTTTTAATGAAATTGAAAACCAGGTGAATTTTGCCTGGTTTTGTTACAACTTTATCACAGCCCTATAATCAAATCATGCCTCTGGTGTCCATAAGAGAGAAGCTTTGAGGAGATTTATATAGGTCACTCAAACCAAAATTTTATACCATCTTGTAAACCAAAAATTATAACATCTTGTAACGTTACCGTTTTATTCCTGGGGGAATTCAATTCATCTGTCTCGCATCATTTTTAATTTTCCCGCCTAAATTTTTTTTTGCCTAAGCGCGGCGGTTCCGCCTTTTGTCCACCAGAGGCCGCTGTGGCGCCAGAAAAACCTGCTGCGTTCTAGCCCCACGACGGCCTCTGGTGGGCAAAAGGCAGCACTGCCGCCCTTCTTAGGTAAAATGTGTTTTATTCGGGAAAATACAAAATTCTATGTCCAGGGCGGTAGAATTCCCCCAGGAGTAGAGTTCAACACAACTCCCTGCCCGCAGAGCCACACAGGGGCACACAGAGCTGCTGTGGGGTCACAGACAGTTTCAGAATCGCTGGTGGAGGAGGACAGACTGGAGCATGGGCTCAGGAGCTAGTGGGGTGACAGTGTTGAGTCTGTAGACAGGGGAGCAGGGCTGTAGAGACCCAAGGGGATGGCGGACAGGGGCAGATGTGCCTGACTGAATGGGAGAGGCTTGGGGTCAGCCAGGGTCCCTCCGGATTCACTCCCAGGCTCTTTCCCATTCCCTCAGCTTTTCTGTTACCCCGACTCCCCCAAGCCTTTGCACTGCTTCTGACAGGTGCAGAAAATACAGTTCTGTACTGTAATTTAAAAGAATTACACAAAGTTCTGTACTAATATGCCTAGTAAGCAATCTATTTGTCAAAAAAAAAAAATATATCAGAATTTTCTTTTGGTGTGTATTGTTACAGACCTACTTGCTGACAGATGTTTTGAAATAAATTACCAAAATAATTGTAACTGGCATGATTATATTGTGTTATTTTGACAAATAAAATATGCAGAATTTTGCAGAATTTTCAAATATTGTGTGCAGAATTTTTAACCTTTTGGTACATAATTTTTAATTTTTTTGGCGCAGAATTCCCCCAGGAGTACCATTTGCAGGATTGGACTGCAAAACACAAGGCCATAAAAACTTATTAATTATACAGATATCAGTTCTGGTGTCCACACTTCAAAAAGGATGTTAAAAAATTGGAAAGGATTCAGAAAAGAGCTACAAGAATTGTTAGAGATCTGGAAAACATGCCTTAGTGAGAGATTTAAGAAGCTCAATCTATTTAGTTTATCCAAAAGAATGTTAAGAGGTGGCTTGATCATGGTCTACAAGTACTGTTACCTACGTTGGAGAGATTAGAAGAAGGCTCTTTAATCTAGCAGAAAAAAGCATAATGAAATAGAGTGGTTGGGAGCTGAAGCCAGACAAATCAACTACAAGTAAGGTCAGAGAGAATAATTAACCACTGGTACAACTGACCTTGGGACATAGTGGATTCTACATCATTTGGAGTCTTTTGGAAAGACATCAGTCTTGATTTATAGATATACTGTATCTCAAACAGAAGTTATGAGCTTGAAGCAGAAATTACTGGATGATGTTATGTTATGCAGATCATCAGTCCCTTTTGGCCCTAACTTCTGTGAATCAGTTGGCATTAGTAACTCACATTTTTTGTGTGCATTCCCTCTCTCTGTTCCAATATGCATTACAGGTGGGTCTGTCAAGTTATGGGAATCCTCGTCATGTGCTCCTGCTTTCCATGATGGCGGGAATGTCTGCTTCGATGTACCTTTTCCGGGTCACAATCACAAGTGACTCTCCTAAGGTAACCCATGCACAAGCAGTTTATTCTCATGCAGCATGTGGTGTGACAGAAGCATTGATCAGTTTCATTTAGATCAGGGGTTCTCAAACTGGGGGTCAGGACCTCTTAGGGGGTCGCAAGGTTATTACATAAGGGGTCACGAGCTGTCAGCCTCCACCCTAAACCCCACTTTGCCTCCACCATTTATAATGGTGTTAAATATATTTCAAAAAGTGTTTTTAATTTATAAAGGGGGTCGCACTCAGAGGCTTGCTATGTGAAAGGGGTCACCAGTACAAAAGTTTGAGAACCACTGATTTAGATGGTGATGAATGTTCTTGCACTCAGGCATTGACTAGCATAGGTTACAGGAAGGGATTCCTGTATTGTGGGATTGGAAGTTCTTCATAAAAATGGTAGAAGTTTGATGGCACGTTATTTTTTTTATTTGAGTACTGACAGTATGCTCAGTGCTGATCAAATAAAGGAAGACCCAAACCCATCTGAAAGAGTTCAGTCTAGCTATTAGCAAAGCATGCTCAAACACTAATAATGATTTCTGGGACTCTGTTGAAACCTGTAGCTCTTGATCTGACTTCATAATCATTTTTGTAAATGACTGTACAAAATTCCAGGGCATCCTCTTTGACAGATTTATAAAATGGATAGTAGTATAGCTTTCTGGAGCCCTATTTCAGATCCACTATGTCTGGTCTGGAAGTTATGGGTTTTATCTGCAGCTGAGAAATTTAAAGAAGCATTGACAGCCTGAAATCTAGTCAGTTTCACTAACTCAACTAAAAATAGCTCCAGGGTCCTAAGCTTGCCCCAGAGTCCTTAGCCAATTTGGGTGATTTTATTTTCACAAATAGTTTTTTTTTCCCCTCTCCCTTCTGCTGTGTGAAGCTCCCACAGATGAGGAGAAATTGTTTCCACTGCAGAGTCAAATTGACTATACATAGTGCTGCTAAATGTACAAAGTAAACAAACTGAAATAGAGAAAATGTCTCCTCTGCTCTCTTTCAATTGTGTTGTGTGTAATAGTGTAACAAGGTGGCAGGGATAAAGGCTCTTCTGCTGAGCCACCCTGTTGGCAGGAATTAGAATCCTGCAAAAAACTGCTTGGTAAGTACTGCTGATTGCTTGTGGCAAGTGCTGCTTGTTAGCTCCAATAGGATATAAGGGAGGTGGAACCAGCTGTCAGGAGAAAGGGAATTGGGGTCTGAGACAGCTGTCTCTGCAGGGAAACTATAGGAACAGTCATGACAAGGAGAAAGTTTAGTTTGAGGTTTATGTTATGGTGGTGATTCAACTTCCAATAAAGTCAAACCCCAAGAAGGTGGTAAGTTTGAACTCTGACTATGCAGGGCGGTGTGGGAAACTCCACCTGTTCAGGTAGCAGGCAGAAGAGTGTTTAAGCTGATGGTATCCCTTTTAATGGTGAGAATTTTGTTAGTAGCAAGTCTGACAGTTCTCTGCACCAACCCCTGATATTTGTGTGTTCTGTCTCTCTTTCCCTGATGGTTGCGAAATAAATGGAATTTCACTTCTACCCTTCTTAATGTTTCCTCACTTCTCCCTCAGGAAAACGACTTCTGGATTGTAGCCTTGCATCCTCTCGCTGCCCTCACAGGCTTAACAGAACAGGAGGTTTCTGCCTTGTCTTTCTCTCTCCCCTTCTGCCTATTTCTACTTTTACTGACTCTTTCCTACTCTGAAAGGTTGGTTAGTTCAACAGGATTTATAACCAGGGCATTATGAAGAGTGCTGTAAGTTTTCTGAAAGAAGCTTCATAATTTCATATTACTAAACTAACTGAATCTAATAAAACCAGTACTAAAACACTGATAGGTTCTGGGGATGTTTACTCTTTAGATGAGATAATCAGTCTGCACAACTATTAATAGAAGTCTTGTGGCTAAGGCACAGGACTTGGGATTCCAGACCTGGCTTCTATTCCTGCCTCTGCCATTGACTTCCTTTTTGACTTTTGGCAAGTCACTTCCCGTCCTCCTTTTTGCCTCAGATTCCCAAACAGTAAGATGGGGATAACACTTTATGCCCAATAGGGATGTTGAGGCTTAATTCATTAATAATTATACAGCATTTTGCGATCCTGATGGAAAGCCTTAAGATGGGCAAAGAATTATAAACCCTTTATGAGCCTCAGATTGGTGTCATTGCTCACGTACTTTTCAATGCCAATTTTTGTTAGCATAAATTTCAACCTTAGAGTCCATGTTCAGGCAGACTACCTTTTAATATAACATTGCAGGATTTTCAGCTGACAAAATAATGGGGATGCATCAAAACAGGTATAAATGCCTTTACCAACATGTCTCTGAAACTATAATGCCCTTTAATCAACACTCTTCAGAATGATTTTTTTAAAAGATTACTATGCAGTAAACACGTTCTCTGTGTCATTTCACTGTATTAAATAGAACTTTGACAAAACACAGCAACCACGTCTTCCTATTTAGCGTGTTTCATATTGAGACCTGGCTATGTGACAGTTCAGATGGTTATTCAGAACCATAGATAAAAACAAAGTTCTTGCTTGGAAGCTGATAATGTGCTAGCCAATGCAGTCAGGGATGCATTCAGTTATAAACCATCTTACAAACATGTGGCAGAGCAGATTCTGTTTCACATGGTTAGACTTTATATCCACTGGCCAGGGAAGCAGTGTCAGCCAGAACAATGTTTAGTTTGTAGACAGGGCCTTATATATTTAGCCAATGTCTAACCAATAGCAGTCAAATTTAGGGATCCCATTCTGATTACTCTTTGCTTGTGTTGATAGCTGTGGATACTGATTCTAGGAGCCATCTTTGGGTTTTCTTCTTATGGACCAATTGCATTGTTTGGAGTGATAGCAAATGAGAGTGCACCTTCCAACCTGTGTGGCACCTCCCATGCTATTGTTGCACTACTGGCCAATGGTGAGTGATACTCCCTCCCCCTCACACAAAAATCTCAAACCTCAGAACCTTTATTCTGTAGCAGCAAGAAGCCCCAGTTCCTGATTATCTTAGTCTGGCAAGATGAGATTTCAAATTGGCTCTGAAATTCTTGATATGATTAATTTCTACTTAGTGATATGAAAGGGTGTGTCTCAAGCAGCGCATCTGAGAGAATTGGAAGCGAATGGCTGTGCAATTGAGTCTGTTTATTCAACAAATTAAGTGGGTCTCTGAAGACCTAAGACTGTCACTGGGCAACTTCCCTAATCTCATGCTTGATTCTCAAAATGTTTCATTCCGCTGCCCACCATGAAGGGCTCTGTGGGCCCCATTGAAGACTGCAGTCTGTACAAAACCTTTGGAGACTGCAGATATCCATTTCTTAACTGGTTGGATTTAGAGATGGATAAGGACAAATGTGAAGTGCATCTTTTGTGTTGGGCGTTCTGGGACCCTGGTCATCATACGTCACCTTTAAAGACTTCTTGTTAAAACTCCTTACCATT
Source organism: Trachemys scripta elegans (assembly GCF_013100865.1). Lineage (NCBI taxonomy): Eukaryota > Metazoa > Chordata > Testudines > Emydidae > Trachemys > Trachemys scripta. The sequence goes on along the minus strand of NC_048318.1, from coordinate 18,681,970 downwards.
GAAACCTGGGCCTTTACCAGTCCAGTGAAGATTTAAAGATAAAAGTCCAGTGTGTAGAGGGTTAACTTATTATCAGCTGCTTGCGCCGTGACAGGTTGCGACTCGTTCCTTGCTTTCATAATAAACATTTGTAAATAAAGATAATTGCAACCACAAAACTTCTCTGGTAGCTGAATAGGAATAATTTGCTCCCCTGAGTTTTCTGGCAGTGAAAACCTCCAATTTGGAGGAAAGCGTGGCCATAGCCCATTCACTGAGCAACCCTGAAGGAGTGACCCCAAGAAAAGAGTCTGGGCTACTGAGTGACTAGCTCTGTTTCCCCAGGCAGGACAGAATTGTTCTCTACTGTATGTTATAGTGCTTTGTCCACTGTTTAAAATATCTCAAGCTATCTGGCTTGAAGCGTTTTTATAAATGCAAGGACCAGCACAAAGGACACTGTCGGTAGGAGAAACTGTAAGGTTCTGCTATTAGGGACTCTAACTCTGTTCTCTTTTCCCCATTATCCTTGCAGTTGGTGGTTTCCTGGCTGGATTGCCTTTCAGTACTATAGCCAAGCACTACAGCTGGGCCACAGCCTTCTGGGTAGCTGAAATAACATGTGTCATCAGCACCATAGCCTTTTTCTTGTTACGGAACATCCGCACCAAGATGGGTCGGGTGCCCAAGAAGATTGACTAAAGATGAGCTGCAAAGGTACTAAGGATGCTCCAGATGGTATCTAGGGATGGCAAATGACTACTCACTGGCCCGGTACTGAGTTTCCTACCAATGCAGCCTAGATCAGAATATTTATCAAAACTTCATTTAACTTTAATCATATTCCTGTTTAGAAAGGCACAAGATATTCAATGGCTGTTATGTTTAATGCCTACACAATTTTTGGTTGTTCAGATATAGTTTACATCTCATGACCTCACTTTACCTCCTACTTAAAGTACTGGTAGTCTTGATTGCTAAGCTAGGAATACTGCAGAAGACTGGTATCTGGTACCTGCCTAGCCTTCTTGCTGCTGGCCTCAGATGTAGTGTTACTCTCAATTCACCCTCATTGCTTACAGAAGTATTAGAGTTAGCCAGCACTGAGCCTATTTTCATTTACCTCCACTTGCTGTTGTAGGTGCAACTGTGACCCAGCTTACTCTGCCATGAGCTACCTGCTGTGTCTCCCTCCCCAGAAGCAGAGACTGCTAGCCTATTACTAAAGAAAAACACTGCTTCCCCAAGCTATTGTCAGAGACTGAACAGTTACTGGTCCACATATTACTGCAGATCCCTGCCATTGCAGCAAAACTGCTCCCTTTTCAGTAACAGCAACTGAGTAAAGTTCTTGGAACTCCATTCAAGAGATGGAAGTACTGTACAACAGTTACTTTTTGTTGTTAAATTAGTCACCATGGCTAACCTCACAGTATTAGTGAACTGCAAAACACATGGTTAACACCAAATAGAATAGTACTTCCTGGAGTACTAAGGAAATTGGTTCAAGAGTGTATGCAGTAACAGCATTAGACTCGTACACACTTTGTACAGCTTCTCTCTTTCATCTAGAAAAGTCTTTAAAAGAGATTTTTATCCTTAGGTTGTAGATGATTATTTCTATAAGTAACATAATCAATGCTATTGTCAGGTGAAAGTGTAAATTTCTAATGGCTCCAGTTCGCTGAACCAGGTACAGCATTTTTAGGTTAAACTACAACAGAGGGGCTGCTTACTATTATGAATGCTTGTTAGCAGGAGCATTGCTCCGTGGTAGTAAATATGTCATATGTTAACAGACTTTTCTTATCAGGATTTGTGTGTGTGTTCTCTGCAGGGTTTTAGTTATTTAGAATGCCTGTAGGAAAGCAAGAAGCTCAGCGGCCACCACTGTAAAGCTACCTTCACATAAGATTGTTCTGTCAGTCCTAACAAAATGGCTAAATAGTGTACAAAAGTAAACTACATTTGGTACTTAAGCATGAGTATTATGAAATACTGTTTACCAACTGGGAAATAAAAATGGAGCACTGCAATGGGAGCATGAGATTTCTTGGGCAAAGGGACCAAGAAAAAAGGGTGAGCTCTTCCCCAGAGGCCAGTACTAGCTGCAGGACATTCTTCTTTCTACCCTGAGCAGCCTTAGTGAGAAGCAGTCATTTTATGTTGCCCTTCCTGCTGTTATTCCTCAGAAGAGCTGTGCAGACACAAAGGAACTTTTTTCACTTTATTAATTTCACCCACGTCCCCTGCTTGAAATCCATTATTCCTGTTTACAGAGAGGTAAGCTGAAGTGTTGCCTTCCACTGGGGTTCTGGACACAGTAAAGCACAGCTTAAGCTAGAATAGTTTCAGATGGTAAAACAACACCAGCATGACAACCAGTGCATGTTTTCACTAGTTCATACTAGCTCTAGCAGGAGTGAATGCATCCAGTCCAAGAATTAATCTATCCATACTTTAAGGGAATGTTTATTACTTGTACATCCAAAGTAACCATTTGTCTGAGCCATAAATTAAAGCTGCAGAGAATTATATATATATATATACACACACACACACACACACACACGAGTAAAAAAAAAAAAAAAGGGGGGGGTATAACTGAGGTTTTACCACCATGTTGTGTCTGATCTTCCTCTGTGTTACAGTGACAGCATTAGAGCTGCAATCGTAGCTTCAGCCACATATACCCTTTCTTAGCTATAATAAAAACATTCACTGTTAGGCAAAGGTGAATTCCACACCCATGGAATAAAGCAGCATTTCTGGAGATGATAAAAGCAGTTTGGGACCTCATGACCTCCTCTCTTGCTGCTGTAGCCAGAGACAGGATCCTGAAAAGGCTGGCTAGTGAGGAGAGGCCCCATGCTGACACTGGAAGAGTCCTATGATCCTGGTCCAAATGGTCCAGCTTTTTCTGCTACCTCCAAAGCAAGTTTCAAGTTCTGATCGAACAGCTCACACCTGAAATATTCACAGAAATACAGGCATCAGAATCGGGTGACAATCTCCATCTACAACTCAAAACATACGGATGTTTTTAATCAGAGAACAGTTAGCTCGAAAACATCCCCATTCCTGCACCAGCTTCTCTTCCATTCCATACTCTACTAAGGGCAACTTTTTGAATCAAAAGACTGATTAACAAAGTGAGTTCAGCTTTCTTATTTGACATGCCAAAACAGTTTAAAAAACAAAGCTTAATTGCCACTTTTATAAGGGTTAAAAGTGCAATAGGGGCCCTGCCAAGAGAGAACATGTCACATTGCTCAAATGGAACAACTCCAGAGGAGGTTTCCTCCAGCCTTTTGTAGAGGACAGGAATCAGACTGGTGTCCTTGGAAGACCTTCTCCAAGAACTTGGCAGCGCTGAAGCTCATTATGGAATTTAGTTTAATCATGCAAAAAGTTAGGTTTTTGATTGACACAGACACTAGTTTTGTTTGAGGCACAAAGTAGTCAGGTATGCTACTAGAACTCCAGTCAGCAGCCCAGGTCAAAAGAGAACCCAGCAATCTTAGGTTTATTTTTAGTGGATAGACTCAGGGAATGGGAGCTAAAGACATGGGGTCTGCTTCCAATTCTGTCACTGTCCAAGTAACCTCAGACAGTAAAATCACCTGTCTGCTTCCCCACTGTAAAATAAGTACGTCTTCTCTTCCACAAAGGGGGTCGTATTAATGGGTTGCACAGTGCTCTCAAAATGGAGAGCTGAGCACCTTGTTATTCTACACATCATCTGCCTACTCCCTACCTGATTGGCATCTCCAGTGAGTAGAAAGGATTTTTCAGAGCAAAGTCAGAATAAATCTCATAGATCTTTCGCAGAAGGGACTCTATCCCAGCTTGCCGTGGATCAGCAAGCACCACAAATTTGATCCCTGGAGCCATAATGAAAAGTATTAGCATCGACTACACGCAAACTGCAAAGGTAATAATACTATGAAATATATTCCCAAATATAATTGAAAAGCCCTCATTTACAGGAAGGACGGGAGAGCAGCTGACACCATCTGAAGAATATTTAAAACTTGCCTTGTTTAAATTATATAGAGAAAGATTAATGACTGAGTAGTGTATTTTAGCAAACTACCATTCAGGGTGTCAAGTATCAGAGGGGTAGCCATGTTAGTCTGGATCTGAAAAAAGCGACAGAGTCTATAAGGTGCCACAGGACTCTTTGTTGCTCCATTCAGGATGCGATTTTACTTTTAGAGCACAGAGCATATTTTGTAACATTGCTACCGTGCCTATACACTTGAGCACCTCTAGGGGAATCTTGCACTTCAAGCACAGGCTGGGTTTTATTTGCAATTCCTCAACTAGATTCCAGACTTTAAAGACATGTTGGCCAATTGAGGCATAGACAAGACAAGCTAGTTTCCCTTGCTGTAAAGGGGATAATTCCTGGGTGGTGAGTAAGCAGTTGTGGGTTAATTCATATTTGTGAGGTACTTTGCCATTTTAGGACGAAAGGCACTAGAAAAGGGCAAAAGACAATTATTTCAGTATTCAGTTAGGGAGCACCAGAAGTATACAAAAGGATTTACAAAGAGCTGATGGGCCTCTATCCAGAGAAACTGACAATCTAATTCAGAGAAATACCATATGAATAAAGATCAAGCACAAAAGCAGTACTTTTGCAGCAATATACAAGTCTAATAAATACTCCTGAGGGCATTCTGCGCACAATATTTTGAAATTCTGCAAGTTTTGTCAATAAATAAATGCAGAGGCTCCAGCATGGCAGTGGGGAAGACGCTGCAGCCTCCCCACCCTGGGGGCACAGACTCAGTGTTGAGGCTGCACCTGACCCTGGGGGGGAGGGAAAAGAGAGATCTAGATGCACAGAGGCTCAAGCGGGGGGGGAGGGGGGAGGAGTTTCCAGGGGCAATGGGGCTCTGCAGGGGCTTCCAGGTGAATGTGGTTGGGGGCTCAGTGGAGGGGTCTTGGTGTGCGAGTCTGAGCAGGGGGTCTGGGTGCTGTGGGAGTGGATCTTGGTGGGGGTCTGGGTGCAGCTAATTGGGGGTCACTGGCATGGGAGCCTGGATGTCGGGGCTTAGGATGGGGCTCATCAAGGTAGGGTCTGAGTGCAGGGAGCTCAGTGGGGGGTGGTCTGGGTGTAGGGGGCTCCAGATGCAGGGGTTGAGGTTCAATGGGGTGGGGTTTGGGTATGGAGGGATAGAGGGGTTCTGAGTGTATGGGATGAGGCTTGGCAGGGGTGTCTTGATATGGGAGGTCCAGATGCACAGGGGTTCGGTGGATGGAGGAACAGCTCCCTGTACAGCGACCCCTCTCCCCTCAGCTGAGGAGTTATGGGGGCAGGAAGCAGGGGAGGATACTGAGCTTCCTGCAGCTGGGGGTGGGTCTCACACAGCCCCAACCACTCCTTGCAGGGGAAGAGGAAGTCCTGTCTTCTCCTGCCTCCGGCCCAGCCAGGACCAGCAGCTGATCCTGGCTCAGGGTAGGAGCCACTGGCTGGAGTGTCCCCAGCCCTGTGGTGATTTACCTCTCTGCCAGCTGCCTGAAACAATGTACCTGCACAGCTAGGGAGTGGTGCGTGACTGCTCTTACAGCTTCCCTGTCAGGAAGTCATTTTTCTGCAGGGAAGCAAAGAAATCTGCAGGTGTCATTAATTCTGCGCATGCACAGATTCCCCCCAGGAGTAAATAAAGCAATTTGTATTTGTCTTTTCAGAGTGAGGGAGAAATAGCCTCAAGGCAGAACTAACAGGGATAACATGAGCAGTAAGTCTTACCTGTTAAGGTCTGAAAACAGTGCAGTTTAAACGTGTCTGTTTCTAACATCTCAATACCAGAACTCCCCAGCTCAGGAGACAACTGGGACCCAATTGCAAACAACCTTCACAAACAAAGGGAAATTATTTAAGTCTAACACAAAAGATGCCTCTTCAAGTTACTAGGGATATGATAGTGTATACTGGGTCCCTTCTCCACCCTCAATTTGTCTTTGGGAAGTGTACCTTCTTGGGGGCAAGGAACGTGTCTTCCTCTGGGTTTGGCCAGTGCCTCACAAATGGTGGACATTACTACATCAGTGCCATGGTAACCAGGGCACAGAGAGCTAGACTTCCCAGTGCAAACTCACGAGTGGAACATGGAGGCCAGCATGAGCTTCTCATTGGAGGAGAGGCGAGGCCGGCCAAAACGGATGGACACGGGGTAGTTGGTAGGGTTGCCAAGGTACTCCAGCACCTCCTTTCCATCAGCAGTGTATTTCCCATTCACATCAATGCCATTGATGGAAAGCACAGCATGTCCAACTGAAAGAAGCAAAGGGAAGAATCAGAGCTGAGGCTTATTTGCTTTCAAATGAATATCGGAACTAGGAACTCCAACAGCAGACCTGACCACTGGCCTCTCTAGACCTGTCTTTAGGAGGAATCACTATTAGAGTATTTATGGCTTAGCACAGCCACCGTTAAAGTGTAAATAGTGTCATGACGCTACTTCCCAGCCCGCAAGCACAACCAATGTGCCCCAGTATCTCCCAAAAGCACAAGCTCCCCCCCAACACCTCTCCAGTGAGCACAGCCCCCGAACCTCCCCAGTGGCCGGTACCAGCGCCCTAACCCCCTAGTAGGCACCGTCCTCCCCCTCCAGCAGCCGGTACCGGCACCCAATCCCTCCAGTGCCCTCGGCGGGCGGTACCAGCCCCCTACCGCCCATAGCTCCCCCCGTGGCCGGTACCAGCCCCCTACCGCCCATAGCTCCCCCCCGTGGCCGGTACCAGCCCCCTCGGCGGGCGGTACCAGCCCCCTACCGGCCACAGCTCTCCCCCCATGGCCGGTACCAGCCCCCTCGGCGGGCGCTACCAGTACCACAGGCCTCGCTGGCGCCTCCGGCCGGACACCCACCCCGGATGCTGTCCCGCTGCCCGAACGCCACCACCACGCGCTCGTCGTGCAGCTTAAGCACCAGGTCCAAAGGGAAGCTGAACGTTTTCTCGGTCTCGGATCGCGGCGCGTAGTGATCCAGCTGGTAGATGAGGCCGCCGGCCTTGTTCACAACGTACACGCTGAAGATGGCCATGTCGGCTCCCGTCAGCTCAGGGCACTTTGGGAGATGTAGTTCTACGTGGCAGCGCAGTGCATTGTGGGAGAGACAATTATTTCCGATTTTGGAGCGTTGTATGATGGGAATTGTATTTCTTTCCGGTTGACCCGGACGCGGTGTTGCTACATGCTCCGGAAGTGCAGAGAAAGCACGGGGTTTCCCAGACTCCCTACCCAGGCTTTTTCCTTTTTCGTCCGACATCTTGCAGCGGCAGCAGCACCAGCACCATGGTGAGCCAGCCCCAGGGTCTAGCTCCTCGGCTTGGCCTAGGACAGGGGTCTCTGTGCGAGAGCCGGAGCAAGTGGGTGCCGGCTCCCTCGAGGAGGCCTAGTCCTGGACTCTCGCCCGTTGGCAGGCGCCCGGGTGGGGAAGGCTCATGTTAGGGCCGCGTGGCCCGACCTCACCTGTGCCGCGTCGAAGCTGGGGAGAGGGGGCTCCGCCGGGGAAGCTTCTTCCCGCGCCCTCGACGGGCCTGCGCCTGGCGGTATCGGGTGGGGGCGGATTTTTCCCAGGGCTGGCGCCTGCCTTCATCTCTCCTTCTCTCCCCGCCCCCCCGGTCTCTTCTTTCTCCAGCCCCCCAAGGACGATAAGAAGAAGAAGGATGCGGGGAAGTCCGCGAAGAAAGACAAGGACCCAGTGAACAAATCTGGGGGTAAAGCCAAAAAAAAGGTAGGAGTCTGCACTGCGGTGCGTGAGTCCACTGGGGTGTGTGCTCAGCAGTAGGGCCTGGGTACTCAGCAGAGCACTTTTGTCACTAATTATTCTCTGCGTGCCCTCTGTAAGATGAGCCTGTATCCTCTCCCTTAGGGGTCAGAGAGCAGTAGCTATAAGGTCAGTTTTCCTGTGTAGCTGAGCCCTAAACTGTGCTTAAGGTCACACAGTGAGATAATTATTATTCTATAATTAAATCTCTACTTTCTTTAGTCATACTGGTAAATCGTATTTAAGAATTATATAGGAGGGTTTCTCCATTCAATATTTAACAGTAGTTGTGACTACAGACTAACTCCTTGGTGACTGGGAGGGAGGCTTTCAAACAGAGATTTCCCTGAATCATAGAGCTTTTTAACTGTTGTTGTTTTTTTAATGTTTGAAGTGCTTTAAAATAAATTATATTAATTCCTAATTGCCAACTGTATGTCTTGGACCCCATGTAGAAATAAGCTGATTAAAAATGTTAGCAGGTTATTGTAAACCCTATAGTCCCTTGGACTTTAACTTGATATAATTATTTAAGAGGGAATGTCATGTGATTATTGAAATTAGGAGTATCTCTTCAACACTTTATACTTTTGAGTTGCAAGGGGGTAAATTGCAGCCCCCTACCCCCGTTAGTATAAAGGTGATCTAAAAGACTTTTCAACACCGAAGACAGTTTCACTTCCTTGGTAAGTATAACATCATAATCCTAAAAAGCAACAGTGTGTCTTGTGGCACCTTTAAGACTAACAGATGTCTGTTAGTCTTAAAGGTGCCACGAGACTCTGTTTCTTTTTACAGATCCAGACTAACACGGCTACCCCTCTGATACTTTACAGCATAATCCTACTAATTTTGGGATGTCCCATGCTGTTACAAGGTAGCTAACGCCTGAATTTCAAATGTGAAAATTGAGCTGGTTGGGTGGGAAGTTTAGTCCTGCTTTATACATCACAAAGAAGCAAATGTTAGTTTCAAGTTACACTTTGCCACTTTTGGGGATGACTTACTGATGCAGCATTGATAGTACTGAGCAGACCCTCAAGTGGCTTAACACAGTATGATTGAGTAATAGTGGTAAACATACCTGATTGCTGCCTGCTCTGGAATTTTCATTTTGTGGTAGTGTAGAAAAGGCCCTATTGTGCATGTTGGAGCATGGTGCTAATGGATCAGTGCTGATAACATGGCGAATAGGTGTCTATAATTGGTGCTCATCTGAGCAACAAGCTTGCATTAGGTGGTCATGGAGGAAATGCTAATCATGGCAAAGCTTTCATTGAGAGGGTATTTGTGTTGTGTCTTTGATGGTGATGTTCCCCCTTTTTCTTCTTGTAGAAGTGGTCCAAGGGGAAAGTAAGAGACAAGCTGAACAACCTTGTTTTGTTTGATAAGGCTACTTATGATAAACTGTGCAAAGAAGTGCCCAACTACAAGCTCATCACGCCAGCTGTAGTCTCTGAAAGGTTGAAGATTCGAGGATCTTTAGCAAGGGCTGCCCTCCAAGAACTGCTCAGCAAAGGTAAAAACACACTGAACTGTGGATTGGGAGCCCTCAAACTAGATGTATTCTTTTATCCCCCTTATTTGTTGGTGATTGATTCGGTACAAATCTGTTTGCAGGTAGCTTGTATACAAAGGAGTTCAATAATGAGCATTTTAAGTTTTTTAAAATCTTAAGTCTCCTTTCTTTCCTTATCAGTCTAATATTTTACTTGGCATTTTAATCTCTCTATAAGACCACATCAGAATTGATGTAATCTGTTCCTACACAAGTTACGTGTGTTCATAATATTTTTAAATATAATGCAAAAAATTATGGATGCTTGATACGCATAGTGTCTGTGAACAGTAAGATCCTACCTAGTGTGGAAAATAGTGTCAGGAGATGACTATGTAGCCAGGTCTGCTGACAACCTAAGTTCCCTCTAAGCTGCACCGGCCGCCCAGCCTGCTATAAAGTGCTGTGCACTTCAGGTCCCCTTCCTGCCCTCTACCTTGGAGCTGCTCCCCAGAGCCTCCTGCTTGCTATAATCATCCCTATGAGTCCCTTTAGAAAATATATATAGATATCTATATCTAGGTTTGTGTCTACTGGCCTCACCTTAATAATTTGGTGCACATGAATGGAAAAAATTAGGGGGCACATTACTGACAACTGAAAACCTGGCTCAGTTTTGCAATGGTAACTGTTCCTGGATCATGCTAAAGTCCTGCTATCCTACAAAACATTTCCTGTTGGGACTACTGTGTTCTAGACAGGACCTTTGACTCTGGTTGCCAGGGGCCTCAATAGGAATTTATTTCAGTGTTCCTGGTGTAGAAGGCACAGTGGAACACTTATTTCAATCTAATTCTGTTATTTAAATGCTGTCTTAAGCTCTTAAAGATTCTGCACATTTTCATAAATGTTTTCTGCTTCCTTTGTAGGTTTGATCAAACTTGTGTCCAAGCACCGAGCCCAAGTGATTTACACCAGAAATACAAAGGGTGGAGATGCACCTGCTGGTGGGGAAGATGCTTGAAGTGAGGTGCTATTGAAATTCTAGAGTTGCAGGTATCCCTTCCCCTCTGATGTACACAGGGTTAATAGAACTGCTAGTCAAAATCCTCATGTGAATTCCTCATGGTGGACTCCTCCAGTGCCTTGTGGAATCCCTGATATTAGGAATCTACTTCTAAATAGAGTAAAAACAACCAGCTATATAGTGCTGAAACCACTAAAACTGAATTATTGCCTGCCCATGAAATAAATTAGAGGTTGTGCTGTTAAATAGTAATGGATATTTGAGAAGATGGGGTAGATCATTTCTGCTAGGCTCACTCTGTGCTTTTTAGTCCCATGGTTGCCTTCTTATTAAGGCCTCTCTGGAATTTGCTAGGTGGCCAATAGCTAACAACCAACCCTCCAAACTCTTCTTCATATATATGTAATCACTTAATTAAAAATGTCAGAGTTGTTGGAGGACTTTTCTTTCACATCTCAAGTGTTGCAGTAAGACAGATTTTATTAGATGAGTTCCACATAACTGATTGACTAACTCACTACTTTTTGCTTTGCAGGTTTTCCAGTCACCTCTGCACTATTTCTTATGTAAATGTATACAATAAAATTGTTGAGTTCATTTTTGTTTGCTTATTAAGGGGGAGAGATGGAGTTAAAAAAAGCCTCATATGCTTCTTAACGGTATAGTGCTGATAGCTCTGGCCAAAGAAGCCTTGGACTCCTTTTCATCTATGCTGTAGGACAGCGCACTGAAGTCCCACTACTACTAGTAATTTTAATAAAGGTAGATAAGCAAAATTAGTTCAAGGTTGTTTTCTATACAGGTGGATTGTACACTCTGGTAAATATAACAGCACTGACAGTGTCAAAAGTTACACACTTTGTACATTAAATATGAGGATGTGGGTGCTCTTTCATTGAAGCTCAGATTTTGGTCTTTTTCGGGTCTTCCTTTGACTGTCTCTTTCTTGGCTGGATTCAGCTTTGAACTGATGTCTTAAAAAAAATGAAAGTCAGTTTGGAGAATGCAACATGCTAGGAAACATACTATAATCAGCATTACAGAACAGCAGTTATCATAGATGCCCACCTCTATGCACTTTCAGGTGGGGGCATTAGTTATCACAGTCTAAATATTTCATAAGGATGTTTCTACTGTTCAGGTAGCTATGGCAAACAGCACCCCCTGTAATTCAGTAGTGTTGTTCCCAAATCTAAATCAGTACTTTATAGTGAACTTCAGCCTGTGATACCCTACTACACCTACAACTGTCAATTTATACAAATTGCAGCTTCTTGAGAATAGGAGTCACATGATATAAGGCAATATTTTACTTAAAGTGGTGAACACCCTATTGCTGTAGCAGAGACACGACTTTGTTTAAAGGTGGTGTGTGAGAGATTTCAGCAATAGAATTTGACAGATCCCAGGCTTTACATTGAGCATTAACTACCTTCCACTACTTGCAGCAAGACATCTGTTTAAAATACATTACTACCCCTCTCAACAATCATTTGAGAAATCCCTTTCCTACAAATTGCCAACATTGTATACATACAAGGAACCCTAGCTCTTGAATTTGTCAGCCCATCAGAGGTAGATGCTTACCTGGATTGCCACCTCCTGCCATGATTCCAGACCCGTCCAAAGGAGGGAAGCCAGCCTTCACCTGTCTGAGAGGTGTGATCAAAGTTGGCACCAACACGATCTGCTGGAAGCTTTTTCAGCTTCTGCTTTTCCTCTAAGAATCATTAGTTCAGAGAGAGTGAAGAGGTTCTATCAAACATTTTAGGTAAAGTTATAGGAAAAAATGGTTGGGAGAATATGAGTCTGTCTGAATAGGTAGGGTGGTTTTTTTTGTGTTTTGTTTTTTCTTACTAGAGTCGGACTAACTGGAATTCATCTCCAGGATTATCAGAAAATCATCATTACCTAGCCTCTATGCAGAGTTTAATGTACCTCATCTACCCTGCACCACTGAAGTCTTATACACAAAGTCATACTGACTTTGTAGTAGACACTTCATTCTATGTATAGTGATTTGCTTTTTAAATAAAACCAGAATTAAAAAAACTAGACCTCACCTCAATATATTCAAGTAGTAATATCCAAAGCCACTCACTTTCTTTGAGAAATTCCTCATATGACGGTCCAATCTGCTGTTTACTTCCAAACTCCTCTTCATCCTGCAGCAGCCAGGGAGGTTTGGCACCTAGGAGGTAATAGGGAATGTGCTTGGCTACTGAAATAACCCTAAATACAAACCCAGGGGGAGAGGATGGGAAAAGTACCCCAAAATTTCTGCATAATTTCCCTAACAAATCAGCGGTGAAATGGCTTCTCCTGGAAGTACTATCCTTTGTGCTTCCTCCTTTGTGGAGAAAATAAAGGACTATGCATCTTAATTTTCACAGCTAAGAGCCATTACAGTTCATACTTTGCAACCATACAGTTAGTTTCAAAGGAGTTTCCATTATAAGCCTGATTTTGCTCCACCCAATTCTAATACCTAAAATCAGTCTGAAATAGTAAAATAGTTAACAATTCTCACTCTCGCCATAATTTTATGTTTTAAAGTTACTTTGCAGTCGTCTGCTGGGTTCAGCCCAGAAATGTTTGATAAGGTTGTAAATGTGAAACCCTGGCAACAATTAAACATGTACCTGTGTGAACATTTCCCTTCCCTTCTGATTCCTGTTTTCAAAAAATTAAGAAAATCCCAGTTAGAACTGGATGATTAAAAAGAGCAACTTTTATTGTAACTTTGTACTACCACAGCAGAAAGACGCTAAAAAACTGTAACAGTTAATAAACTATTGGATTGCACAGATCTTCAAGTATGGACAAATAGACAAGGGGAACCTAATTGAAAATAGTAGCTCATGGGAGTGCGAATTTCATTTGAAATTCCCTTCCCCAATGAAACTTTGCAATAAAGATAAACAAAAAGGGTAAGGGTCTTTTTCTCTATCCCCATCTAACAGATTAGCCTGTGCTAGGGATCTATCCTTTTCAGTGCATTTCTTTTAGGAAACATTCAGGCCTGGTCTATACTTCTATACTACCCGCCTGAATCGGCGGGTAGAAATCGACCTCTCGGGGATCGATTTATCGCGTCCCGTCGGGACGCGACAATCGATCCCCGAATCGGCGCTCTAACTCCACCAGCGGAGGTGGTAGTAAGCGCCGCCGACAAAAAGCGGCAGAAGTCGATTTTGCCGCCGTCCTCACAACGGGGTAAGTCGGCTGTAATACGTCGAATTCAGCTACGCTATTCACGTAGCTGAATTTGCGTATCTTAAATCGACTCCCCGCTGTAGTGTAGATGTACCCACAGTTAGTGAAACAAAAGCCCCATGTTTCAGGGCTGAGAGTTTTTTGCCCACTCAGTTCCTGAAATCCATTGGGTTGCTTTCTCAGTAGCTATGCCATTGTGGAAGCCTACAAACCATAAATCTGATTCTTATTAAATGCTAAAAGTATGAATTCCATTAGCTACGATCTGAAATACCAGTACCCATTAAAAACGGAAAGTGACTCTGTAAGCCCCTCCCCAACCTTACCTGGTGGCCAATAAAAGTCAGAGCATGGTTTCCTTCCATCCAGTCTAAATCAGGTGTTTTCTGAATCATACTTGGACCAAGCTGCTCTTCTGTGATGATGGTGATGTCACTAGAACACAGGAGCCAAAATAGCTTGTCAGATGAGGCATTTGGTATCCAGACAACAGCAAGAGAGCAAATGTTTTTCAACCTACACCATGGAATTGTTAAATAAAAGTTCTGGGACACAGGTGAGGCATAAATACTTCAATTAGTGTGTTCAGGTTTGGAGATTTTTAATGGGGAGGAGGAGAGGAAATTCAGCAGCAGCTAACAATAATTAGCATTTATAAAGCACTCTGTCAGTCTAACTCTTTGCAAAGTTTAGTCCCTAAAACACCCTTTTGGAGGCAGGACATTATCCACCTTTTCAGAAAGGGTAACATTAATTGTTTGTTCTACGATACTGAAGGAAAAATTAATGTGCCCACTAGGGGTTTGCAGATGGCTGAAGGTGCCTGCTGCTGCTCTTGAGAACTGTTTTAACCCAGAGAAATGGTACAGGTAAGTAACAGATAGTACAGTGATAACAATAATCATACTGGCCAGGGAAACAGTGTAGTAACTGTCTAGATAATTGCTATTCATCATTTCACCAAATTCAAAACTCCTAAGCAGAGGGGACACGCACGATGATATAAAAGGCAAATTTCTTACCTTTTATGCCCTCCAGGTGTACTGAAGGCAGATGATTCATCACAAAATTCTGTCCCTGTTTGAGGCTGAGTTTGATTCAGGAAAAATAAAAAATTTTTCTGGTATTCAACAGTAAGGCCCTTCCTGTTTTATGAGACACCTATTGCAATCATACATTCATGTTTATATTCTGGAGGCAAGGAAAACGGGAATTTTCAGTGTAGATACTAAAGTTTTTTTTTGTTTGACCTGGCTCTGCAGTGCTAGCAAGAGAAAACAAATACGGAGAGTGAGCTGTCTTTTCAATGGCTTGTGAATCACCAATAGAATTGTAAGCTAGATTCAAATTGCAGAATATTTATTACTGATGAGGATGGAGCCAGACTTACTTAAGGAACCCAGGAGCTTGCAGCACCCACAGTAATAAAGTGCAATCTTTTAAATCTGTAAATAGAGCAATTTGAACTGGAGTCATTGAGTGAATCTACAACACCACAATGCCCTTTCTATGGAGTCAGACAAATTTTGCACTTTTTAAAGATATAAAAGGGCCAATAACTTTACCTGTTTTGTTTGAGTATAGTCAAAAGGCCTAACGGATTCCATCCCCTGTAAATGCAAGGCTGAATTCCCAGCAAGAGGATATATCTGGTTCCAGGTGCTTCTTTAGAGAATGCAATGCATGAAGGTAATATACATACTAGTATCTTATAAACAAGGGTATTTAAGTGTCTAGTTTTCCACAAGTATCAGGGGGTAGCCGTGTTAGTCTCTATCCACTAAAACAACAAGGAGTCCGGAGGCACCTTAAAGACTAAGGCATAAGCTTTCATGGGTAAAAATGCATCTGAAGAAGTGAGGTTTTTTACCCACGAAAGCTTATGCCCAAATAAATCTGTTAGTCTTTAAGGTGCCATCGGACTCCTTGTAGTTTTCCACAGTGCAGGTATAATAGTACATTTTATTCCAGATTCCTTCTCGGTCACCCACGTCCAACCCTATCCTAGAAGAACTAGCAAGGATAAGAAGATTTCAGTCACAGTGATCATTCAAACATAAGCACCGCACTATTTGTAAGACTGATAACCACATCTGAATTAAGCCAGAGATTTGCAATCACAGAGCAGCAGTCCTATCAATTGTCACATCAGAACCTCCCCACTGGTAGGTGAAAGAACAAGTTATTAGACGTAAATTGTATGTAGTTTTAACATAAGACTCAATGCAGAAAATAGCCATCTATAAGAACTCAGAGGGCTTGTGGAAACAATCATTTGCTGGATACTGCTCAGGTGCATCCTGGGAAAACAAACCTCTAAGACAGCATGTACCATTTCCTGTCTGCTCTGCTCCACTTCTCGGATATGGGATGCCATCTGGAATTGAACAAAGCAAGAAATAGGATGAGGACAAAAGGCAAAGCAAACAGGTAAGTCAGGTAAAGCACACCGAGGGCATCTCTGTTCACCTCTTTAATGACCTCATCCTCTTTTTCTTCGTAAGCATCCAGAGCTTTGACAAGTGAGGATTTGAACCTGAAAGAATATTTGAGAGATCAGTCACTTTTGTGGCATGATTTAGTCTGACAGCTGAACTGCTGGGAGCTGGGAACACCTGAATTTCTACCTCAACCTCTGACACTGATTCTCCATGCCTTAGTTTCTCTATTTGTAAGAGAGGGATAAAAGGCTTACATTTGCAGGGACCCTGCAAGGATTAATGAGTTACTGGTTGTAAAGCCCATAGAAGATAAGCCATGATGAATGCTAAAATTTTGCAATGTATATATGACTGGAATAAACACAGGACTGGATAATCTTATGACTCAGCTTTTTTTATAATTATGCTAATAGAGGTTGACTCATAGACTTTAGACTTTAAGGTCAGAAGGGACCATTATGATCATCTGGTCTGACCCCCTGCATGCTGCAGGCCACAAAACCGTCCCTACCCCTTCCCTGGACTCTGCTGTTGAAGTCCCCAATCATGTTTTAGGTGGCTTCAATCGGCAGAAACCCTCCTGCTAGAGATCCCTGCCCCATGCTGCGGAGGAAGGCGAAAAACCTCCAGGGGCTCAGCCAATCTGCCCTGGAGGAAAATTCCTTCCTGACCCCAAATATGGCGATCAGTAAGACCCCGAGCATATAGGCAAGAGTCTCCAGCCTGACCCCTGTCAGCCATTGTACAATTTACCTACCATTGCTTGGTTTTCCTCGACTACTATGTTTTACCATTAAACCATTCCCTCCATAAATTTAT
>NC_048318.1:18522583-18665158 GCF_013100865.1 Trachemys scripta elegans | reverse complement strand
CTCCAGGTCCTCAACTAGTTTCTCTTTCAGAATTTTCTCTAACACCTTGCACACTACGGATGTTAAACTAACAGGCCTGTAGTTACCCGGATCACTTTTTTTCCCTTTCTTGAAAATAGGAACCACATTAGCTATTCTCCAGTCTAACGGGACCACCCCCGAGTTTACAGATTCATTAAATATTATCGCTAACGGGCCTGCTATTTCCCGCGCCAATTCCTTCAATATTCTCGGATGAAGATCGTCCGGTCCTCCCGACTTAGCCCCATTAAGGCATTCAAGTTTTGTTTCTACCTCGGATACGGTAATCCCCCATCCTGAATGCCCCTCTGTAGTGGTGCTAGTATCCCTAATACCTTCATTGGCCTCATTGAACACCGATGCAAAATATTCATTGAGATATTGCGCCATGCCTAGATTGTCTTTAATCTCTTCTCCGGCAATAGTCTTCAGCGGTCCCACTTCTTCTTTCTTTGCTTTCTTCTTATTTATGTGGCTGTAAAACCTCTTACTATTGCTTTTAATTCCCCTCGCTAGGTCCAACTCTACTCGGCCTTTGGCCTTTCTCACTCTATTTCTACATTCTCTGACTTTGCTAAGGTAAGTTTCTTTACTAATCCCTCCCCTCTTCCACTCTTTGTACGCTTTCTGTTTTTTCCTAATCGCCCCTTTGAGTCGGTCGCTCATCCAGCTCGGTCTAAATCTCCTGCTTTGTAATCTTTTTCCCTTTTTTGGAATGCAGGCCTCCGACAGCTCATGCATCTTTAACTTGAAGTAATCCCAGGCTTCTTCTGCCTTTAGATCCATTAATACGTTTACCCAATCCACTTCCCTTACCAGTCCCCTTAATTTGTTAAAATTGGCCTTTTTAAAATTATAAACCCTAGTCTTTGACTTAATTCTGTTACTCCTCCCATGTATTTTAAACCGAATTAGCTCATGATCACTGGAGCCCAAATTGTCCCCCACTACCACTTCCTCAACGAGCTAATCTTATGCTTGACAAAGTGAGGTGATCACTTGGGGAAGTCAGAAAATCATCCCTAGCACAATGTAACTAGCCAGGTGCAGGGGATGATGGTATCAGATATTGGTTGTTGCTCGAAGCAGGAGTCTAGGCTAATTATTTATTTATACAACACCACAAATACACACACTAAAACATCTCTGTTCCAAAGAATTTTGAATCAATAGTTGGATCTAATGTAGCAAATTCTATACCCCTAAGCAAAGAAACAGACAAGGCGCCTACATACCGTTCATAGTCCTCAGGGGAAATCAGAAACTGCTGCTTTAATTTCGCTTCTGCTTTGTTCTCCCACCAGAACTTGTTGGCTTCTTTTTTATGCTCCAGGCTTTAAAAGAAAAAAAGAATAAAATCAAGTTTGATTAAATCACTTAAATCCTGAGCTCCCAATCTAAACTAAGTAGAGAGCACGTGATTAATAACTGGCATACATGTCTCGTTAACAGCTTATCTCAAACAGATAGAGCAGCTTTTTGGGTTGCCCATGGCTATGTGACAAAAACTAGAGAGGTAAGGATACCAAGATAAACGGATATTGGAAGCAGGTAAGATATGCTGTAGCACTACAGGTACTGGTTTTCATTGCTCATTAAAGCAACATGAAAAAGCAAAGTGTATTTTGTGCAACCCCAATTTTAGGGTTTAGCCTGTTTAAAAGATCAGTAACAAAGTCCATATTCAAAGGTCTGTTTGGGCATCACACACCACTAAAATCTGGTGTTTGGTTCATGTCCTTCTCCGATGCAGAATTTTGGCAGAGTCACAGAAGCCTTGAAAGACGCACACAGCACATCTGTCTCCCTTGATAGTTGTATCCTGATCATCGCTGTAGAGTGTGAGCATTTCTTCTTTCTATATCTCACAAATTTAGTCCATACAAAAGCTAATGAAAGCTGTCTCTGAGCAACCACACTTTAAAAAGGAAAGATTTATGGAACAGCAAAGTGTTATCTCACCACCGCTATACAGACCTTGCATCTCATTTTGGTAATTTTTTTTTTTTTTTTTTAGAAGTACAATATTATACAGACCTACCATTAAAATATTATTGGTGGATAATAATACCGGAAGAGTTAGGAGTCATTTAAATTACTAGTTTAAAGTTATGTTGTGTTAGAGTAACTAGATTTTAAGCAGTGGGTTTTCTTTAAGATCAACACTTCCATATCTGAATTGTCATCATGTGCCCCCCAGGAGGCACTTAATGTAGATTCTATATGTAAATAAGGTTGTACACATTTTAGAAATATACACTGAAGACCATCTTGGGTGTGTTTTCTTTAGTTATTTACTTCTGGAGTGGACAAATTAAGAAAGCTGTACATGTTAAGCAACTTGCATCAAACACTTTAGCATTAGTTCTCACAACCTCCACGGAAGATCATGGAAGTAAACAGAAGGGAAGTGACTTGCCCAAAATCACATGGCAAGTCAGTGGTAAGGGAGAAATAAAAACTAAGGGCTGTCAGAAACTTCAGTAGAACTGAAATTATGTTAACTTCTTGTCCTACACAAGCATATCTAATTGGTTACTGCAGGGATCTAGTTGCTAACTCCTTGGTTTTATTGCCAGCTCTGCCTCTGATTCACTATATGATTTGAAGCATGTCACTTCATCTCTGTGCCTCAGAGTTGAGGGGCTGTGCACATACAAAGTATTATTAAACAACATAACATCCCCCAGGATGCAGATAGGGCTGTGGACACCCTACCTGGCCATGTGCTGCAGAAGTCCCCCATGCAACACTGTCAGGCTCCCATGGCTCAGGTGCCTTTTCACCTCCTGCTTGCAGCAGAGACACCAGAAGAGTTGTTCATGCTCCCCTGCCTCATACTTCACAACCACTGCATTTTTAATCATCTTCCGAGCCAACTGCACCTGATTGAAGGAGGAAAGAGAGGTGAATTAGTTGCTGTTTACCAATTTTTTGAAAGCTGGGTCTCTTAAAAAAAAAATTAAATTAATCATGGCCCCTACAATCCTATCATGTGCTTGAAATGGGCTATGCCTCTTATTGTATACATCTTTGGCTCATGCTCCTCCACCCAGCTAGTCTTCTGAACTCTCATCTCTCCTTCCCACATACACTTTAGTAAACACTAATGCAGATTTTTGTAATATTAATTATCCTCTCCTTTCCCACATGCTTTCATGAGTAGTAAAATAATTAATGTTGATGTTTAGGCTTTGTCTTCACTGTAGAAAAAGCTGTTGTTTACATAGAGACAGGTATCTCACGTTAGCTGTCGCTATGTAAACAAGTAGTGACAAGGCCCAAGTAGTTTTTACATCAATGTCAACCTTATATCCTCCACGTTGGATTTACATCAACTAGCTACATCCAGATAAAAACTACTGATGTCTCCAGTAGGCTTTTATATCGACATAGCTATCTCAACGTAAAAACACACTTTTTTCCCCCAGTGAAGACTGAGGCTATGTCTACACTACACAGCTTTTAGCGACCCTGGAAGTGTCGCTACAGCCTTGCCGCTAAAAGTCTCATAGTGTAGTTGCTGTTTGTCGGCTTGCCGACAAAAGACTTCCACTCCCAATGAGCAGAGTTAGCTTTATCGGCAGGAGAGTGCTCCTGCTGACAAAGCACTTTTCACACTGGCGCTTGTCATTAGCAAAATGTTTGTCCTTTGAGGGGTGTGGCTTTTTTTTTTTTTTTAAAACACCTCAAAGACAAAAGTTTTGTCGTTCACTTGCCAGTGGCATAGCCTTAGCCGTCGACTGACATTGGCATTAGTAGCCATTGAAATGAAGAGGGCTGGTCACACCTCAGAGCTAGTGGCTTGGATAGCAAAACTCCGTTGGACATCTCTGCAGCATTTACACTCGCTTCACATTTTGGATCTTTTCTTTGCAATTGGAAAAGTTAGAAACTTACTTTAAAAAAACTCAGAAAGGTGGGCTAAGGGAGAACGGCAGTGTCTGGTTACACCCTTGTGGCGGGTCTCCCACCCCAGAGGCTCACAGCCCCATGCTCTGGGAAATGCGGACTTAGTTACCACCAAAGAGGAGCGGTGTGAAGCCCCATCACCTCTATTATTTCGCATTTAGCGTGCTGGACAGACCGGCACTCTATGAGCCTCATCTTTCCTGATGGGGAGGCGTGACTCACCCCAGGTCAAGCCGCGAGCTGGTGTCAGAGGTGGGGATAGAACCCAGGCGTCCTGGCTCCCCGCCCCCTCCAGCTCGACGGCCGGCTCCGCACCCCGAGCTCTCCGCCCAGCTACTGGAGGGGCAGCGGGAGTGCGGAGGCTCCCGGCTCTCACCTTGGCCTGCAGCCGGCCGAGCGCCTCCCGCAGCCGCTGCTGGTGGCTGCCGCTGTAGAGGTGACGCCGACCCGTGAAAGCGGTGAGGCGGCAAAGGGGGCAGTAAAACACCCCCATGGCGGCGCTACGAGCCCGGCCTGGCGACCGCCGCCATCTTAAGGCGCCTGCCTCGACTGACGACTCTGTGCGCAGCGGTCGCAGAGGCGGGAGCAGCGAGCCCTAGCGGCCGCCCGCCAACTGCACGCGCGCCCGCCTCAGCGCCTCCCCCGGGAGCTCCCTGCGCCACGGGCCGCAGTTCCCTCACCGCCCCGTCAGGGGGGCCCAGGCCCGGCCGGGCTCCAACCTTCCCGCCTCAGGGGGCGGCGCTGAGGCTTGGAGCATTAGGCCAGCCTCTGGGCTGGGTGCGAGGATGGGAGCGTGTGAGGGAAATCCCACAGGTTCCCCTTATCGATTCAGGGAGCCCCTGGTCAGAGGTAGGGTGACCAGATAGCAACTGTGTAAAATTTTTGTGGTAAAAAACCCACTTCTTCAGATGCATATAAAAACGGGACATCTGGTCACCCTAGTCAGAGGGGAGCAGATAATCGAGGCTGAGTTCATGTGGTATTTCACCCAGTAATTCCCACCTCCAGCCTATACAAATTCTGCTTGAACTAGAACACATTTTTTAAAGAGACATCAGCCTCGATTTAAAGACTTCAAGTGAAGTAGAATCCACCACTAACACGGCTGCTACTCTGAAACCACATCTCTTGGTAAGTTGATTCCTGAGATCTTCTCCCTTGGTCAAATCACTTCTCTCTGCACTACACTGTAGAATGGATGATGCTATTCCCCTACCGCTCATGGAGGTTGGGAGGCTTCATTCAGTGATGTGACTAAAGCCTCATCTGCACACAGAAGTTAGCTGCATAGATTCAAACTGATTTACTCTCATCAGTCCAAACCCTGAGGTGGACCCTCCTAAGCGAAAATAATAGTGGCATATTTTGGATTAGTTCAGACCTATTCTAGTTGACTGAAGCTAACCCGAAATACACCTGGTAAAATGAATCCACACAGCCTTTTGCAGTTGTTTAACTAAACTGGTCTAAAAATCACACCTTTAGTTAAACCAGTGCCACTTTCTCATGCAGACATTTCTGAAACTCTTGGACAGAAGGTACTGCAGAGGGCAAAGCATTATTTTATTCGTTTCCACCAAATGTGCTCTCAGCACTTGCACACACTTTATTAGTTTACTAGAAAACCCAAAGAAAAAAATACATATTTTCCTTTTAAAAATACTTTTGCTTCTAGATAGCTTACTTTCCTCAGCGTGCTTGGACTGTGCAGCACCTTGTATTCATTGCTTTTGTTGGTAGTGTTTTTCTACCCTTTGTAAAGCAAAGTGGTTTATATTTCAAGCCCAGATCCTGCAAATTATCCTGCATGAGAGGACACTGGCACCCACACAAAGCCCTGTTGAAGTCAGTGTGGCTCTGCATGATGTAACCTGCAGGATCACAGCCTTAGTCAGGAAATCAATATAAAACAGCATTCCTGAGATCTTGAGTCAATTTTTCAAACACGCATAAGTGATATAGGCTCGTAGGAGCCTAAGTCCCATTGACTTGAAAGTCAGTTTTGAAAATTGGACATAGGCCGAGTCTACAGTAGAAAAGTTTTGCTGGTATAGCTACACTGGCAAAACCCTCCTAAGGTAGATGCGGTTATACCACCAGAAAAGTGCTTTTGCTGGTATGATTTATCTTAACTAGGTGAGCAAATTAAGGTCTTGTCTACAGTATAGAAGGATTGCCAATATAGCTATATCAGTATAGTTCATTATACCAGCAAACCCTCCTAGTTTACACACAGCTTATACCAGTTTCCCAAACAAAATAAGCTATACCAGGGTTCAAAAATGAACTAGATAAGTTCATGGAGGATGGGTCCATCAATGGCTATTAGCCAGGATGGTCAGGGATGCAACCCCAGGCTCTGAGTGTCCCTAGCCTCTGAGTGCCGGAAGCTGGGAATGGATGACTGGGGACGGATTACTTGATGATTTTCTGTTAATTTCCTCTGAAGCACCTGGCATTGGCAGGATACTGGTCTACATGGACCATTGGTCTGACCCAATATAGCTGTTCTTATACTGGCAAAAGCAGCACTGTTTTCTGATATAAGTGCATCTACTCTAGGGTTTATATTGGCATAGCTATGTCAGTAAAAAAATCACACCGCTCACCGACATCACTTTGTCAGGAAAAGTTTGTAGTGTAGACCTCGCATAAGCTGTACTGGCAAAAGCACTTTTTTGCTGGTATACCAATGTCTACACAAGGGACAAGTCTATACTACAAACTTTTGCCAACATAGCTGTGTTGGTTAAGGGTGTGATGATGTGTGGTCTACAATTGATATAATTGTGGCAACAAAAGCCACTAGTGAAGATGCTTTTTCTGGTATAGCTTATTTTGGGATGTGGGGGGTGGGACAATGAAGAGGAGGCTGACATGGCTATACTGACAAAAGCACAGTTTTGCTAGTAAAACTAGCTGGAATTTTCAATGAATCAAGAAGTTGGAAAAAAAAATTATTTCAGGTCTAATAATATGTTTAGTTTGGAGGCATTTTTACCCCCCCCCCTTTTTTTTTTTAATAAAAGCAAAGGAAATGAAATTTGGAACAAAGGGCTAGATTCACAAGCGGACTTCCATTCACAAAACCCCAGAAGAAAAGGTAATAGTAGTGGTGGTGGTGTACCATTTATACCCAATGGGTAAGCTACTCACTGGATAGGAGAGACCCAAGTTTGATTCTCTGGTCTGAGCAAGGACTTAAACCTAGGTCTTTCCCCATTCCAGGTCTTAACCTCCAGGCTTTTGAGTATTCGGGGGGACCTCTAATTTTCTCCTGTTTGAAGCTGTTCCACTTTGTATTAAATAATTAAATATTAATTGAGCCAGAGAGAGAAAAGGCAGGAGAATGATTCTAGCATCCTGGCTAGGGCACTCATGGGATGTGGGTGAGGGACACTGGTTCCAGTCCCTGCTTCAGTGAATTTTTAATTATTTATATCAGGTGGAATGTGTTCAGTAAGGGAGATTGAGAGAACCTCTGCCATAGACTAGCTCTTGGGGACTAGGTCACCTCCCTTTCCCTGAGAGGGGGAGACCTGGGTTCAAGTCTCTGCTCCAGCACAGGGATTCAAATCAAGATATTCTGCATCACTAGTGAATGCCCTGATCACTGGGCTAATGTGTATGGGGGCCACTATAATAGTTTTGTGAATGTCACCTAAATGTTGGATTTAGGTGTCCAAGTCCCCTTGTGAATTTAGTATGAAAAACAAATATTTCATTGTGAAAATGGCAAAATGAACCATTATGACATTTCTGGGGAGAGGAAATCTTATATTTTTACCAAAACAATTAGCCAAAATCAACACAAATTTTCAAAATGTTTTGATCTTCCTGAATCTGCATTCTTTGATGAAAAAAGTATTGTCCGAAAGATTTTACCCAGCTCTAATCACATCTCTTCACACCCTTACCAACGTAGCTATGTCGGCTTAACCTGTCATGTAGAAATGGAGTGTGTCTACACTACAGCTGCTACAGCAGCTCAGCTATGGGTCTGTAGTTGTGCTGCTATGGCATAGGTGCTTTCTACATCAACAGAAGGGGTTCTTCTGTCACTGTAGGTAATCCACTTCTCCAAGAGGCAGTAGCTAGCCTCTGTACCTGGGGTTAGGTCGACCTGTGGTTGTCAGGGTGCAAATGTTTTTACAGCTATGAGCAACATAGCTAGCTTGACCTAAGTTTTCGGTGTAAACTAGACCCTTGCCTTAGTCACTGAGATCCAGATCCTCAGAGATAGTTAGGCACATAACTCCCATTGAAATTGATGGAAGTTAAGCACTTAAATATCTTTGATGGTCTGGGCCCTATCTTTAAGTGTCTTAAAAGGAATTTCCCCATGTTCAGTAGCATTTTGGTCAGTGCTGATGTTTAGCTTTTTCTCTCCAAAATATAACGCACGGAACAGCCACAGTTTTCAGATGTGGCAGCAAAGTATATTGTAATATTCTGTACGGTTACTGCTTTGTATAAAATAATGGTAGTGATTAAAATAATTAAATAAGTTCTTGATCCTGCACACACTGAAGTAGTGAGTAAATTTACACATGTGAATAGTCCCAAAGAACTTATGGGGACTGACTACTCATCTGTGTAAAGTTAGTCACATACTTAAGTACTTGCAGGCTTGGGACCTAAGACCTGGCCTACACTAGGAGATTAGACTGGTATAATAGGTTGCTCAGGGGGGTGTGAAAAATCCACACACCTGAGCAATTCAGTTAAAGCAACCTAGCCCCCCAGTGTAGTTAGCACAAGGTTGATGGGGGAGTTTTCATGTCAACTAAGCTACCACCTCTCAGGGAGGTGGTTTATCTACGCCAACAGGAGAACCCCTCCCACCTAGGTAGCATCTTCACTGAGGCACTACAGCGGTGCAGCTATAGTGGTTTATATGTAGACAAGTCTCACAAACAGTCTGTGAGATAGGTAAGTAGTTTCCTGGACCCAGATTCTCAAAGGCCTAATTTCTGGAAATTAGGCACCTAAATACCTTTCAGGATCTGGGCCAGAGAGCTTGTATATTTGCTACATAGTTACTCGCACCTGCCAAGTAGAGGTTTACATATACTAATAAATGTGGAGGCTTAATTAATTTGATACGTCTGTAACTTTTTGAAACCTCTAGGTGAGATACTAGAAAGAGCAAAGATTATTATAACATTTATATACTCAACAATCCAATGCTAACTTTCTCTATTAATGCCTTTTGCATATCTTTACAATTTCTAGATCAGTGAAAACAAGTGAACATTTCAAATCTGAGGGGTTCTCAGCCTTGGAAAAAATGGGAATCCCTGCTGTAAGTAGCCATTTTTCAAAGTAACTTTAACAAGCCTGCTAATTGGTATTTAAAGGTGCCAATGAGAGGTGAGTCAATCACTGCCTTACTAGCTACTTCCCTATATAAAAAGGATCAAAATGATGATGTTAGAAGGAGAGAATTCAGGATAACAGTCCTTCATTTGTCTGCAGTCATGTGTGCTTTACTTTTGAAAAGCTGTTGATTTTATTTGTTACCTTGATGAAAAATGTATTTAATCTTCAAAAACAAAAAGGGCTGGGAAAACCTTCATTTAAAAAGTGGCCTTGAGAATTGGGATGTGGCTCAGGAACTTGAACTGGCTACTACAACTGATCAAGTTGCTGAAGGTAGGAAACATGCTTAGCATCTCATTTATGTAAATATGATCTCTTGCATTTTTCTATATGATGTTTCTTATACTCAAAGAATAAGCTAACTAGCTATTGTTACTTCAGTGACTATGCAAGCCAGTAAATGTAGCTGTTCCATGAGTCAAGTAGTTCTGGACTTTCTCAGTAGAACCTGTTATATGAGATGCTGGGCATCTGTGAATTATTGGGGATGATGGGTGCAGTTTGTTTTCTTTACTTGGCTGGAGTAATCCATGAAAGCTTATTTAAAAAAAATTGCTGGAAATAAAGTTATTTGAATGAATTTCATGTTAATTGTAATTAAGTTAACTGTATTTTAAGTTTCAGAGTAGCAGCTGTGTTAGTCTGTATCCGCAAAAAGATCATTAGATACTATAGCTTAGGCCAAACTGTTTTTTTCATTTGCATTTTGTAAAATCTCATGTCTCGTGACTCTCTTCATATTAATGTATAAGTAACTATGAACCTTCCTATGTAACTTGTGTAGGACAATCAATAAGGAAACTGGTTACCCTATCTTTATTATCCCATTTGTACAGAGATATATGTAACCAAGCAACATATAGCCTGTAGAGGAAATATGACGTTACATACGTACTTCCAGGTAGCAACAAATTTAATTCCTTGAACTTGGATGGATAAGAAAATTTAAAAACAAAATACTTAACAGGACAACAATTCTCTAAATCCATTAGCTAAGTGAAGTTCCTGCAGACTGAGGAGAAATCTCAGAACTAAATATTATTACCACAGGAGCTGGGACTTCCAACTCCTTTCTCAACACTCAGTGACTTGCCGTATCGCCTTGGGCAGATCACTTCACTATCCTGTGCCTCAGTTTCCCCACTGTGAAGCAGAGATGATACTTCATTCTCATAACCCATATGAAAGATATCTAATGTTTGTACAGAGTTTTCATGATTAAAACAACATAAGCAGTAAGCTACAAAATCATCTCTAGAATTAATCTTTTCTGAACAGAATCTCTACTGCAGCTTTAACTATGGAGTAGCGTCTGCTCTCCGTAAAGCTGACTCCCACAGCTAAAGTCTAGTCCGTTATCTATCACTGTAACAGTGACCTTTAGAATACAGCTTAACTTCACTAGACTTGGGGACTCTACCAGTTGCACTGCTGTGGATATAGCTCCTTTGATGGGAGCATTAGCATAGATATGGCATAAGCAGCTGCAGGCACTTTACCACCATGTATTGTGTTGGCCTCCTTGCAGCAGGATTAGACAACAAGACACTGGTGTGGGTTTTTATTGTTGTATTGGTTTATTTAGGTGAGGGTATGAGTGGTTTTGTTTTTTGTGTTTTAAACATTTTACTCCAGCATGTATCTAAACAGGTGTTTCCATCATTGCTACTAATAGTGGAGCTGTTGCCCAAAAAGTCTGGTGTAAGCATTGTTCATAAACTTCTTTTCCATTTTGCCCACATGCACCCCCTGAAAAAATATCTGCTAATCTGATGGCCTATTTTCATTTGACTTTGTCTTGTGAGGTAAAAGGCTTTTTAGTATCTAAGCTTGGTAGCACACCTGTGTGTGTGTGTGTGTGTGTGTGTGTGTGCACGCATGCACAATGCAGCATGTTAATGCCAGGAGGGGTCCATGAGCTCCTTACACTGAATGGGTGTAGTGAGGAATAACAAATGGCTCATAAACTACATGGAAATTGTGTGAAATGTATATTCCTTGTCTGATATTGCTGTGTTCAGAGCTCCCTAATCTATGGAGAGTGGGTCTTGTAGGTATACTTTCCAAGTGCTGTAGGGAATGTCATCTTTCAGGATACTTTATTTGTAACTGCTGGGGTCTTCTAAAACTAACTAAATTGAGGAAGTGACAGTTATGATCAAGTATCCAAAGAGATGTAAATACCATGGAGAGAAGGAATTTCTTCAGGATGCTTCAAGGAAGAAGGTAGGAGAAATAATATGAAATTAAGGAAAGATAAAACTTGGCTGAATACCAACAAGCCTTTCTTTGAGGTGAAGTGTTTTTAGGAGCTTGTTGGAGCTTAGTTCCCTTCAGAGACTAGTAGGTACTCCTTGAGCTCTGATACTTAAGATTGACAAGTTGCTTGCAAGCATTGACCTGTCTGTGGCTCTGAGGTACAGCAGGGTGTCTGCAAAGTATAATAATCCCCAAGAAGCATATTACAGTAGCAATAACAGATGAGCACTGTCTAACCAGTGGCAACCTAGAATTCTCTGTCATCATTGGTATGATGACTCCAGGTGGTGCTTCAGCAGAGCTAGTGAGGCTAAGGCATCAGGCAGGTGCAAGTTTGATGCATGTGATATGTCCTTGATTTTAGGTGGTAAGTTGTTTTGTTTTGTGTTTGTTTTTGTCTTTGCCTTTGAACCAGGTATGGAAAAGGATCTCAGCAAATACTTTCTACATGCTCCATATAAGCATCGTTGGAGCAACTCTGTCACAAGAGAAGCAGTCCAGCCCCCTCTATCCAAGGAGCAAGATGGCAAGTGATGACTCTGGGTTGTGTAGAGTAGGAATATGGACCGGGTTTCCTACACAGCATGGCGCATGTGGTTGGGTTGGCAAAGTTAATGAGGGTGGGCAGGGGAGAAGGATACTGTGGAGTCGTACACTAGCTAGTGCCTTGATACTCAGACTGAGGCTTGGGAGCTGCAAATGTCTCTTTAATGTGTCTCCTGGAGTTCTTTGCAGCACATATTAAAACACTGATTTAATTATTAACCAATCAGGATGCTTTTTACCATGTTATTAACCAATTGTAGAATACTTAGTCCATTTTGCTGTGAGAATGTATATGTGTGTGTGTGTGTATGTATATGTGTGTGTGTGTGTGTATATATGTGTGTGTATATATATATATAAACAATGAATTCACACTGTGACTCTCTTTGGTTATTTTGATAGCTAAATTGGCTCCTGAACCACTGAAATCTGAGTATCATGCAGCTAATGCATATGTACACCATGCTCCCTCGTGCATGGAATGTCAGATTTGATTAAGTGTGTGACAGTTGTCTTCTGGTGGCTGCACCCTATTGAGTCAAAGTCCCAGTACTCTAGCTCACAGGGAGTCTCCTCTAATTTGTGATAGGACTATAATTTTGAAGTTGGAGATACTGTTGCCTAATGAGCTGTCCAAAGGAACTAAGCAGCTTACAAAGGGGAGGAGGGGGGAACCCCACACAACTAACTTCAACAAAAGCACAGCTTTGCTGGAGTGATCTATCACCTTTGTTTCCACAGAATCTGATGTGCAGCCACACTTGTGGATGTGGGTAAACCCCAACCTGGTTTGCCCCATAACAGGATACCCTAATAAGGGAGTCCCAGGAAAACAAGTGCATTTGGTAGTTCCTGCACCCAAGGCAGCTGTTAGAAAACCTACTTCAGTAAAACCAAGGCCCCCAGTAGCTGCTCCCCTACAAACTACCTCTGGACAATGTGTTTCAGTGCCCCTAGTAACTGCTGCACCCAAGGTCTCAACTAGAAAATATAGTTCAGTAAAGGCAGTGGCTCTCGTCACTGCCCTGCAGACCTCTCCTTTGGCCTCTGTTTCCATACCCCCGTTGGCTGCTTCTGGTGCTGTGACCCTGCAGGCTTCCACAGTCAAGAATGTTCCCAGAAAACCAGTGTTCCCTGTATTATTGGCAGCTGTTGCACCCAAGGCTTCTACTCCAGTAAAACTTGTACCTCCAGTAGCTGCTGCATCAAAGGCTTCCAACAGAAAACATGCTTCAGTAAAGACTGTGCCCCCAGTAGCTGACACCATGCAGGTTTGCACACAGACACCTGGAAAAACCATCTCCCTGGAAGCTGCAGCACTTGTGGACTCCTATCAAAAGCCAGTCTTAATTGACTCCAAGCAACTCTGTCCCAAGGAGGAGGTACTACTGTGCTCCAGCAAAGCAAAGGTATGTTAGATGCGCTTCATGTGCACTGAATTTCTATGTGGCTTACTGTTGTTTTGGAGGCTGCTGGCTCCTGATCTTCTCACTAGCAGAAGCATCAGAGGAGCTAGTGGTAGCACAGCTGTACAACTGAGAGGGAGTGAACAATAGGAGACCAAGCTTCTGCAGTAAGAATCTCTTGCTCTTAAAGAGCAGTCTTTTATTCCAGTGTTGTGACAGGCTCTGTCTTGACTAATTAGTGCACTGTAGGTGTTGAGTGAGGAGGAGGTCTCTTCCACTTATATCAATAGATAAAGGTGCAAATGGAACTCAAGCACTAGACCTTGTGATCAAATGCCCAGCCAGCCCTCTACCTGGGAATTGAAGGAGTATGCCAAGAATTGTACAAAGCTCCTAACTCACTGGGGTCTCCTAGACCTAAGACTCGCTATAGTGAATTCATCCTTTGGGTTTAGTTTGACTCTGACAGCCCCCTGCTTTAACAAAGCTGACTAGCAGTGCAGTACCCTTTTTTTGGAGGGGAAGGGGTCTAGAGAGGAAATTCCTTCCTGATCCCTGTAGCAATCTTATCTCCTGAAACGGGTGTTGGTTAAATCTGTCTCATGATTATTTGAAAGGCACTTACTGACCTCATAGGGCCCAGAGTTGGATGGATGGTGAAGTGTGGACAAGAAATCAGGGAGGTCTCTGCACTTCCTGCAGCTTTCAGAAGGGAGAGGGCAAATGAATCTCCGTCTCTGGAGATATTTAAGAGTAGGTTAGATAAATGTCTATCAGGGATGGTCTAGACAGTATTTGGTCCTGCCTTGCGGGCAGGGGACTGGACTCGATGACCTCTCGAGGTCCCTTCCAGTCCTATAATCTATGATTAGTAGACTCAGATTCTGATACTTTATTCCAAGCTGTGCATGTTTTTGACCTCCACCATTTCATTACTGAGGAATCTCAAATTTAAATGATCATGTAGAAACTAAGGGAAGGGACACATGAGGAACTCTGTTAGTAGTTCAAGGGACACAAGCAGCCAATCTCTTCCCCCCCCCCCCCCGACCTACTGTAGCTGCAGGGTGACATCACTGATCAACTGCAGGAGTCTATGGTTGGTGAGCCCTTGCCAGCCAACAAGCAGTGTCTAGCTGTCAGTCAGCACCCAGTATCAGCAACTTACGATCAGAGTATTCATTTTTGTTATCTTATCCTTCAAGTTGCAGCCTGGGTACAGCTATTAGATTCTTGGCCAAAGGCTGCATTGGAAACTTGCCTTGTCTACACTGGCCTCGTCTCCTCTTGCGCCTCCATCCCTATATCCCATTAAAACTTCCCACTTGCTAACAAGTGCAGATGCTAGAATTGCAGCCCTCGGGTGCCCCCTCTTACAGGGAAGCTAGCCAGCTTGGTGTCTTTATATTCTTGATGGACAATAAAAACTGATCTTGGATTCAGTCTTCACCACAAAACTACCCACTCTTCCTCTTACTTTTGTAGTGCTGAGATTTGGTATGACCTGTGACTCCCACAGCCCCTGTGACCTGGATGACTTGACAGCTGACCTTCATCTCTTCTTTTTGCTAAACGATGCTGACTTCAAAATGGCCTTTGCCAGCAAGAGGCTAGTGAAGATAGGCTTGGTTGAAAGCAACCCAACTTTCTTCTCTCTCATGGTGAACAAGTCAAATGCCACTTGAGTGCAGCCATATTATGTCTTAAACACATCAGGCCTCTATGGCCTGACTTACCTTCCCCTCCGCGTACCTGCCTCCCACATACTCTGCCCCCTTTTCCACAGAAATACTGGGCTCCTGCTGACTTCAATGGGTGTGGGTGATGCTGGACTCCTGTTCCAGACTGTATTTCAGGGCAGGTCTGAATAGTTTTGGTTTTGTTGAATCTATGCCAACTTAGTTAAAAGGATTAGACACACTAATGTGTACACATCTAAAAATCTATTTGTTTTAACTTAGCTTGCAGTAGTAAAGCTTCTAAATTGTGCTGTCCACACGACCATGTTGACCTGATCTAACCTGTTTCTTTTCCCCCCCCAGGTGATCTAGTTAAATTGGTGCCAAAACTGAT
Organism: Trachemys scripta elegans; assembly: GCF_013100865.1. NCBI lineage: Eukaryota > Metazoa > Chordata > Testudines > Emydidae > Trachemys > Trachemys scripta. Next base: position 18,649,559 of record NC_048318.1, on the reverse strand, counting down.
GTAGACAAGCCCCAGGTAGTCCTTCAACCTGTCCTCTTAGGGAGGGAAGCTGCCACTGTACTGGCTGGCACTACAGGCCTGAGCCTACACTAGAGATCAATTTTTTTTTTTTAAAGTCACTTTAAAATAAAGCTTAAGTCTGCATCAGCTATGAACTTGCCAGGCATCTATTAAAACTTCAGTTTCCTTTTAATGCTGTATTTCTAATTCTTTAAGTGTTCCTTTCTGTAGACTCTATTCTTGTATCTCTCTCTGGCTTCTTCCAAACAAACTCAAAGTGCTTTTGTTACAAACGTAAAGTCTTTCACCTCTGGCATAAGAAAACAGTCACACCTGTGCCTTATCTGTAAGCTGGAGTAAAAGTGACTTGTCTGACATCACACATGAAGTCTCTGGCAGAGCTAGAAATAGAACCCAAGTGGCCAGATATTTAGTCCTGTGCTTAGCCAACAGGTCCTTGCTCTACCTCTTGAAGGGTAGTTGCTTGTGAGGTTGTCAGGCGCTAGATCCGATCTAGACCTGCAATGACATGACTAGCTAAACAAATCAAACCTCTAGCATCAGCAAATATGGTCACTGCCAAGGACATGAAGTAGTCTCTAACCACCACCTCACGTAAAGTATTGTACAGTTACTAGCAGCATGATCAAAATAGGGGAGTTTGCCTTCCTTGGCTCCTGCTGGAGGTAGGATATAGGAAGAGATAGTATATTGGCTTATTTTAATAGTAAATTCTAAGTTTTCCCCATGGGAAAGAGGATCAATCTCTACCTGCTGGTACTCAAAGTAACATTAGCCACTTTTGGCTAAGCAAGCATTTTTGTGAGAGAAGGGTGCTAAAGGAAGGGAAGAGCTTCAACATACCCTCCCCTCTGCTCTTTTTCTTGGAGGGATCTTTGCTGACTACCATTAATCAGGAATATGTGCAACAGCTCCCTCTGCATCTGACTGGAGTGGAAACCACCCCTCCTGTAGTGACTGTTTGCTAAGTGTGCCTGCAACTCTAATTTAAGAGGCAAAACTTTACTTTGAATGGGCTTTCAAGGTCCTGCTGTTCTAGAACATTGGTCAGGATCATTCTTAGGGCTCAATCAACTGAAAGTCAGCTTCCTGCTGACAAGTGTGACAGTGTGAGTGCTCTCCCTTGTGGCATGAATGTGAATTGCTCATGTTCCTCTCTAGTTTGTGAGGGCTGCTTGACTGTTGAAACAGTCACTTGTTAATGTTTCAGCTGTACCAGTAAACATCTTGCTTGCAAGACCCTACAGCAGGAATAAGAGGGACCTATACTAGACTAACAACAGTTCACCTTTGTGGTCATGTGCTCAGTGGGGACTGAAATCATGATCCTCTCTAGTAAATGGCAGTTAAGTGCTCCCTAGACTCCTAAAAGATGAGTGGTGGCAGTGGGAGAACAGAAATCATTGTCAGATTATACATGGAGGGGATTAAGCCTACCATGGAAGTGCTTCTGTTGGAAAGGATTTCATCTGTGGGGCACTAGGAAGTGCAAGTGTCTTAGTTACAGAGGAGGCCTTACTCCTGATACCTTAAACTGCACTAAAAAGCAGGCTCTGTGCAGTACCTCTCCCTAGCTCTTGCATTTAATTTATTTATATAGTTTAATCACACTTTCTACAAATTTTAGCATGTTACAAATAGGGGTAGTATCTGATGTTAGCCTATTAGTAGGTATTACAGGTAAACAACCTAGGCACCTGTTGGACTCAACCATTTATTAAAATGTTATAAGTGAAATCCTCAAATAAGTATGTTCTCTCATTTAAGTGGCTGCTGTCTGACTTAAACTAGTTCCTGCTGTGTTATTAACAGCTGAGATCAAACTAACCCAGTCTTCTTCCGGTCTTGTTTGCTTTCTGCCTTTCTTAGTGCAGGCATTTAGCACCAGCTGTTTCTAGGCCGTGCCACTATGTAGACTGGATATATGGCAGAGGGCTGCGGTTTTATGATCCCTTCTGCCCTGGTTCAAGGAAGCAGCAGTTTTCATGTTAAATAAGCATAAAGAATCAGCTGCCAGAGGTGTTTAGTTTTTTTTTTTTTAAAAAGCCTTCGTTATAAAGCAGTAAAGTTTTTTTTTTTTTTTTTTTTTTTTTTTTAAAAGCTTTAAAAATACCAGGAATGGAATGTCTGGTCCCTGCTGAAAGTAAGCTATCACCTTGTTGAGCAGGGGGAGAGACTTTAGCAAAGACAATTTCTCCCCAGCATTCATTAGGCTTTAGCATTAAATAGCTAAACAAGGGACAAACTCCCTTTCCCCTCACTTCCTAGAGCCTTTTTTGCTCAGGTCACATCATTGGTTCCTTATGTAAGATAAGATCTGTTTAAATAGAGGCAGAATTTGGTTATCAAGAGGCAGGAGAACAACCACCCACTTTTCACCTTATCCCCTCCCACTCCATTTAGTGTCATCTTTGTGTCTCCTAGCACTGGCATTGAAGAGCACTTTTGTTTGTGGTGGTCTTGTTTTGTGTGCATATCTTTAAAAAAAAAAAAGGGCTAGTCAGCTGGAACTTCAGCAAAATAAAATGACTGTCTTTCGGATCTTTAAGTGGCTGCAGGGGAATGTCTAAACACTGCTCTAGATCTTATTGTCTGCTTCATGGGTTTGTTTGTTTTTTTAAATAGTTCAGCAGCCCTTAGTGCTTTTTACCTTCAGCATACTTTACACAACATTAAGTGGAGAATGAGGAATTAAAGATATAAAAATTCAATTGACTTTTTCCCCAGTCTTTATGTACAGGGGAAAGGGAACATTTTGCACAGAAGCAGCTGAGAAATTGCTGTTCGAGTAAAGGCCTGCAGATTCCCAAGATTATGCTAAAGCTTCCTGTAATCTTCCCTCAAACCAACTCTGACCATTGGCAGCCAGTGGATCATGGATGGGATAGTTACTCAAACTGCTGAAAGGGGGAAAAGTTAGAAATCAAGAGGACCAGATTTTCCTACTACCCCATACTCTCCAGTGAAAATCCTTTAGCTAAGACTCCCTCCTGAAGTATGTATGAGACAAAGCCTGCCCAGAGCAAGCCATTGGGGGCGGGGGGGCGGGGAGGAGAGGCAGGTCTGACCTAGCTCCCTCTGATTAGTGGTCTGAGTCCCTAGAGTTTCCATTCACTTCTAGGGCTCCCTTCTGCAATTGCCTAGAAGCTGACTGTAGTAGAAGGGGAGGAAATAAGCCTGCTTGGGAGCCATGTGGTCCTTATCTCAGAGGCAACAGGGCAGCAGGGATCAGAGACTGAACAAAGATTGCATCTGTTCTGCAACGAGAGAAAGAGAAAGTAGTTGGATGGCTGAGCCTGGGCCATGATCCAGGCTCTGGCTCTGCAGCCTCAAAGGGTTAAATCAGCATTCCACCACCATTGCTATCAGTGTCCTGCTCTCAGGATCACTCCGCTACCAATGAGAGCTTGTTCCAAAAAAATGTAATACTTCCATTCTAATTTTCATTGGCCAAATGTGGTGTTCAGTATCAGCTAGAGGATAAATTTCTTAAGCAGCCAGGAGAATAACCCTGCTCATAGTTGAATTTCTCTCAAGTACTTATCTTCAAAAGGGAGCTAGATAGATTCATGGAAGATAGGTCCATCAAATGGCTATTAGCCAGGATGGGCAGGAATGATGTCCCTGGCCTCTTTTGCCAAAAGCTGGGATTGGGGGACAGGGCATGGATCACTTGAGGATAACCTGTCTGTTCATTCCCTTTGGGGCACCTGCCATTGGCTACTGCCAGAGGACTGGCTACTGGGCTTGATGGATCTCTTCCCCCTCCCCCCCTTTTCTCCTCTGGCCTAGGTTACAGCTCAATGAGGCACAGAGCCACCCTTACTTGTAAAGGCTCCACCCTAGAAGATCCATCTTCTTGAGCCATCCAGTCTAGCCCTCTGTATTTTCCCCTTCCCCTGGTCTGTCCACACACTTATTACCTCTACAGTTCTCTTACTAGTGTAACCTCACAACAAGTCTTGGGAGACCCTGCTTTCCAGCACCACTCATCCTAGATCCAAAGCCTCAGCAGGGGCTACTGTCTCTTGGTATGTACCTGGTTTGCTCAAGCTCTGTCTCACTAAGTCGAGGGCCTCCTCAGATAGAGCCCGTACCTCTTCCTGGAACTTTCTGCACCCTTCTGGTGTCAGCTTCCACAGGCGTGACTTGCGGTTGCCCTCGTTGCACACAAAGTGGGAGGTTTTTTCAAAGCTGCTACTGAAGCACAGATTGTGACGAATGGTGTTTTTCCAGCCATCTGGGGCTGTCTGGAAAAAGGGAAAGTGCTGCCTGCAGAGAGAGAAGAAGGGCACAGAGCTGGGTTCACAAGCAGGGCAAGCCCAGAGCACAGAATTGGCTACACTGGCCACTCTAGTCATGAGTGGAATGTTTCTTGTCACAAAGAGAGTGCACCTGATCATTTGTGGAACATACATGGATGTAAGATGAGATTCTTCCCAAGCCCCTGTACTATTAGGTTTGGCTGGACCAATTGAACAGTCATGTTAAGTGGTAACAGGCCAGAACTAAAACTCCAAGTCTGAATGCTTCTGAACTTGGGCATTTAAATAAAAATTCATGTCCTCTCTAATGGGAACAGAAGGGAAGTGACTTGCCCAGTGTCTCATGGTGAGTCATTAGTAGAGCTAAGAATAGAACCCAGGAGTCCTGACTTCCAGTCCCCTGCCCTAGCCATACTTCCTCCCCTAGTAAAAGCTAGGACATATACCCATGCCCCTTTAAACTTCCCCTATCCCAGCATGGGGGAGTTAGGAGGGCTGTGGGTACCGTGTGAATTGGTAGATCTGCTGCACAGTCAGGCTGCCTTCTGCACTGTTACGCAGGGCCAGGGTGATGAGGATGCAGTAATTAAGGGGGGGCCGGGGCCATCCCCCTTTGATTTTGGTGCTCGCCTGCAGGATGTACTTGAGCCTCTTGCTCTGAGATCTGGGGACCTTTGGTTTCCGGAGTGCCAGAACAGCCTTAGATTTGGGAGTCTCCATTTTCTGAGGGAGTGAGATGTCCACCGATGAGGCATCTTCATCCTCGGTGAACTAGGGACAAGAGGGGTGGAAGAGATGGGTTAGGGAGTCAGTGAGTAGACATGATGCGTGTGGGAAGATGCACATCAGCAGCCAGTGTGTATGAGTTTGGGCCTCAGTCCAGTTCCCAGGGGTGATGTGTCCCCATCACAAATGATGTAACTGACCCATTTCTATCTGTTTCAGCAGAAGGGTCACATACTGAATGGGCTATGGTAAACGAGCTCCTCCCTATGTCAGGCCTGAGGTACATACGGCTACCTGGGCTATCCCTGTTCTGTGGATAGGAAGGAGTCCAGTTTCCAGTCTAGCATCTTGTACCTTCTGCCAGCCATAATTTGGGCTGAATCTATGCATTCACTTCTGCTGCTCATAAAACAGGGCATGAGCAAGTTTAGTGCTATCTTGGGATGCATGAATCACAGAGACCAGGCAACTCCAAGCATGTAATGCCCAACACTGTCCACACAGAGAGTCCTGTGGCACCTTTAAGACGAACAGATGTATTGGAGCATAAGCTTTCGAGGGTGAATGCCCACTTTGTCGGATGCATGTAATGGAAGTTTCCAGGGGCAGGTATAAATATGCTGGCAAGAATCAGTCTTGAGATAACGAGAACTAACCTCATTATCTCCAGACTGATTCTTGCCAGCATATTTATACCTGCCCCGGGAAACTTCCATTACATGCATCCGACAAAGTGGGCATTCACCCTCGAAAGCTTATGCTCCAATACATCTGTTCGTCTTAAAGGTGCCACAGGACTCTATTGCTTTTTAGAGATCCAGACCAACACGGCTACCCCTCTGATACTGTCCACACAGCTTCCCCTCTGCCACATACCTTCTCTGCCTCACTGGATGATGACAGCAGATCCTCCTCAGAACAGTCAAGGTTGGAGTAATTCAAGGAAGAGCTTGGAGAAGAAAACCCTGGAGCAGCAGCAGCTACTGAAAATGCTGGGCTACTGGGTCCTGGCATGTCCACACTGGGACAGCTGACAATGGGGCAAACCAGATTGGGGTTCACCCACATCCACAGATGGGGCTGCACATAAGATTCTGCTGACAGAGAAGAAGCCAAATCACTCTAGTAACACCATCTAAGGGCCTCTGCAACAGACAGGACTCCTGCCTCCTGGGAACAGGGCTGGGCTAAGGCTGAATAGGAAGTAGATCCAAAATCTCAGGGCTCTCCTAGCCCTAAGACTCTATGCTGTCAACCCCCCCCTCGCCCTCCAACCCCCCCCAGCATTCATCTCCATATCTTATAAAAAATGGATTTTTTCCCCCCTCCTGTTCTGTGACCCCTCACACCACCAGGCCTTGGCCCTTGCTCACCCTGTGAGTTTTAACCTCCTGTCGGAATAAAATTGTCAGACACACAGAAAAACAAACTGTTGAGCAATAGTCAACATGGTTTCTGTAAAGGGAAATCATGTCTTACTAATCTATTAGAATTCTTTAAAGGGGTCAACAAACATGTGGACAAGGGGGATTCAGTGGACATAATGTACTTAGATTTCCAGAAAGCCTTTGATAAGGTCCCTCACCAAAGGCTCTTATGTAAATTAAGCTGCCATGGGATAAAAGGGAAGGTCCTTTCATGGATTGAGAACTGGTTAGAAGACCGGGAACAAAGGGTAGGAATTAATGGTAAATTCTCAGAATGGAGAGGGGTAACTAGTGGTGTTTCCAAGGGTCAGTCCTCAGACCGATCCTATTCAACTTATTCATAAGTGATCTGGAGAAACGGGTAAAGAGTGAGGTGGCAAAGTTTGCAGATGATACTAAACTGCTAAAGATAGTTAAGTCCAAAGCAGACTGTGAAGAACTTCAAAAAGATCTCACAAAACTAAGTGATTGGGCAACAAAATGGCAAATGAAATTTAATGTGGATAAATGTAAAGTAATGCACATTGGAAAAAATAACCCCAACTATACATACAATATGATGGGGGCTAATTTAGCTACAAGTCAGGAAAAAGATCCTGGAGTAATCGTGGATAGTTCTGTGAAGATGTCCACGCAGTGTGCAGAGGTGGTCAAAAAAGCAAACAGAATGTTAGGCATCATTAAAAAGGGGATAGCGAATAAGACTGAGAATATATTATTGCCCTTCTATAAATGGATGGTACACCCTCATCTCGAATACTGCGTACAGATATGGTCTCATCTCAAAAAAGATATATTGGCACTAGAAAAGGTTCAGAAAAGGGCAACTAAAATGATTAAGGGTTTGGAACGGGTCCCATATGAGGAGAGATTAAAGAGGCTAGGACTCTTCAGCTTGGAAAAGAGGAGACTAAGGGGGGGGGGGGATATGATAGAGGTATATAAAATCATGGGTGATGTGGAGAAAGTGGATAAGGAAAAGTTATTTACTTATTCCCATAATACAAGAACTAGGGGTCACCAAATGAAATTAATCAGCAGCAGGTTTAAAAACAAATACAAGGAAGTTCTTCTTCACGCAGTGCGCAGTCAACTTGTGGAACTCCTTACCTGAGGAGGTTGTGAAGGCTAGGAGTATAACAGCGTTTAAAAGAGAACTGGATAAATCCATGGAGGTTAAGTCCATTAATGGCTATTAGCCAGGACGGGTAAGGAATGGTGTCCCTAGCCTCTGTCTGTCAGAGGGTGGAGATGAATGGCAGGAGAGAGATCACTTGATCATTGCCTGTTAGGTTCACTCCCTCTGGGGCACCTGGCATTGGCCACTGTCGGTAGACAGGATACTGGGCTAGATGGACCTTTGGTCTGACCTGGTACGGGCTTTCTTATGTTCTCCCTTCCCCTGCCAGCAGCAGCAGAGTTGCCTGCAGCCCCACTAGCCAGGAATCACCCTGAGCCACTGGTCTGGCAGCAGCCAATGGATAAAGGAGTACATAATACTCCCCTCAGAGCTGATCTAAGCACCTCTGATCCTTGGAGAAGATCAGACCCAGATGTGCGCTCCATTGCTGGTCCATCTCTCTGTAACCAGATGAATGAATGCCCCTTTACCTACACATCTGCTTATGGCACTATCCCTTTCCCCCAGGACAGTACCCTGCTCATGGCTCACCCCCAGGCTGTGTGGACGGGAGGGTCTCAGACAGTTCCTTGGGGAGTGAATTCCTGCGCACCTGTCGCTCACACTGCCACTTCAGCATGTGATGGTTCAGTTTTTCATCTGCAGCTGGGGGGAAATGGAAGTTTAGAGACAATGTGGTGAATTGACAGCACTGACATGAATTGACAGCACTGACATCCATCTCCCTCCTCTTCTCCACCCCCTTTCTCTTCTGAGCATCAGGGCTTCGAGACACATCCTCAGTCTAATTTGGGTTGGGAAAAAGGCCCTTTTCTGTATCATGATGGGTCACCCAGTTTGGGCTACACAGGTTGCTCTCAACCTTTCCAGACTACTGTACCCCTTTCAGAAGTTTGATTTGTCTTGCATACCCACCCCAGCTTTCATCTCAATTAAAAATGACTTGCTTACAAAATTAGACACGAGAACACAAGAGTGTCACAGTACACGGTTACTGAACATTGCTTACTTTCTCATTTTTACCACATAATTGTACTTAATTTCAGTATATAGTATATAGAGCAGTATAAACAAGTCATTGTATGAAATTTTAGTTTGTACTGACTTCATTAGTGCTTAAACCAAAACAGCTAGTCAAAAAGGGACCCTCCCCAGCCCGGTGAAAATGAGTGAGTGAGGGTGGGGGACAGCGAGTGACAGAGCAGAGGGGGAAATGGAGAGAGCAAGGTAGGGCCTCGGAGAATGGGCAGGGCAAGGTTGTTCAGTTTTGAACGATTAGAAAGTTGGCAACCCTATAGCCTGTTGTAAAACTAGGGAAATAGCCAAATGAGTTGATGTACCTCCTGGAAGATCTCGGTGTATCCCCAGGGGGACCCCTGGTTGAGAACCACTGGGCTGCAGACATCAAAACCCTCATCCTGCAGTTGGACCCCAGCAGAATGGGGACCCATGTGGGCTTAAGGGTCAAATTCCAGGCCTAGAGCCTAAGATTGTGACTATAAGGTTTTTAGGGAGATGCCAGTCCCAGCATTTCCCCTAGTATAGTCCAAAGCCCTACAATCTATGTACTAAAGATTCATAAGAATTCTTTGAGACTGGCACATTACTGGAGAGATTTAGAATTCGACTGGCCAAAGCAACAAATCATAGCAACAATAGTGGAGCAGAACATGAACTAGACAGGACATACTAGAAATGTTCTTTTTTTTTCCCCCATTCATAGAGTCAAAGGCCAGAGGGGGCACTGTAATCATCTAGTCTCACCTCCTGCATAACTCAGGCCATTGAGCTTCTCCCAAATTATTCCTGTTTAAACTATAATCGCTTCTCAGCTCTCTGTGAGCTGAGGGGTGAAAACATTATCTACTATCTTTTATCAAAAGATCTCCTGTGATAGTTTCACAATGCTGAACTAGAATCATGAACAATCACATGTATCCAGCACTGGCATCTGCTCTAGCCTAGTCAGTGCTGCTAGTTCTATCACAGGCCAATATGTTTTCTGGATTGCTCTCTGGAGATTTTTATTTAATTGAGCCAGTCTTGCCAGCTCTCTTTAGGATCTCCCCCACCCAATATCAGAGTACCTATCAGTTATTTACAGTTTAATCTCCAGGTTCTCCTAAATTTGCATACATTTTGAAGTTCATAGAAGAGAAAATTCTAGTTTAGCAGTATTTAAACTCTTTGATAGCAAGACAAGATATGGTTTTTAAATGAATTTCCATGCTAGTTCAGATTTCTATCTCCAGCCATCAGAGAGTCATCTTTTCACCTGGAAATTTCACAGCCAAGAACATACACATAACCAAAGCATCCAGAACCCAAGCCTCTCAGAACTCCTTACCTTGAGGAAACTGATCAGTAGTGGTTGTTAGCTTGAGCTTCTCCTCCATATCCCAGTCCTCAAGGCCACATTTTAGATGCAGGCTTTCCCAAAATGTTTTGTTTTGAAAATTCAAATACATTTTCTTATAATCTGCAAAATAACCCACCACTGCTGCATACCCTGAATGTTGGAAGGAGGCTACAGAGCAAGTCAGAGAGAGTTAACCACTACTAACTTTTAACTCTCCAGTTCTGCTATATGTGATTTGAACTCACTTTATATTAAAAAGAGAGAACATGGAAGAGATTTGACCAGGTGAATTAAAGGCCTCTGTTTCACACTTTTAAATACCCATTAAAGACCTTTCTAGGGACTGGATGATTAGTATCAATGAAGCAAGCAATTTACTTGAGAATAAAAGAGCTATCACCTGAGGGGCTTTTTTTGTCTGTCTATTTAATCTAAATTCTTGATAAGTGCTCAGCTCCTTATTTAGGTTAGCAAAGCTTTATCCTAATGTTTCTGGAAAAATAAGTGTAAAGGAAGAGATTTGCAACTGTCCATAATATAGGATCATCCATAGGTTTGTGGCCTTTATGGTCTGAGAACTCAAATACTTTTTGGAGGACATATAGGGACTTGGAGGTTAGTTAGCTTAGCAGACACAGAAAAGCTCTGCCTCTCCTCCTTTTTGGACAGTTTAATTTCTTCTCTTCTTCTCCCACCTCTTGTTCTTTTTCATTCTCTTTTTCCCCTCTTCAGTCCCAATTTCTTCTCCTTTCCATTTCCCTCCCAGTCTCTTATTCTTAATCCAGCTCCTTCCCTGCCAACAACTTGCTGCTTAGCTTCCCCCTCTGCCCTTGCCCCTCTCTCCACAGCTCCAGGATAAACTCAACAGACTTCCTTGTAACCCAGGGGTAGGCAACCTATGGCATGCGTGCCAAAAGCAGCACGTGAGCTAATTTTCAGTGGCACTCACTTCCCGGGTCTTGGCCACCGGTCCGGGGGGCTCTGCATTTTAATTTTAAATGAAGTTTCTTAAACATTTTAAAAACCTTATTTACTTTACATACAACAATAGTTTAGTTATATATTATAGACCTATAGAAAGAGACCTTCTAAAAATGTTAAAATGTATGACTGGCACGCAAAACCTTAAATTAGAGTGAATAAATGGAGATTCGGCACACCACTTCTGAAAGGTTGCCAACCCCTGTTGTAACCTCATTTTGCTGCCAGCCCACCAGCAGGTGGAGCACAGTTGGGGAATGAAACTGAGCAGGCTCTTGTCCTGTTCACTTTGCTGCTCTGCTCCGTGCCTGAGCTAGGCAAGAGCTGTGGTACACATCAATGTGTAGAAGATTCTCCTATTGGCCTCACTTTGCTACAAATGTCTTTCTAGATGAACAGGGCAAAGCATAAGCAGACCAAGCAATTGCTTAGGGTGCCAAGCAACTCAAAGGGGGCCCCCTGTTAATTATTAGTATGTGTTGTGTGGGCAGGGGCAAAAATATTCCTGCTTAGGGGCCCCAATGGGCAGCACCACACTGAATTGAGGAGGGTGAGCGAGGAATAATAATGCTTGATATTTATACATACCGCTACATCTTCAAAGGTACCTAACTCTAATTGAAATTCTGGAACTTTTGAGAATCTGTGCCTAACACACTAATTTCCGTCAGATCCTATCATCACCGAATGGGGTCACTACAGAGTGAGGAGAGTCTTTGTACCCTGTTTATTGTAGGGTTGCTCCTGGGCTCTGCATCCTGTTTGCTGTTGTAGGGTTGTTCTTGGTCCTCCAGGGCAGCACTACAAGAGCAGGAGATGTAAAATTACAATCTAGCTTCACTAGTGCAGAATTACACTCTCATTGGGCACATGGGGACCCTTTCTAATGTCTCTTTGACATGGAATTTGGATAATATTTTTTTAAAATCTCCCTAACTGGTCATGTGATGCAATGGTGCTGTGTGCCAGCAGAGGCCAGTGGACAGAGGTGGGAACTGGTTCTGGTGAATACATTGGAAATGTTATTTGCTAGGAGGGATCAGCATAACCAAATTATCAAGGGAGTCCCATAAAGTAACAACATCAGCATAAAAGGTCCTGCTAAAGAAGAAGTGGATGTGTGTGTATTGTGTATCTTTTCCAAACTGCCACAGAAAAGTGAAGGATACACTTGTTGCTTCATTCACTCCTTTTGTTCCTTGTAATTTTATCACATACACCTGGCTCCTCACCTAATCTGTGGTGTAAACTATGCAATTCAAATGTTGAGCGTGGTTTAATTTAATCCTCCCCCAACCCCACACACACTCACCCTCACAGTGGCCTGGCTCCTATCAATTCCCCATGCACACCCAAGACAAACCATTTCTTCTCTCCTTATAGTTTGGGGCCTCTTCCAAAGTGCCAGAGGGCAGGTCACGTTCATAGAACATCCAGATGCAAGAGCTGCATTTTCTCTGCAGCTTGGGGTTTGGATCCAGCCCATCTCTGAGATATGTTCCCTCAAATAATTTGCCATGTTGTCCCTGGTAAGAGAGTGGTGACCATAGTTATAGGGAGAGGGTAACCAAGGGTGTTTGGCTTGGCTACTAGACAGTACAAGCTGGTGCTTGGGCTCTTCCAGGTGGGAGAGTTTCTCCTTCTGATATAGCTACTGTCACTTGTGGAAGTGGTTTTATTATGTCAATAGGAGAGCTCTCTCCCATCAGCATAGAGCAGCCCCAAATCTCCATGACACCCAAGGGACCTCCAGCAGTTGCACTGAATGCGACTGGAATATAAAGGGTTAATAGCTGCAGTACTGATGTGAGGCCAACTATCTGCAGGTGTGTAGATCAGTGGGTGATGAGTATCAGGTGGCTATAAATAGGAAGGGGGAGGGAGGGAAACTTTAGGGCTGGAACAGCAAGAGTAGGTCAATGTACCTTCTCTGTGCTGTAAGAATGGGAGTACTTTGTTCCTGTAAGAGGAGGCCTCTTCTCTGAGGTACTTCAAGCACTTTAAAGATGCTAATTGGGGGTGCCCCCTCCTAGCACTGCTGGGTGTTGGCAGGATCTCCCTAGTATAAATGGGAAAAGCAAGGCACTGAGAAGAGTACCTGACCTGTCCAGAGTCAACACAATGAGCCGGTAGCAGAAATGGGAACAGAACCCAGAAGTCCTAGCTCCAGTTGCCTGCTCTATTTGCATTATAGTACAGAGCTGAAATTTCAGAGCCACCTCAGGGAATAGCTCTTGTTATTTGTTACCTTCTCAACACCTATGAACATGTTAGAAACAGTTGTAATAATTTCCCCCCCTTGATCTTAGGGGCCAATGGGTTTCAGGTTCCCTTGGAGAATTTCAGAGGTTCTGTCCATTGTGTTTGTGATTTTTGCGTTCCTTCTGGGGCCCTCCAATGATTTGCCCTTACCCCTATGACCAAGGAGAACCCCTTGGGATACCCACCCGGACTCACATTCACAAGGAGCTGGTTCCAGAACTCAAGCACTGCCTGTTTAGCTTAATAATAATCATTCCTTGCCCTGAGCAGTGTTTCCCTACTCTATGATCTCCCAGTAGGGTGACCAAACAGCAAATGTGAAAAATTGGGATGGGAGTAGGGGGTAATGGGAGCCTATATAAGAAAAAGACTCAAAAATTGGGACTGTCCCTATAAAATTGGGACATCTGGTCACCCTATCTCCCAGCCCATTACAGTTTTGCCCAGCCAGGTCAGGATCCTCAACTGTCATGTACACATGAGGACATTGAGGCACCAGAGGGGCTGGGACTTGGCCAAGGTCACATGACTGTTAGTCCATGACTGTGTTAGTCCTGATTCCCAGTGTAAACCACAAGTTTATCCTTCCTCCCTGCAGCCATGTGTTTCCTTCTGGCCACCCTGTAGTTCCAGTGTCAGAAACTTCAAGAAACCAAGCAGCAGCAACAAAGGCTATGGACATCATAGTTCAGAGAAAACAGGGAGGAAGAGAGAACCTGCTGCTTTGCTCCTCCTGAAGAACATACAGAGTCAGAAAGGTCAGCAGTTGCACTGTGAGTGAAGATGAGAGCATACAGAGGTGACGGTGATGATCTGGAGGCTGCCTGGTATCAGAATGGCTCGAATCTTCACAGCCAGGTGAGTTTTACCTGCTCAGGAGACAACCAATGGGAGCAGCCCTGCTGAAAACTCTGACCAGATGCCCTTCCCTCACCATACCCACCCTGACATTGAGTCACCCATGTAACCCACACCCTGGGAATCCAGAGAGGCTTTATCAGGCTGCAGCTCAGAGGGATGGGGTCTTCTCCCCCAGCAAGTGCACTTCCCCCTGTTTTGCCCCTTGCAGGCAGCAGGGATATGGGCTTTCAGTACAGCTGGGAAGGGATCCCTAGATTTGACAGTGAAACTCTTTAATTTCTGGGCAACTGCAGGTCTTTGCAAAGGTTTCCACTTGCGCTTGCAGGCAGAGGCAGTGTTTGATGCAGGAGGAGAAGAGGGAGATGGGCAGCAGCAATTGTTGATCCAAGATATGTCACAGATGCTGGATTTTGCCAGGTTGTGGGGAGGAGATGAGATGGAATTCTGCCTGCACTGCAGTTCAGATGGTAGTGAGAGAATGGGAGGGAGGCACTGTGCTTTCTCTATGTGGTAGGAGGTGACTCGTGACTGTAAGATGAATCCTGCTGAGAGCTGAACACCAAGATTCAGGGTGCAAAGGAACTTGTCTAGAGCACCAAGGGAAACACTTAATCCCCTTATTTTCTCTCTCTCCTCCTCTCTCTGAGATCCCTGTTGTTCGTCTGAAAGGGGGCTGGATTTTTCTGACATAGAAACTAAGGGGTCAAGTCCATCCCTGGAGTAGATGAGTGCAGGTCCCAGGGCTGAGTTTGGTCCAAGGACTCCTCTGGGCAAGATTCCCCTCAATCCCAGAGTGATAGCTCAAAACTAGCTGATCTCCTGCTCCCTCCACTCCTGGTTCTGAGAGACAGAGAAGACTTGACATAGCAGCAGAGGATAGCATTAAATCATAGCATTTGTTACTGCAAATTCATCCAAACATAGATCCAGGCACAGTCCCTTCCCCAGAGAACTCACAATCTCAGTTGGGCAGTGGGTGCCCCTTGAGAGGGCATAGCCCAGTAGCTAGTCCTTCTCTAAAAGGCAGCCTTCTGGACGTTTTAGACTCTGTGACCCATCCCTCCCCCCTCTCCTCATCTTATGGTGCATTAGACAAAGTAAAACTTCTGGGATGCAAAAGATTCAACAACAAAATATAGATTCCAAGCATTATTTCTGTGTGATTGACTGAGATGGCAGGGCAGTAGAGTTCAAACCGATATCCAGAGAGGTGAGAACAGGCATTGTGGGACACTTCCCAGAGGCCAATCGCAGGTCTGTAATCACCATGGTATCTACAGTGGCACCGCAGTGCTGTAGCCCCGGCATAGAAAGCTCTACACCTCTCATCGGGGTGGTTTTTTGGGGTGCTGCATCTGTGCAGTTTCTGCGCACTAAGTGGCTTGGCAGTGTGTACACCTCAGGAGTTACAGCGCTCAAAGCTGCTTTACTGCGCGCAAACTTGCCAGTGTAGACGGGGCCTCAGATGTTTGGAGACATTATGGGAGAGCAGGAAGCCCCCCATTATACACTCCTCCTCAAAACCCCACTATGTATCCAGGACTCCAGTCTCCATGCTGATTGTGCTGCCTCATAATTTCAAACAAAGCGGATGTGACATGCTGTGGAGGGAAAGGCAGGAAAAACAAATCTGCGTGCTGCAGGAAGGAGACCCACTCAATAAATCACACATATACCCTGTCAGGACTAGAGCCCAACTCCCAAAACATAAGCCTCTGCCACCTAAGCTAAACAGGATATTCCTTAGCTGGACTAACAGTAGGGCCCTTACCTAGAAGGTGCCGCAGTCATGCACACAAAGCTAAGAGCCTCATTCTGGCTGCGGCTTTTTGTGGTTTGAATGAGGCAGAACTGCTGTCTATGCCGCATTACAACTGAATTTGGTTCCGTTATGCTCCTCTCCAGACCTGGTTCTGTTTTGTACGGGATGACCTAGCTGTGTTCTGTAACCAGGCTTGGACAGACCCAGTTAAGGTCTTGCCTACATGTTGGGATGTGGTTATCACTGGCTCTCTTGACTCTTGTCACTGTAATGTGGTCAGCCTCAAAGACTACTGTGGTCTCCAGAGAAGCAGTCTGACTGTGGTGCTTCTGGTCCTGTGGATTCCTACTGGGCCTGTTTTGGTTATTGCTTGTGTTAGAGCCCCCCAAAAAGCAGTCTGCTTCCTTGGCAAAGAAGGGAGTTGTCTTGCCCACATTGTTTTTAAGCGTGTTGTACCACAGCTGACTGGCCTGGTTGCAGGGTCATCTCCTGGTTGCCAACTGTCCCTTATTACACGAGATGTCCCTTATTTTTTCATCTCTGTACAAGATCCGGAGTTCCTGAGTGCTGTAAAAAGCAGCAAGAGATACTCTTGGTGAAATGTAAGTGAGTACTGCTTATTATTATTATTATTGATGATGATAATATTGGGAGAAGGGATGGAGCGGAGGTGCTAGGAAAACCGTCCCTTATCTTTGAAATACAATGTTGGCAACTCTACCTCCTGCTCTCGTTGGCACTCCCTGAGACGCTCTGTGCTGCAGCAGGTGTCTGAGGCTGTGGCTCAGATGCAGAGCTAGCTCCTAGAATTTGTGTCCTGAAGGCAGGATCCATGATCTGTTTGATAGTTAAGAACAGCTCTGATGGTTAGGTTACTCAGAAATGGCTCCCTCTTCCTGATTAAGCAGAGGGAGAGGGAGTGTTCAGAGGAGCAGAGGCAAACTGATAAAGAAAGAGACCATGAGGCAGAGAGGAAACCAAGAAATCTGAGAACTGCTGTGGCCCTGTCAGCACCACAACTGCAGCTGTGTCGGGCACCTGGTTAAACCTGTTTGTGTCTGGGCTTGACTGACACAGAGCTTCATTTGCAGTGCAGATAGGTTCTAATCATTGTAACTATCTAGGGCTTTACCGTGACTTGGGGACACAATGAAAACCCTCTACACCAATATTCCACACAAAGATGGACTACAAGCTATCAGGAGCAGTATCCCTGATAATGTCACAGCTAACCTGGTGGCTGAACTTTGTGACTTTGTCCTCACCCACAACTATTTCACATTTGGGGATAATATATACCTTCAAGTCAGCGGCACTGCTATGGGTACCCCCATGGCCCCATAGTATGCCAACATTTTTATGGCTGACTTAGAACAACGCTACCTTAGCTCTCGTCCCCTAACGCCCCTACTCTACTTGCGCTACATTGATGACATCTTCATCATCTGGACCCATGGAAAAGAAGCCCTTGAGGAATTCCACCATGATTTCAATAATTTCCATCCCACCATCAACCTCAGCCTAGATCAATCCACACAAGGGTCCATTTCCTGGACACTACTGTGCTAATAAGCTATGGTCACATAAATACCACACTATACCGGAAACCTACTGACCGCTACACTTACCTACATGCCTCCAGCTTCCATCCAGGACACACCACACGATCCATTGTCTACAGCCAAGCTCTAAGATATAACTGCATTTGCTCCAATCCCTCAGATAGAGACAAGCATCTACAAGATCTCTATCAAGCATTCTTAAAACTACAATACCCACCTGCTGAAGTGAAAAAACAGATTGACAGAGCCAGACGAGTACCTAGAAGTCACTTCCTACAAGACAGGCCCAACAAAGAAAATAACAGAACACCACTAGCTGTCACCTTCAGCCCCCAACTAAAACCTCTCCAGCGCATCATCAGAGATCTACAACCTATCCTGAAAGATGATCCTTTACTCTAACAGATCTTGGGAGACAGACCTGTCCTCGCTTACAGACAACCCCCCAACCTAAAGCAAATACTCACCAGCAACCACACATCACTGAACAAAAACACTGACCCAGGAACCTATCCTTGTAACAAAGCCCGATGCCAACTCTGTCCACATATCTATTCAAGTGACATCATCATAGGACCTAATCACATCAGCCATACCATCAGGGGCTCGTTCTCCTGCACATCTACCAATGTGATATATGCCATCATGTGCCAGCAATGCCCCTCTGCCATGTACATTGGCCAAACCGGACAGTCTCTCCGCAAAAGAATTAATGGACACAAATCTGACATCAGGAATCATAATACTCAAAAACCAGTGGGAGAACACTTTAACCTGTCTGGTCATTCTATGACAGACCTGCGGGTGGCTATTTTACAACAGAAAAACTTCAAAAACAGACTCCAACGAGAGACTGCTGAGCTGGAATTGATATGCAAACTAGATACAATCAACTCAGGATTGAATAAGGACTGGGAATGGCTGAGCCATTACAAACATTGAATCTATCTCCCCTTGTAAGTATTCTCACACTTGCTTCTTATCAAACTGTCTGTACTGGGCTAGCTTGATTATCACTTCAAAATTTTTTTTCTCTTAATTGGCCTCTCAGAGTTGGTAAGACAACTCCCACCTGTTCATGCTCTCTGTATGTGTGTATATATATCTCCTCAATATATGTTTCACTCTATATGCATCCGAAGAAGTGGGCTGTAGTCCACGAAAGCTTATGCTCTAATAAATTTGTTAGTCTCTAAGGTGCCACAAGTACTCCTGTTCTTTTTAATGAAAACCTGGATACTGTCAAATTCATTGACCTCCATTTGTAAAGTGGAGGTTAATGGCCTTGCCTTAGAGCAAGGCTGGCGGCAGATCTGGGAATAGAATGCCCGAGACCTAACTCCAGACCATAATGCTTAAGGTCCTGTTTCTAATGGAAATTGAAACCATGCTTTCAGTGGAACATGAGGGATAGCCCTGTTTAAGTAGGTCCCTTGAAAGGAGTTATTGTTGCAGCATAGGTAGGACCTGTGTTTGCAAGTCCATGCCTATATGAACAGTTCTGCAGAAACGCAGCTGTACCGATATAGGTGCACCGCTGCAGCACATCCGATGAAGACGTTCTATGCAGACAGGAGAGAGCTCTCCCGTTGGCATAAGAAAACCACCTCCACAAGAGGCATAAGCTATGTTGGCGGGAGAAGCTCTCCCGCTGACAGCGCTGTGCACATAAGTGCTTATGTCTGTGTAACTTACGTCACTCAGGTCGTGGAATATTCACACCCCTGAGTGACGTAAGTTTTGGTGACATAGGTTAAGTCTACTCTATAGCCAGACAGTGTGTAAGGGGATGGGTGGGAGGGTGAGTGAAACACACACACATTGTGTGTGGTGATAGAGAGCCAAGCAGTAACCAGTTCATTGCACAATAGCTGCACAAACTCCCAGAATAATTAGCTTTCCTCAGCTTTGTGTCCTGACTTTGAGGTGTCTCGTGTACAGAAACTTTATTTTTCTGGTGGGGGAAAGAGCAAATTTGCACCCCCTATGTCCTTAAACTCTGTGAACTTGCAGCAGAAAGGCTGATCTTAGATCTCTGTCCCTCCTCCAAGATTTTCAAAACTACATCAAAGTCAAGTTGGCAAGAGTATTTGGTGGTTCTGGGTTTGCTGCTCACCTTTTGCGCTGCTACCCCACTGAACAAAGCATGGCGTTTCCCTTTGATTTCCATGTTTGATAGCAATAGGAGAAAGAGTTTGAAATGTTCTGCAATCTTTATAAAAAAGAAAAAGAAGAAAGAAATGTGCTCTGATACCTTCCCAGAGTCCTGGTCTCTGATAAGAGAGGCTGACTGACTATAGGGCGGTGGTTTGAGGAAGCCAGGGAAAAGACCTTAATCACAGGGAAATTAGCTCAGTGACAGCTGATATTTGGGCAGAGGCTTCAAACAGCAGAGATGGCAAATATCTTAACATTTTATCTCTCCTCTTATAGGGGGAATAGCAAGTGGACTGCTGAGCAGGACTATGGGACTTTGGCAGAGCTGCAAAGGGAGCCCATGACAGAACTAGCATTGGGTCTGCAGGTTGGGACTTAGGGTCATTAGCACCCTGAGGATAAGTGGAGTGCAGGACTAGAAGGGAAGTTCAATCCACATGGAAATAGAGCAGGATTGAGTGGAATACAAGGACGCAAGATGCACCTGCACTATCTCTAGCTGTGCTTGGTACATGCAGAATTAAAGTCCTAAAAAAGGGATAAAATTCTGTTCCCATGATGGGGAAGTTGTGCTATTGTTTTTAAATTTCCTTTTTCCAATAATTCTGATAATCTTTGAGCCACATATCATCTCTGGATGCTGCAGCAAGCCTCCCTCCTCACCTTTGCTGCCACTAATGTTTTTTTTTTGTGTCACTGAGGAAGAAAATTGCATTCTTCTTCGAGTGCTTGCTCATATCCATTCCATTAGGTGTGTGCGCGCCGCGTGCACGATCGTCGGAAGATTTTCTACCCTAGCAACACCGGCGGGTCGGCTGTGGAGCCCCCTAGAGTGGCGCCCTCATGGCGCTGAATATATACCCCAGCCGACCCGGCGCCCCCTCAGTTCCTTCTTACCGCCCCTGACGGTCGTTGGAACTGTGGAGCGCGGCATAGCTGATCTCCACTCTCCCTAGCTTCATTTGTTATAGCAGTTAGATAGTTTTAGTGTTTATAGTTAAATAGTTAATAGTTGTAAAGTTGTTATATTAGTTCAGGGGATTAAGGGGGTCTCTCCCCCTTTTTCTCCCCCGGCACCGGGACCGGGCTCATGCCCAACGCTCCCGGCTTCAAGCAGTGCGCCTCCTGCGCAAAGCCTATGCCCACGAGTGACCCGCACGACTCCTGTCTGAAGTGCCTGGGAGAGTCCCATCAAACAGATAAGTGTAAGATCTGTAAGGCCTTCAGACCTAGGACCAAGAAGGAGCGGGACTTTCGGCTCCGGCAACTCTTAATGGAGGCGGCACTGAGTCCATCCACTACTCAGGCCCCGGCACCTAGCGCCTCGGTGCGCAGTGCCCCGGCGGCGCCGGCAGCGACGACCACGCGAGCGGCGTCGGACAAGCCTCCCCGGCACCGGACCTCGTCGGCACCGCAGGTACAGCAAGTGCCTCGGCGCCGTTCGTTATCCCCAGGGCATAAAAAAGCCCATAAAACGGGGACCACCGTGCCGAAGACGCCGGCTCCCCCAGTGCCGGGGGTAGAGCCGCGTCCGCCGGTGGAGCACCGGAAACAGGTGCCTCCAGCACCGTCGACTCCGGCGCCGAAGCCGTTGAGTCCGGTGCGGACAACGTCTCCACCGAGACCGGCGGTGATTCAGTGCCTCCCGTCGACTCCTGAGGCCTTCGAGGCGGCGAGAGACTTGATAGCTCTCACGGAGCCGGCACCGCCCCAACCACCGGCACCGACGGCACCGACGGCACCGTTGACCCGCCCGATCCAGTCGAGGGGGAAACCTGCCTTGTTGCGCCCTCCATCGCAAGGGCTGGAACCTCGGCACCGATCCAGGTCCCAAAGCAGGTCCCCACGCCGCTCGCAGTCCCGGCGCCGAATATCAACTCGGCACCGGTCGTACTCGCGGCCAAGATCATCTTCGCGGCACCGCTCGACGTCTCGGCACCGGTATGATCGTCGGCACCGATCAACGTCGAGACGCAGTTCTCGGCACCGCTACGGTCGACGCTCGACGTCGAGAGGCCGCTCCCGGCACCGGGCATACTCCAGGTCCTCGTCGAGGTCCAGATCCGACTCCCGGCACCGACGAGGTCATCGGCACCGGTCACGGTCCCGGCACCGGTCGCCGGCACCGCGTGGAGATAGAAGATCTCCGGACCGGCACCGTGCGGCACCGCAGCCCACGGGATTGGTCCCGACTCTCTCGGCACCGCCATGGCCATCGAGATCGGTGTCTCGCTCCTCAGAGGACCTGTCGAGATCGGCATACCCTCCTCAGGGGCAAGCCGAGGAACAGGACTTGGGCCATTGGCAGGGGATGCCGGAGGACCATTCCCATGGCCCATCTCACTGGTCGTTTTGGACCCCGTGGGCGTACCACCAGGAGCAAGGGGCTCCAATTCCCTCGACCTCTCGCTCGGGTCACTCCGTGAGAAGGGCCCCGGAGTCCACCATCTCTCGGCCTCCGCCAGGGGACACGGAGGCTTCCGTGTCCGTCGCACCTGACGCCCTGGACCCAGACGCGGGTGATGCTCCAGCCCGGGAACAGGGAGACCAGGACCGGCCCTTGGATCCGGTTCCACCGGAGGCATCTTCCCCTTCTTCGCCAGACGAGGCAGTGGCGGGCACATCCTGCACAGGCCCTCCTCCGATAGATCTTCGGGCTCACCAGGATCTTCTGCGCAGGATGGCCCGTAATATGGACCTGCAAGCGGAGGAGGTAGTGGAGGTACACGACCCGATCGTGAACATCCTTGGAGCGGATGCCCCATCGAGGGTAGCGTTACCCCTGATCCGCACGATACAATCAAATGCGGATACGATATGGCAAACCCCTGCCTCTATTCCGCCCACAGCGAGAGGGGTGGAAAGAAAGTACTTTGTCCCGTCAAAGGACTACGGGTACTTGTACACCCACCCACAACCGTGTTCCCTGGTGGTGGCATCAGTGAACGCACGGGAGCGCCACGGACAGCAGGCGGCAGCGCCTAAATCAAAAGAGGCCAAGCGCCTTGATTTGTTTGGCCGTAAGATTTACTCAGCCGGTGGGCTGCAACTCAGAGCGGCAAATCAACAGGCGCTCCTGAGCCGTTACAATTTTAACTCCTGGAACTCTATGGGGAAGTTCAAGGAGTTGATTCCCCAAGAGTCCAGGGAAGAGTTTGGGGCCATGGTAGAGGAGGGTAAGAAGGTGGCTCGGACCTCCCTACAGGCCTCCTTGGACATAGCGGACTCGGCTGCGAGGACCATGGCCTCGGGTATCGCTATGCGGAGGATCTCCTGGCTTCAGGTTTCGGGTTTGCCTCCGGAGCTGCAGCAAACCCTACAGGATCTCCCCTTCGAAGGGCATGGATTGTTCTCGGACAAGACGGACTCTCGCCTACAGAGCCTCAAGGACTCGAGAACAATCATGCGCTCCCTCGGGATGCATGTTGTGGGCCCTCAGCGCAGGCCATTTAGGCCGCAGCCTCAGCGCTTCTACCCCCCCCCGCCTCGACAGAGACAAGACTCGGCCCGGAGGCGAGGACGAGGTGGTAGGAGAAGGTGGACCGGCCCTCAACCTGGTCAGAACCAAGGGCCACCAAGACCACCTTCAGGTCATAGACAGAACTTTTGAAGGTGCGGTCGAGGACGGCGCCCCAGTCATTCCCCAGGATCCAGCCCCCTCCTTTCGGGATCGTCTCTCCCACTTCCACCGTGCTTGGTCCCTTATAACTTCGGACCGTTGGGTCCTCCGCACGGTGGGGAGGGGATACGCTATCCAGTTTTCTTCTATCCCCCCCTCCTCCCCCCCTTCCCCGTCCCTCTTCAGGGACCCTTCTCACGAGCAACTTCTTATACAGGAGGTTTCTACGCTCCTGGCCATGGGGGCCATAGAGGAGGTTCCGATAGAGTTAAGGGGCAGGGGATTTTATTCCCGTTACTTCCTGATCCCCAAGTCCAAAGGAGGTCTGCGACCCATCTTGGACTTGCGCGGACTCAACAAATTCGTAGTAAAGTTGAAGTTCCGCATGGTCTCTTTGGGGGCCATTATCCCTTCCCTCGATCCTGGAGACTGGTTCGCCGCCCTCGACATGAAAGACGCATACTTTCACGTTGCAATCTACCCGCCTCACAGACGCTTCCTGCGATTCGTGGTAAACACGGTGCACTACCAATTTGCAGTCCTTCCCTTCGGCCTATCCTCGGCCCCAAGGGTGTTCACGAAATGTATGGCGGTCGTGGCAGCGTACCTTCGTCGGCAAGGGATACAGGTGTTCCCGTACCTAGACGACTGGCTGGTGCGCGGTCGCACCAAGGAGCAAGTTCAAGCTCACGTCCACAGAATAGTGCACACATTCAACGAGTTGGGCATCCTACTCAACAAGGACAAATCCACTCTAGAACCTACCCAGAGAATAGAATTCATCGGCGCAGTTCTAGACTCCAGACGTGCACAAGCCATCCTGCCAGACAACCGCTTTGGCACCATCACGAACCTCATTCAAGGGCTCAAGGCCTTCCCAACTACCACGGTGAGGTCGTGCCTTACCCTGCTGGGTCACATGGCTTCCTGCACGTACGTAACCAGGCATGCCAGACTTCGGCTTCGCCCACTTCAAACCTGGGTGTCATCAATATACCGTCCACATCGGGACAGCCTGAACATGGTAGTCACGGTCCCGAACTCGGTCCTGGCCTCCCTCACCTGGTGGCTAGATCACAATGTGGTCTGCGAGGGGATGCCATTTCACGCCCCACAACCCTCTCTGCACCTGGTCACAGACGCGTCATCTCTGGGTTGGGGCGCCCATCTCAACGAACACCATACCCAGGGCCTGTGGACTACACCCCAGCTAGCCCTGCATATCAATGTTCGGGAACTGATGGCGGTACGCCTGGCGTGCCAGGCATTCCTCAATCTCCTACGTGGCCGCTGTGTGCTGGTTCTCATCGACAACACCACGGCCATGTTTTACATCAACAAGCAAGGAGGAGCACGTTCGTCAATTCTATGCCAAGAGGCCATTCGCCTGTGGGACTTCTGCATCGCCCACTCGATCCATCTCACGGCATCGTTCCTCCCTGGAGTCCAGAACACTCTAGCGGACCGACTCAGCAGGTCCTTCCAAACGCACGAGTGGTCTATCCGTCCGGACATC
The DNA here is from genome assembly GCF_013100865.1 of Trachemys scripta elegans. Classification (NCBI taxonomy): domain Eukaryota; kingdom Metazoa; phylum Chordata; order Testudines; family Emydidae; genus Trachemys; species Trachemys scripta. The sequence continues at coordinate 18,624,900 of NC_048318.1, read as the reverse complement.
ATACATTCCGTCTTCCAGAAGTGGGGGTTTCCCCAGATAGACCTGTTTGCATCCCGAGACAACAGGAAGTGCCACATGTTCTGCTCCCTACAAGGTCGAGCTCCGGGCTCCCTCTCGGATGCGTTTCTCCTTCCCTGGAAAGATCACCTGTTTTATGCCTTCCCTCCGTTTCCTCTGGTCCACAAGGTACTGCTCAAATTGCGCAGAGACCAGGCACAGGTAATTCTGATCGCTCCAGCGTGGCCGAGACAACATTGGTACACCACACTGTTGGAGCTCTCGGTTCAGACACCGATCACACTTCCATTATGTCCGGATCTCATATCTCAGGACCACGGTCGGCTGCGTCACCCCGACCTGCAATCACTCCACCTCACAGCGTGGCTGCTCCATGGTTCACCCAGGCAGAGCGGCAATGCTCACACTCTGTCCAACAGATTCTGCTGAGCAGTAGAAAACCCTCAACACGGACCACGTACCTGGCCAAGTGGAAACGGTTCTCCTGTTGGTGCGAACAACGAGCCACGCCCCCGTTGCAGGCACCTATTCCTCTCATCTTGGAATATCTCCTCTCCCTAAAACAGCAAGGGTTGGCGATATCTTCAATCAGAGTTCACCTGGCTGCTATATCAGCCTTTCACCCAGGGGAACTCGCGTCCTCGGTATTCTCTAACCCAATGGTCGTTAGATTCCTCAAGGGCTTAGACCGGACGTACCCACAACAGCGTCAGCCCGTCCCGACGTGGGACCTTAATCTGGTTCTCTCCAAGCTCACAGGTCCTCCATTCGAACCACTAGCCACCTGTTCACTCTTGTACCTATCCTGGAAGACAGCCTTCCTCGTAGCCATCACCTCAGCAAGGCGAGTTTCTGAACTCAGGGCGCTTACATCCGAGCCCCCTTATACAGTTTTCCATAAGGATAAAGTGCAGCTTCGCCCACATCCTGCCTTTCTCCCCAAGGTGGTTTCTCCATTTCATATCAACCAGGACATATTTCTCCCGGTCTTTTATCCCAAACCACATGCCACTCGCCAGGATCAACGTTTGCATTCCCTGGACGTACGCAGGGCCCTGGCCTTCTATATTGACCGCACAAAGCACTTTAGAAAGACGACGCAACTCTTTGTTGCAGTAGCCGACCGAATGAAAGGCTCACCGGTCTCCTCACAACGCCTATCCTCCTGGATTACGTCTTGCATCCGGACTTGCTATGACCTGGCAGGTGTCTCAGCACCGCACCTCACCGCTCACTCCACGAGGGCCCAAGCCTCCTCGACTGCTTTCCTGGCACATGTTCCGATACAGGACATTTGTAGAGCGGCGGTTTGGTCATCAGTCCACACGTTTACAGCTCACTATGCACTAGTGCAACAGTCCAGGGACGATGCTGCATTCGGGTCAGCGGTTTTGCACACAGCAATGTCTCACTCCGACCCCACCACCTAAGTTGGGCTTGGGAGTCACCTAATGGAATGGATATGAGCAAGCACTCGAAGAAGAAAAGACGGTTACTCACCGTTGTAACTGTTGTTCTTCGAGATGTGTTGCTCATATCCATTCCAAACCCGCCCCCCGTCCCCACTGTCGGAGTAGCCGGCAAGAAGGAACTGAGGGGGCGCCGGGTCGGCTGGGGTATATATTCAGCGCCATGAAGGCGCCACTCTAGGGGGCTCCACAGCCGACCCGCCGGTGTTGCTAGGGTAGAAAATCTTCCGACGATCGTGCACGCGGCGCGCACACACCTAATGGAATGGATATGAGCAACACATCTCGAAGAACAACAGTTACAACGGTGAGTAACCGTCTTTTTTACTAAGGAAATAACAGAATACCACAAGCAAAGCAGGTGGTGGGGAAACTGAGAATCCCCCCTACCCTGGCCTAGCTGGGACACACTGGAAAAGCATATCCCTGTTGCCAGTGCCCCTCAGTCCTGTGAACTGCCACAGCATGCCTTGCTATCCCACTCAGAGTTATGCCCCCACAGTTGTGCTAATGACCTTCATGACCCCAAAGATAGTGCCTGCTGCTGCATTTCCCTTCGAATACAAACTTGCCACGTGAGATCTGCAAAGAGAAGGGCGCAGTCCTCTGCCTAGGTGAGAACCGCAGACTTTCCTCTCACTGGTGCGCCTGGGATCCGGGAGGGGAATGACTTCGCGACTGGCGTTGCCTTCCCACCAGAGGGCGCTGCCGGTTGCCTATTGGGAGCCCAGGGGAGCCCAGCCAGCTCGATCTGGTTATGTACAGTATGTAAATGTTCAGGAGAAGAGCTGGGCCGTTCGCAGCAGTGTCTCACGCTCGCCCAATTAGGCCTCAGATGTGTGGAGCACTGCACTATAGTAACCACTAATTAAATATGATTAGCCAGTGTGAATGGCTGGGGGGACAGGCAGCCAGTGCTGGTGAGTATTTAAAGTGATAGCACCTCCCACATGGCGTAAGTGTGCCTGTTTTTGTCACAGAAGAATTACACTAAACTTAGTGCTGATTGATGCTCCCTGGGGTTCTCTGATACTCCCTGAGCCAGGGACAGCCTGAGCAACAGCAGGGCAAGCTTTCCCAGCCTGCCTGGCAAGAGAGGACCCCTCTTAGGGGAAGAGGGACAATCCAACTGCATGCACACCAAGCCCAGTACTTGTTTAAATGACATCACTGCTTCTGGCCATTCAGCCTTTGTGCTCACTGCTGAGGCTGCCAGAGAAGGGGGCCAACTAGTGTCAGTTGTGCTGGTGGCTTTTGTGATGTGGGCACCTGTCCTGGACCAAGACCAAGTCATGTGAATGAAGATGTGAGACTGTGACTCGAACAATTCTCTGGAGAGGAACATATATAGAGGGACAGTGAACACCCCTCCATAACCAGGGAGTCGGGTGGGATGGATTCTAATCTCTGTGGGATGAATCTATTCTAGTAAATCTACTATAGTAAATCCACCGGAGAAACTGCCATATATTCTGTAGCCATTGTCCTTCTGCTCCGCTTTGTTCTGCAAAAATGATAGCATGAGCACTGAGATGGATTCAGGCAGTCTTGCATAAAGGGGTGACTCGGGCCCCAGAGTATGACCTAGTGCACTGCATGGTGTCCCTGCAAGAAGGGGAATGATAAATGCTGATCCTGTCAACTAAGCCTTGTAGCTTGTATCCAGCGCCATGTGGATTTATTATGAGGGCAAGTAAATTATCGCAATAGGTATGAAAATACATTCTCCAGAGTTTTCAAGAATTCATGGGTTTGACCAGCCCAAGTGTTACAGATGGGGCTTTCCAGGACCCAAACCAGTCTGACTGCTCCGTGCCAAAGTGCACTCTCGCACTATGCCCTTAGTTGACAACACCTATCTGTGGGAAAAGCCTATTCTGTAATCAGCCTGTCCTCTGTTTTGGATCCCTTTTGTCAAGAAGATGGAGCACATCCGTGCCATCAGCCTTCTCTCAGAGGGGAAAGGGAAAAGCTGGATGATGATTCTCTGTGCTGCAGCAAATGCCAAGGCACTACAGCATGTTGCCATGTAGTCTAGGATGGACAGTCCTCCTGTGGCAAGTGGAAGGGATGGATGAGGTGAGGGCGATGTTGAGAGCTGGCCATGGCTATGTGATTTAAGTTTATGTAGAACCTAGCATGCCAGTGAAGTCTGAGATATTTAAAAAGCTTTATGTGCAGGGATGACCTCACTCTCCACTTAAGTGCAGCCACTTCTGAGGTGAAACAAATCAGCGGTTGACCTTGAAAATCCTTGACATCACTACACAAGAGTTTAGGGCAGGAATTGAAGAAAAACTCCATATCCAAGTGAAACTTCATAGGGAATTTAGGGAGGCAGAATAGAATCATCAGAATTGGAATTGGGCCAGAACATTGGGGTTAAACACCCCTAGTCTTACAGAAGTATACCTTATATCCCTTAATGACCACAAGTGGCCAGGACCTCAGTTTTACAATACAGTGCCTTCAACACCATAGTGGGACATTGGGTCAGTGAGAAGACCCATCTACTGAATCATCACTGCTTCCTGCAGAACCCTAGCGGTCTCGTATCTAAGTATTGACCAGGCCTGGCTTTGCTTTAACTTATGGGAGATGACAAGATCACAGCCTGAAGTGATACAGCTGCACTCTCAGCTTGTGGAGTGTTGTGAGGGAGGAGATATGCAGGCCATGGCTGTAATACAGTATGAAGACATCTGGGACTGGCATAGTACAGGGCGCAGTCAGAAACTGGCACTGGTAGTGATGCAGTAGGAGTGTGGGGTGTTAAGTGCTACCTTTATTTGCCATTATCATCATGAAGGATTTAGGCATAGATTCTAAGGCCAGAAGGGACCATTGTGATCATCGTAAATATAGTCCATCAGTGCTATTACCTTTATCAACCAAACTTGTAATCTCATCCAAAAAATAAATCTGAACTCCGCTTTCACTGATGCAGAATTGGTGGCACTTTCATATCTGTTACAGAGCTAGAGGATCTGGATGAAATCACCTCTTGTCCTTTGTTTCAGCAGCACTCAGCTGGATGCCTCTTATTCAGATCCCTAAGAGGCAACATTCAACATCTAGATTTATAGCTTCTGAGGCCAGAAGAGACCACTGTGATCATCTAGTCCAACCTCCTGTATAACCAGCGTTTCTCAAATGCAGCCACCATGGCTCCATGTGGCCACCAGGGACTTTTCTTGCAGCCACAGCCTCCTGGGCCGTGAGTGGTGTGTGTGTGTGTGGGGGGGGGGGGGGGGCGGTCAGCAGTCCCCTCCCCCAGGGCAGCCAGCAGTGATTGAGCCCTGCCCACCTCTAGAAACACAAAAGCGGGAGGAGCAGGCAGCCAGTGAGTTCCCCACCTTTCCTGGCCCAGTAGGGTCAAGCTTCAGAGTGGTGGGTGGAAGGCTCCAGCCATGGGGCTTCAGGCTCCGTTCCCTGGCTGTACGGTGGCATGCTCTGGCCCCAAGGTCACCACCACCCCCATACTCCTGGCTCTCGCTGCCTACTCCAATGCCCCTGCTGCTTCCATATCCACCTCCCCATCCAGGGCCTAATTTGTCTTCGGGCTTGCCAGGGCTGAGTAAGTTTGCTGTGAAAAGTGATACTTGTACGTTTGTTAATATCACTTTTCACAGCAGACTTAGTAACTAGCAAGTCTAAAAAAAAAAAGCAAAAAAAAAAACAAAAGACTTGACAAGAATCTGCAAAGCACCTTATTTGTGTTTCTATTCTGTTTAGGTCAAGAGTGGGCAAACTACGGCCCAGGGGCCGAATCCAGTCCTTCCAGACGTTTTAATCCAGCCCTCAAGCTCCTGCCGGGGAGTGGGGTCCTGGGCTTGCCTCGCTCCACATGTGCTGTGGCTCCCAGAAACAGCAGCATGTTCCCCCTCCAGCTCCTACACGTGGGGCAACCAGGGGGCTCTGCACGCTACCCCCGCAGCTCCCATTGGCCAGCAACCACAGCCAATGGGAGCTGCAGGGGCAGTGTCTGCAGGTGGGGCAGTGCACAGAGCCACCTGGCTGCACATCTGCGTAGGAGCCGGAGGGGGGACATGCCGCTGCTTCCAGGAGCTGCTTGAGGTACGCGCCACACAGAGCCTGCACCCCTGACCCCCTCGAGCGCTTCAACCCCCTGCCCCAGCCCTGATCCCCCTCCCATCCTCCGAACCCCTCAGTCTCACCTTCCTGCGCCCCAGAGCCTGCGCCCCCAGCTGGAGCCCTCACCCCTCCACCCGCACCCCGACCCCCTGCCCTAGCCTGGAGCCCCCTCCCGCACCCTGAACTCTCATTTCTGGCCCAACCCCAGAGCCCACACCCCCAGCTGGAGCCCTCACCCCCTCCTGCATCCCAACCCCCAATTTTGTGAGCGTTCATAGCCCGCCATACAATTTCCATACCCAGATGTGTCTCTCAGGCCAAAAAGTTTGCCCATTCCGGTTTAGGTCCAGTAAAGAATAGAGACAACTATACATTATTTTGATTATTGAGACTGCAAAAAAAATCCTACATAAATAAATTACAATGATTTGGACATGTATGTGCATATTTATTTGTTTTTCCTAAAGTTAATTAAGTATTTTAGGAAAAAATTGTCAGAGTGGCCACCAGCAAGAGTTGGTGGCTGCACTCTGAGGCCACCAAAAAATTTGTTGTGAGAACCCCTGCCCTAGAACTTCTCCAGAATAATGCATATGTTTTAGAAAAACATCCAATCTTGATTTTAAAATTCTCAGTGGTGGAGAATCCACCACAACCCTTGGCAGATTGGTCCAATGGTTAATTACTGTCTGACTTTGTCTAGTTTAAACTTCCAGCCATTGGATCATGTTAGATCTCTCTCTGCTAGATTGAAGAGCCCATTATTAAATATTTGTTCCCCATGTAGATACTTATAGACTGTAATCAAGTCACCCCTTAAACTTCTCTTTGTTAAGCAAAACAGATTGAGTTCTTTGGGTCTATCATCATAAGGTATGTTTTCCAATCCTTTAATCATTTGCATGGCTTTTCTCTGAACCCCCTCCAATTTTCAACATCTTTCTTGAATTTTGGGCACCATAACTGTACACAGTATTCCAGCAGTGGTTGCATCAGTTGTAAATACAGAAGTAAAATAATATCTCTCTACTCCCACTCGAGATTCCCCTGTTTATGCATCCAGGATCTCATTAGCTCTTTTGGTCCCAGCATCACACTAGTAGCTCATGTTCAGCTGATAATCCACCACAACCTCCAAGTGTTTTTCAGAGTCACTGCTTCCCAGGCTAGAGTCCACCATCCTGTAAATATGGCCTATATTCTTTGTTCTGGAAAGACGTCTGCTTGATGACTATTCCCTGTTTACAATTACATTTTGAGACCTGTCTGTTTAGTAATCCATTTAATGTGTGCTATGTTAATTTTATATCATTCAAGATTTTTAATCAAAATGTTGTGTGACACCAAGTCAAACACCTTACAGAAGTCTTAAGGATATTACGCTAACAGTGTTACCTTTATCAACCAAACTTGTAATATCATCAAAAAAGATATCAAGTTAGTTTGACAGGATGTATTTTCCAAAATCCCATGTTGAGTTGCATTAATTAGATTACTCTCCTTTAATTCTTTATTAATTGAGTCCGATATCAGCCGCTCCATTATCTTGCCCAGGATCGATGTCAGGCTGACAAGTCTATAATTACTCAGGTCATCCTGTTTACCCTTTTTAAAAACTTGCACAACATTAGCTTTCTTCTGGTCTTTTGGAACTTTCCCAGTGCTCCAAGATTTACTGAAAATCAACATTAATGGTCCAGCGAGCTCCTCCTCTTAGATTCAAGTTAACTGGACCTGCTGATTTAAAAATGTCTGATTTTAGTAGCTTCTGTTGAACATTCTCCATAGATACTAGTAAAATGGAAAAAACATATGATGAAATTGTAACTGTTTTTTTCGCCTAATACAGAATAGAAAAATTTATTGAATAGTTCTGCCTTTTCTGCATTATTATTGTTGATAATTCTACCATGTCTATCTAGTAATGGACCAAAACCATTGTCAGGATTCTTTTTGCTCCTAATATCTTTAAAAATACTCCTTATTGTCTTTAACTCTGTTGGCCATAGATTCCTCCTTGCGTCCCTTTGCTCCCCTTAGCAATTTTCTATAATCCTAACTTCTGATTTATATCTAGTCCTATTAACTTACCCTTTCTTCTATTTATTATATATATTATTTGTCATAGCTTCCTTCGCTTTCCCCTAAATCAGGTCAGTTTTTTAACCAGTATGGCCTTCTTCCTTGATTGCGGCTTTTGGGGCATCTAGTAAGATATTTTCAAGTGATTCATGATCATCATTCACATTTTTTCTGATTTAATTCTTCCTCTCAACTGATTTGGCTTGTAATTGTTCTGAGCTTTATGAAATTGGTCCTATTAAAGTACCAAGTATACACATATTACAGGTCTGAACTTCATTCTTCACCTAAATGTATTTGTTGTCAGATGCCGGTGTGGTGCTCTGCTTTCTCCTATGTTGATATCACTTGGCTGCGTGCGTGTGTTCCCTCTGTGTGCTGCCCCAGCTCTGCGCAGATAGCTGACCCAGCAGACCCGAAGAGAACCCCCAATAACCACTGAGTCTAGTAAGGTACTAGAAGGCATCTCGGCCAGGTTTATTGCGACCCTGACACAATTGCAGTTCCCCACAGATTACTTAGTCTACGGGGCATACTACGAGAAAGTGCCGCTCGGCAATGGACTCAGCTCAGTCAGTGGCGGGACTTTCCACTGCCCCCTCCGCTGGACAAAGACACCACCCCAGGGGATTCATTCTTATACACAGGTACAAACAAGTTACACATCACTCCTGACGTATTGAGGTGCAACCCCTCTTCGTAACAAGGTACAACCCCTCTATGTAGTAAGGTGCCGCCTCTCACCTTGTACATGTTGGTTCGATCAAAACAACTCTAGCCATCATTTTACCCTTTTGCCCCTGTCATTGGGATGGGTCGGCCTGTTCCATGTTATCTGTGGAATGTTCCAGTATAGTGTATGTTCTGATATCTGGTGTCCAGTACCTTTTAGGTATGTCTCTTTTTGCAGCATCAGCTCTTTCCTTGCCAGCTTCTGTGAGCAGGGCCTGCCTCTGGCTCACAGCTTAGCTTTGCTTTATGTTAGCTAAGTCTTGACCATTACTCTAGTTTGGTTCAGGCCTCAGGCCTCATACTGGGCCTTTATCAGGGCCTTCACTTACCACATTCCCCCACTTTTTGTCTTGTTAAGGGGAGGATGTTTACCCATCGTCCCGGAAAAGCATAATCCATGGACTAAAGATAACCCAGTGGGCTAAACACTGTTAGGTGGTTACCTTATTTTACAATCCATACACTCATGCCCCATCTGTCTTTTTAGTCTGCACATTCCCACATACGACTGATAGGCAGATTTTATTATCCAATTATTTTTTAGTCCCTTATGGTGGGCCTGGGAATGTTAGGCCCGGGACCATGACTGAGGAATGTAGTATTATGATTCAGCCTTAGAGGCACTCTCAAATAATTAATATATATGAATTATATGGATATGACATATATATTTGTAGTGTGTATGGGCATATATGTATAGTATGTATGTGTACATATGACACCACCTTGTATCCAAGCATAACCATGTTTTTCCAGTCTGGTGGTGTACTCTGGTCCTTTTACTTTGGTAACACAGATAGAAACACACTCCTATTAGGGCAATTCCAGTTATCACCTGTCTCATCATTAGTAGTAGGCTGAGTGTTTTGAAATACTGGATAGGGATTGTGATGGTGTGTCCCACAGTGCTATGTATATGAGAAGAAAAACAGAAATTTGGAGTAGTTGACACTACCACTGAGGCCTTTATATATAAATATATTGTAATTAGTTACTACACAGTACAGTCCATTCTTGTTATAGGTTACCCTTACTGCTAGTTGTCACCCTCTGGTTAGCTTCATTGGGCAGGAAATAGAAGTGGCTAGCTTCTCTGTTCCATTGGTTGCACGGCTCTGTGATACACCAGTAGTTGACATAGATCCAGTTGTTTCTTATGGATGCTGTCTTCCAGATAACCTACTGAATGGACAGTAACCAATTTATCAAATAGTGTTGTGTCAGGATGTAGTATTGGTACCCAGACACTGAACAAGATTGTTTTGAATAACATGTGCCTCAGTTAGGATGCAGTGTCACTGACCCAAATTATGACTGGTACTAACAGGCAATGTGCTTACCCAATTTGTAGTTACTATGTAACTTTTTGTTTGTTTACCACCTTTTTTTCTTGCCTTCATGTTGTTTGCTGCCATTTGTTTGTTGATTTTTACCTATGTATTGGTTAAACAGTTTAGCAAGGTTATGCACATTGTAAATGTTGTACAGCAATATTACAATACAGCAATAAGACAACAGTACAACAGTATTAGTTGGGGATTCACGTCCCAGGCCCTGTATCCAAGCACTGGAGCTGGAATTCACAGTCTGAGCCTTCGAGTACAGTAGGATCCACACATCAGGGCACTAGTGTCAGGATTCAAAGCCTTCAGGTGAGGTAGACAGGATCACACAGATGCACAGCTCCTGCTCCAAGATGAGTGCTGTCACTCAATGGGGAGTCACTCAGACTGTGTGGAATGTGTCATTTAAAGCATCACTTGAAAAATCACATTCCTTTTTATGAAAGAGACAAGGTGGGTGAGGTAATATTTTTTTATTGGACCAACTTTTGTTGATGAAAAAGACAAACTCTTTAGCTATGCAGACCTGAAGAAGTACTCTGTGTAGCTTGAAAGCTTGTCTTTCACCAACAGAAGTTGGTCGAATAAAAGATATTACATTGCCCCGCATCCTTGTCTTTCTAATGTCCTAGGACCAACATGGCTGCAACAACACTGCAAACAATGACAGAAGATATTCCTTTTTACTATAACTTGAAACAGGGATATTGTGTCTTTAAGGGACCCCCTTCCCATTCTCCCTAATACCTCAAGGCCTCTGAGTGTTTCTGGAGGAGCGGATCAGTGCGAGAGTTTAAGGCATCTCTCCCAGCCCTGCTGCACTGCTCACTTACTGCTCTGAAGGCTGTGCTTTGCCATTTCCATGGAAACCATTAGTTGCTAAGCAACTGGAGCATCATCTGAGCTGAGCCCTCGCATCTAATTATCCCATCACTGTAGCTGAGAGGGGTTTGGTGGGGAATGGGGGGATTAACTCTTCTAACATGGCAGATCCATTGACAACATTTAAAGATACAGTGTCTGCCTTTCACAGTGTGTATTGATAGGCCCCTGATCAGGGGTGATTGCTTGGTTATCATGCATAATCTCAGCATGAGAAACTGGACAGGCTTAGGCGAGCTGCAGATACACCCTCAGCTCACAGCATGCTCTTTACGCCTGCTGGGAGCCCTGTTAGGAGCCCTCAGTATCTCTGTCTAGTTGAGTTATCTGTGCTGTGCTTAGGTGTGTGTGGACATTTATATGTTGTGGACTCTCTGCCACATTTCTCATGTAGCGGCTTTCATAGAAATGTAGAGCTGGAAGAGACCTCAGGAAGTCATCTAGTCCATCCCCCTGTGCTGAAACATTAAGTAAACCTAGACCATGCTTGACATATGTTTGTCAAACCTGTTTTTACAAACCTCCAAGGATGAGGATTTCACAACTTCTCTAGGTGAGCTGTTCCCTTACATGCCTCCTTGCTGTCTGTGTTGTGCTCTGCTTGACATTGGGGCACAGACACTGACATGGAAACAAAGTCCCCATGATGTCCTCTCCGCCAAGTAGAGTATTGTTAATTCTGCAGTCTTCAGGCATCCTCATCCTGTTTGCTTTTAGAGATAGATGGAGCAAAGCTGGAACAAAACACTACAGGAAAAACATTTTATTGAGCCACTGTGAACCAGCCCAACTGAACTTCTGACCCACAGACTTTGGTCATTCAAATAAAACAAGACCTGGATGGAACCTGTTGTGTTCTGGTGTGTGCAAATCTAGAGCCAGATTAAGGTTTTACAAAACTAATTTTCGTCCTCAGTATTGCCAGCCAGCATTTGCTTCCCATTGCCATGCTCTTAGCTAGTGGCAGGATGGTGTTGCTGCCAGGCTGACCTACCCCCGGCCTGATGGGTTTCACCACCTTGATTGATGGCCTTCCTGAAAGTCCTGCTGCACCAAGTGCTTGTGTAAATTACATCACTTCTTCCAGCCACACTGACTGTCAGCCAGAGTGACATCAATGTGAAGAATGTTACCTATCAGAGCCATGGGAACAAGGGGACCTGCCATGTTGGCAGCAGTCATGTATGTGCTTGTGCAGAAACAGTCCTTACCAATCTGAACTCTCCAGATGGTTTTTCTATCCCCCTACTTCTCCTCCGCCCCCCCCTCCCCGCCCACCAATCAAACTCCTCTAGCAGCTTTTGTCTGTATATGGAGTGTCTTTCAAAGTCTGTAATAAACACTAGCCTAGAGGAAATGGGAACCTCATGCTCATTAGCACAAGAACAAAGATCATAAAGCTGCACAGAATCAAAACAGTCACAGGGGACGGGGTAGGGGAGGCAATGAAGGGGTTGACCAGAGTCTTCAGCTATCAGTGATGTCAGCAAGCAGCCCATAACAATATATTCCATTACATTCTGTAATGAATGCAGAACATGCCTTGTAGAAAGTGCTTCTGCTCAGCTTCTTCTCTGTCCCTGCTGCTCAGCCCCACCTGCCTGTGCATAGTGTCTGTGCAAGAAGATGGCACTTTTCAGAGAACTCCTTCCCTGCTCTCCTGGTTGGCCAGATACTGAGGAATTGCTGCTACTTCTCCTGAGAGAAGAGCACTTCTTGGGCTGCTGCTTGGTGGCTGGATCCTTGGGGACCTGGAGGTCCGCAAGGGAGTCTCCCTGCTGCTAGCATTGTTGCATGGAGACCATGACCAGCTCAATGTTACCACAGAGTCTTTGGGTGGTGGTGGGTGCAGCATCTCAGGATGTAGGTGCCTGTGGATGGGACGTCTTCCTTAGGAGAGTAACATGGTATAGTGGGAAACTTTCTGGGATAATCCTTCCACTGAATAGAGGGGAATCCCACCATAGTCGCTGTCATTCACTGCACCTTTGCCCATCCCTGAACCCAGACTTCTGTCATGACTATGGCCTGCAGGCTCCATCAAACCCAAGCAATATACTGTGCCAACCTGTTACCTGTGTTTTCCCTCCCCTTTCCCTGGCATGATTCCAGGCCTTGGAGCTCTCTGAGGAATGAGTGATTGGGGACTAGGTGGGAAGCAGCTGCTTGGGAAGATAGATCAGATACCCTCCCCCTTGCCCTCAGGATGGGGAGGTTATTATTAGAGCTCTATAATGATTGTATGGAGGGGGCAGACAGAGGAGAGAGAAATATTTTGTCATGAAAACAGTAAATGTAATTAAAGCCTACATCTTAATTAAGAGCTGAGGATAAGGGGGTAGTTGGATTTCTGGCTGGAATCTCAACGGCATTGGTAATTAGTCACTTTGCGTAATGCTAATAAATAAGGAAGAATAACTGGAGGAGAGGAGGGCATGGAGTGAGCCTTCAGCAGAGGAGGGAACAGGAGTGAAGAAGTTCCTGGAGTTTGAGGGAAGAATATTTAATGTAATGGAAGGTTCTGCTCTTATGGCTGAGGTTGGGAGAAGGGACTAGGAATGTGGTGCCTAACTTTTCTTCTCCAGGCCTTTGGTCTAACTCAGCCAGATCAATAACAACGGGAAGCTGTTCCTGTCCAATGTCCTTGTCTCGCAAATCTGCAGCACAATTAACTCCCTTGCTCCAGACTCAGCAGAGGGGCAAGGGCCGAATGAGCCATGGAGAATGAGCTACCTTCTTGCCCTGAGCCCCACCAGCTTGCAGCAATGCTGCCAGTGCATTTGCTGTCCTGTGGGTAGAGGATTTAATTCTCCGCAGCTTTAGGCTGGTAGCTTCTTACACTTTAAAAAAAAATTGGATAAAACTTCTAAACTCCCCTCAACTCATTGTATCCATGCAGGGGAGATCTTGGCTAGCTGCAGTCCTCAGAAGACAATTAATGGGCAAGGCAGCTGCTACCATAGCTCATTGCTAATCAGGGCACCTGAAGTCCTGCTAATCTCCCTCTTTTGGAAATGCGTGAAATTGCTTAATCAGGTTCAGGCCCCCAGTGGCTGCAGCTGCCTTTAATAAGGAATTTAACACTTAGGACTCATCTACACTACCACTTGTGTTGGTATAATTTATGTCCTCAAGGGGTGTGACACCCTCCCCCCCCCGAGTGACATAAGTTACATCAAGAGAAGCGCCGATGTGCGGGAGAGCTGTTAGCGGGAGAGCTGTTCCCACTGACATAGCTTCCGTGGCTCGTGGAGGTGACTTTAATATGTCAGTGGGAGAGCTCTCTCCCGTCGGAATAGAGCAGCTACACAAGGGATTTTACAGCAGCACAGCTGCATTGGTACAGCTGACTGTAACAAACATACATGACTGTAATTAGCAATGATGACACACTCATGTGTGCAGGAGAATGAGGTGAAGTGAATGTGCAAGGGAGAAGGGGCTGCTGGAGAGGGGAGTGCACAGGAAAATTGGGGGCGCTGAGGGAGCGGGGACAGTCCTATGGGTGTGTGTAAAGGAGAATTGGGTGAGGTGAATATGCAAGGGAGGAAAGGCTGCCCTGTGGGAGTGTACACTGGAAGAGTGGGTAAAGTAGGACAGACTGCCCCATGGGTTGTGTGCCCGTGTACATGTGACTGGTACATGAGGGCCCTGAGTCGAGACGTGGGTAATTTAGAAGGCTGCTTGTGCTGTGTGTTGAATGCTAATGAGGCTGCACAGCTTTCAGACAGAGGTGCTGCAGCTCCAGCTCCTGTCACTGAGTTTTACTGCTAGTGAGGTTGAGTCCCTGAGAGAAAGGAGTGGGGATGGGGATGGCAGAATGTGCCTGATGCCGGCATTCCTCAGGTCAGGAGAGCTGGACAGGATCACTAGCCAGCCCTTCCACACTAGGGAGGCTGTACAAAAATCTCCCCATTGCTGCTCTGGATTTCTGAGTGTGGTAAGCCCTTATGCAGAGCACCATCTGGGGCTCCCCATGTTGCCATGGCTGTTGATGTTGGACCAGAGTTAACCTGTAGGGGAACTGTTGGTACTATTTCCCTTGTGTTAACAAAGCTTCTATAACTTATAGGCGGGGAGCACTTGTGTGACAGACATTACTGCAGAAATGTGCAAAACCTGAGCATGCTTATTATAGTCCTTTTCATCCAAGGGTCCTAAAGAGCTCAACAAGCTTCACTTACAGAGTTGTTTTCACCTACCCTTAAATACAGCTACCTCTGAGGTGGCGCACTGCAACCGCTTACACACAGAAACTGCAGGGGGAATTTAGGGAGGCAGAATGTAGTTACTCAAGTTGGAATTTGGCCAAGACGCTAGGGCTAACAGCCTGACTCCTGCAAAAAATGTCATGGGAGTTGTAGTTGTCCAGTACCTTGGTTATAGTCTTATCTGAAAGATGTGAGGTGGGTTTTCAGAGCACCTCGTACACCACTGATTCAGTGGCAGACTTGTTAGCAATCGAATTGCCAGCATTACTTTTCATAGCACCTATATGAACCCCCATCCAATTACTAACTAAAGCCAAAACTGCTTAGCTTGTGAAATCTGACAGCTTCCCAGCCCCTGATGGCATGGGTGTAGGGAGCAGTGCTCAGCTGAGAACATGTCTAACTACACACATTCACTCCTCCTTTAGCTATAGAAATGATGGGATGGTTACTCTCAGCAGACAAAACACTGTCCAAATATTAACCAGGTCTCCCAACACTTCATGAGGCTGGTGAGTGTCATCATCTCCATTTCCCAGAGGGAAGTGACTTACCCAGCGGGTCTCAGAGCTGGGACTAGAACCCTGGAGTTCCTGGCTCCTGTGCCATGCTGCATCCAACAGACCACATTGTCTCTCTGTTTTTTCTTTTTGGCATGTTGGTGCTTAAAAAAGTCTTTCTGTAAGGAACCAATGTCAGGAGAGCAGCAGTCAATGGACCATTGCCAAATTCTCTCTTTCTCTCTTGGTTTGACAGTGCTGCACGAAAGCAGATGGTCACTAATTAAAGAGAATCGAGTGAGTAGTTTGCATTGGCCTCTGCATTCTTATTCCAAAGAAAAAAAACTCTAGTAGCCTTGGAGGAACATCCTCTCCTCCTCCCTTGTGTCTGCAGTGTGCAGTGATCTGAGTAATGTCTGCTGGGATCATTGTGGGGAATCCATCCTGCTCTGGAAATGGAATCTCTAAAAAAGCAGACTCAGCATGTTTGCTAAGAGCCCTGTCTTGCTGCCATTGAAGCCAGAGTCAAACCTCTCATTAGGACTAGCCCTAGACTTGTGATGTGAGCATACAGGACATTAACATAAGGATCTTCCAGCTGCAAAGTTGGATGGAAGTGAAAGAATTTGCTGGAGGGGGGCTTGAAAAACCATGAGGAGCCTTCATCCCCCACAGAAGCTAAAACTAAGAGCTTCTCCTTCCACTGGGGAGAACAGAAATAAGCCTTTGGGGCACTTTATGTCCTGCTGATCTGTAGATTCAAGCTGAGCCATCCCCTGCTTGGCACTCAGAACCCTTTTGTGTTCATCATCACGTTACATCTTCCTTACAGGAGTGTACTTCAATCACAGCCATCATCGGACTTTCGGTATACTGTCTGGGTTACTTCTCCAAACCCATGTGTTTTTTTTCTAATGGCACTGAGAGCTAGATGGCTGGGGTAGTGAAGGGCAAGCATAGTGTGTTTCTCTCTCTTTACCGTCAAGAATACTTGATTCCTAGAGCCAGTTGTAACAGATACTGTCAATACTATCCCACCTCATGTGGAAAAGATGCCTATGGGGAAAAAAGTATCGGCAGCAGTATATACCTTCTTCTCAACATTCAAGACATGTGTAGTAGCTGTACCTCAATTAACATTTAGGATCCTGGTCCCCTGTGGGTTCCCTTTGTTGAAGTCCTGATCATTCATCCTATCAATGCTATTGCTGAAGGGCTGGATTTCCTGGGGTTTGGACCAGCCCCCAGGGCAGAGAAGCTGACCTTCAGGAACAGCATATTGCCCTTTTGGGTCAACGGTGCACTGCTGAATTCTTCCACTCCCACTGCAGTGGGTCTTTGTCATTCCCCACATAAGTCCAGCTTAGGCAGGCCACAGGGAGATTGTTCCAGCTCTGCTGTAGTCTCTCAGTGTGATACTTTCCCAAGTGCTGACACCAGCTGTAGTGCTGCATGAGCAACAAACATGGCAACTGCCAAAAAGAGATTTATGTGCCCCTCTGAATTGTAGAGTGATTTTACATTTGTATAGCAGCTTTCACCCACATGGAACTCAAAGCACCTTATTAACTGAGCAAATTTTATAGACCGCACAGGGCCAACTCATCTGCTGCTGAAATGCAGCTGTCTTTGAGGGCCAGTACAACAGCTGTTGATAGTGCACATTAGCAGTACTGATTTAAGAGTGCAAGGTGCCTTTGCTCCAGCCAGATTGCATCCTTCCATGAAGCATACTGCTCATAAGGGTTTTTCTCTCTGCCCTACCATCACCCCACAGTGCTCTCTTCTGGGTGAGCATAAAAGAACAGGTCTCTACTTTGTCCCCATCTCTCTGCACTTTTGTATCCTCACTTGTAGACCTAGCTCTCAACTGCAGGAGGAAGAGGTGATTCCTCTGACTGCCTCACATGTACCAAAGCAATGACACCAAAGGCTGGAGCTATGGGATGCCTGCCTAGCCTCCACCCACTTCTCTGCTAGATCTCTGCTTGACATGCAGATCAGATGCCTTTCCAAATCTGGTATTTGTAGAGGGGAGGGGCAGGATCACCTCTGCTGCTTGCTCCATAACGGGCTGTTCTAGCTCATCTGTGAAATACTGCTAGACGGACAGATCTCCACATTAGGAAATACCAATGTGCTGCGCACTCACGTCTACCCATGCATGCACGCCCACATGCCTGTCATGCACGTGGCAAGTTGCTGTTGAATCCTTCACATTTTGAAGAAAAAGAGACTTGGGACCAAATTCAGCCCTTGTGTTCATTGCTCTGTCCACACCAGTGCCCTCCCACATACCCATTGTGCTGTTGTTTATTCTCCCCAGCTCCCTGGATGGATACCAGTGGCCCCCATGCTGCCCTTGCCAGCTTTTTGGGGACTCCTGGATGGGGAAAGTGTATGAAAAATAGACAAGGACCAAAACTCAAATCCAACTCCCCTTTTGAATTTGAGAGATTGAGTTGAATCCCTGGATCTTAGCCTGCCTGCACAGTTTGGGACTAGGTCAGATCCAGTACCATCAGGGACCTATTGTCCGGTTCCAGTTTGGTTCTCATGGATTTTCACTATTTCAGACCTAATCCGATGTGATTTTTGGTGCTATCTAGCCTGACATATCCCTGATTTGGCCCCTGGTTTACACTGAACCTGGAGCACCTAATCCTAAATTAGTTTGAATCCTGACATCCTCAGCCTCTAAAGGAAAATTAATTAGCTGGCACTGCTGTGGCCACATTCGGCACACCTCCTGTCCCCTCTTTTGTAATGGAATCAGAGGACTGCAAGTTTGAGAGTGATAATTGTTTCTGTTTTCATGTCCTATCTTGGGGCCAATTAAATTTGCTGGCAGGTGGCTATCAGCTGTATGGTAATGTACTCACCCTGTGTTGTGGTTTGGTGTTTTTTTTTTATTTTTTTATTTTTTTTTTGCTGTGACATGTCACAAGTTGCAGGGTAAAATACTGGTAGATTTTGTCAGGAGTGACTCTAGACCCTGTGAATCCTCCTAGTGCAGGAGCTTGGAGCAGATGCAGGTGGGTGTAGCTCTGTTCACCTTATATAGGGCCCCTGCATTTGGTGTTTTCAGGGCTCTTTATATAGGCCCAAGGAGACTGGTTTGAGGTCTACTGTGGCGAGAGCGGGAAACCCCAGTCACTGTGTGTTCCTGACACATACAGATCCATGTCTGCTTGGCCTCACTGAAGAATCAATCTCCCTGTCATGAAATATTCATGACTGTTTCCGAATGGGCTCCAGCAAAGCAAATCTACATGTTCCTCCCCTCCCCCTGCCCTCATGTGCATACCACCCCCTCTGCACACAGACACAGAGGCACAGCGTCTGCTGCAGTGAGGGCGGCTGCAGGCTCTGCTGTGAGGTCAAACCAGATTCAGGCAGCTGATCGCTATGTCTTTGAGGAAATAAAATAGAAAGAGCAGAAAAAAAGCAGCGAAAGCCCCAGGAGATGGTTGAGAGACTTAACCCTTTCGAGGTCAGGGAGCATCAAGGGAAGATCCAGAGTGCACCAGGCAGTCTGAACGGGGAAAGGGAGAATGAGATCTGGGGAATGGAACAGATTATGCAGGACTCACTTAGGCTGGAGGGTGACTCCCAATTTTGAGAATCCTGCTGAGGTGCAGATCTGGCTGCACTGGGGCTAGGAACGCATCTCTTCACACCTGTGCCCAGGATTGTGCATCCCGCTGCACTCTGAAGCACTGGGCCACAAGAATGGTCCTTCTAGCCCAGTATTCTCTTTCACTAGATGCTTCAGAGGAAGTACATAGAGCAGGGCAATTTATCGACCGTTTGTCATTCAGGCCCAGCTTCTGGCAGTCAGAGGCTTAGGGACACCCAGAGCATGGAGTTGTGTCCCTGACCAAAGGCTAATTGCCATCGATGGACCTATCCTCCATGAACTTAGCTAATTCTTTTTTGAACCCACCCAGTTATACTTTTGGCCTTCACAACATCCCTGGCAACGAGTTCTTTGTGTGAAGAAGTACTTCCTTTTTTAATTTTAAACCTGCTGCCTAATAATTTCATCAGGTGACTCCTGGCTCTTGTGTGATGTGAAGGGGTAAATAACACTTCCTTATTCACTTTCTCCACCCCATTCATGATTTTATAGGCCTCTATCATATCCCCCCATCAGTCATCTCTTTTTCAATGCTGAATAGTTCCAATCTTTTTTAATCTTTCCTCATATGGAAACTACTCCATACCCATTATTATTTTTGTTACCTTTTTCTGTACTTCTTCCAATTCTATTTTTTTTTCCCCAATGGCGTGACCAGAACTGCATGCAATATTCAAGGTGTGGGCATACCATGGATTTATACTGTGGCATTATGATATTTTATCTCATCTAATTATGTATCCTAGTGGTTCTCAACTTATTTATCATTGTGGGCCGCATATGCACAATATATGTACTACTTGTATGGCCCTGAAGATGTCACATGGGCTGCTGCTTTGTGCCGTATGGGCCACAAGCAGCCCGTGGATTGAGAACTACTGATCTATCCCTTTCTTAATGGTTCCTAGCATTCTGTTAGATTTTTTTGACTGCTGCTGCACATTGAGCAGGTGTTTTCAGAGAACTAGCCACTACTCTAAGATCTCTTTCTTGAATGGTAACAGCCAACTTAGACCCCATAATTTTGTGTGTATAGTTGGGATAATGTTTTCCAATTTACATTACTTTGCATTTATCAACATTAAATTTCATCTGCCATTTTATTGCCTAGTCACCCAGGTTTGTGAGATTCCTTTGTAATTGTAACTCTTTGCAGTTAGGTTTGGACTTAACTATCTTGAGTAATTTGTACTGTCTGCAAACTTTGCCACCTCACTGTTTACTCCTTTTTATAGATTATTTATGAATGTGCTGAACAGCACAGGTCCCAGTACATATCTTTGGGGAACCCGCTATTTACCTCTCTCCATTGTGAAAACTGACAGTTTATTCATATGCTTTGTTTCCTGTCTTGTAACCAATTACTGATCCATGAGAGGACTTTCCCTCTTATCCCAAGTCTGCTCACTTTGCTTAAGAGCCTTTGGTGAGGGATTTAGAGTAGCAGCCTGTTAGTCTGTATCCGCAAAAAGAACAGGAGTACTTGTGGCACCTTAGAGACTAACAAATTTATTATAGCATAAGCTTTCGTGGACTACAGCCCACTTCTTCGGATGCATACAGAGTGAAACATATATTGAGGAGATATATATACACACATACTCTCTGCATATGATATGCATCCGAAGAAGTGGTCTGTAGTCCACGAAAGCTTATGCTCTAATAAATTTGTTAGTCTCTAAGGTGCCACAAGTACTCCTGTTCTTTTTGCGGATACAGACTAACACGGCTGCTACTCTGAAACCTGTTATTTTGTCCTGGTGACTTATTACTGTTTAATTTATCATTTTGTTCCACATCCTCCTCTGTTGACACCTTAATCTGAGACAGTTCCTCAGATTTGTCACCTAAAAAGAATGGCTTAGGTGTGGGAATCTCCCTCACATTCTCTGCAGTGAAGACGGTGCAAAGAATTAATTTAGCTTCTCTGCAACAGCCTTATCTTTTTTGAGTGCTCCTTTAGTACTTCAATTGTCCAGTGGTCCCACTGATTGTTTGGCAGGCTTTCTGCTTCTGATGTACTTAAAGTATTTTTGCTGTTAGTTTTTGTGTCTTTTGCTAGTTTCTCTTCAAATTCATTTTTGGCCTGCCTACTTATTCTTTACATTTGCCAGAGGTTATGTTCCTTTCCATTTTTCTCAGTAGGATTTGACTTCCAATTTTTAAAGGATGTATTTTTGTCTCTAACTGCTTTATTTACTCTGCTGTTTAGCCATAGAGGTGTTTCTATTATCCTCTTACTGTTTTTTTTATTTGGGATATGCATCTAGTTTGAGCCTCTATTATGGTGTTTTTAAAAAGTTTCCATGCAGCTTGCAGGCATTTTACTTTTGTGACTGTTCCTTTTAATTTCCGTTTAACTAGCCTCCTCATTTCTGTGTAGTTCCCCTTTTGAAGTTAAACGCTACTGCAGTGGGCTTCTTTGGTATTTCCCCCCCACAAGGATATTAAATTTAATTTATATTATGGACGCTATTACTGAGTGGTTCGGCTGTATTCGCCTCTTGGTCCACATCCTGTGCTCCGCCTACGACTAAATTAAGACTTGCCTCTCCCCTTGTGGGTGCCAGGACTGTGATCTATGAAACATTCTATCCTGAGGTGACATGTACCCAATCAATATGGGGATAGTTAACATTTTCCATTATTATTGCGTTTTCTGTTTTTGTAGCCTCTCTAATCTCCCTGAGCATTTCACAATCACAATCACCATCCTGATCGCGTGGTCAATAGTACATTCTTACTGCTATACTCTTATTATTCAAGCATGAAATTCTATGGTACAGATTGCTTCATTTAAAGTTTTTACTATATTTGACTCAATGCTTTCACATATAATGCCACTCCACCAGCATGACCTATTCTATCATTCCCGTATATTTTGTACCCTGGTATTATAGTGTCCCATTAATTATCATCATTCCATCAAGTTTTTGTGATGCCTATTATATCAATATGCTTATTTAATGCCAGGCACTCGAGTTCACCCTTTAGACTTCTTGCATTTGTATACAAGCACTCATAAAGTTTGTCAGTATTTAGTTGTCTGCCTTCATAATTGAATGGGACTCTTTTTCCTTTTGACTTTTTCTCTTCAGTTCCTGCCTATACTTTATCAACTTCTGTCCTGTCCTCTTTACTAGGATATAGAGTATCCCCTTGAAGAAGTCCTCCCCTAAAGGATGTCTGTGTTCCTGCACACCTTTGGCTTTCCCCCAGCCCTCAGTTTAAAAACTCTTTTTATGGCCTTTTTCATTTTACATGCCAGCAATCTGGCTCCATTTCGGTTTAGGTGGAGCCCATCCTTCCTGTATAGGATCCTCCTTTCCCAAAAGGTTCCCCAGTTTCTAATAAACCTAAAACCCACCTCCAAACACCATCATCTCATCTATGAATTGAGACCCTGCAGTTCTGCCTTTCTAACTGGCCCTGTGCATGAAACTGGAAGCATTTCAGAAAATGCTACCATGGAGGTCCTGGACTTTAATCTCTTTCCTAGAAGCCTAAATTTGGTCTCTAGGACCTCTCTCCTACCTTTCCCTCTGTCATTGGTACCTACATGTACCATAACTACCAGCTCCTCCCCAGCACTGCATATAAATCTATTTAAATGTCTTGAGAGTTCCACAACCTTTGGACTTGGCAAGCAATTCACCATGCTGTTCTCCCAGTCATCACAAACCCAACTACTATTTATATTTCTAATAAGCGAATCCCCTCATTACTATTACCTGTCTTTTCCTAATAACTGGGGTTCCCCAATTCATCTATTGTGTAAATGCGTCCATCTCCTATTGGCTTTGAGGGGAGCTCTGCTAGCTTACACTGGGCTGCATTTGGTCTGCAGTGTGAGAGTCCTGGTTCTAATACAGTGAGGTTTGGATGCTGCTCACTTGGGTGGGAGTGTATGAATTCTGGCTCTAATGTTTTGTTACTTCCCTGGGATTTTTTAAGTTCAAGATGTTTTCAAACCTCCCTCTGGATTATAATTAATAATGCCAGGCAGCAAGGATTATATGTTGCTCCAATTAAATAGAAATCACTCCAGTCAAAGAGAGGAAGGATAGTTTTATATCTTAAGTATTGGACTGGAAGTCAGGACTCCCAGGGTTCTTTTCCTGGCTTTGCCAAAGACTCCCTGTGTGACCTTGGACAAGTCCAGTCCCTTCTCTGTGCCTCAGTTTCCCCTATGTACAGTGGGTACAGTGATATTTGCCTCAGTGAGAGATATAGGGCTAAATGAATTGATGTGTGTAAAGGACTCTGAGCTTTGGCTGGCAGGCACCAGGGATGGGCAGGGGGCAGCTCCGTGGTGGGATTCCACTTGTTTGCAGTGCAAGTGGGCTGGTGTGGCTGCTGG
The DNA here is from genome assembly GCF_013100865.1 of Trachemys scripta elegans. Classification (NCBI taxonomy): domain Eukaryota; kingdom Metazoa; phylum Chordata; order Testudines; family Emydidae; genus Trachemys; species Trachemys scripta. Next base: position 18,601,568 of record NC_048318.1, on the reverse strand, counting down.
GTGCAGGTGGCTCATCCCTCCCCATTTGTCCCCTTGATAATCCGGTTTACATTCCCCTTTTCTTCCTCTGGATCCTGCTGTTACCATGGGAACTATGTTCTCAGTTGCGTTTCAGTGGCTTCCCAGAGAAACCCTTTTCTTTTCTTAACTTAATTTCAAGGCTTAGAGATGGGGCTGTGGCTGTGTGTTTGTTGCAGGGAGAGGGAGCTCTTGGCCACATGTGGGGGCTCTGTGGAACTGGGGTCCTCTGGCCCTGGGAGCAAGGCAAATGGCTGATGTCCCCATTGAGTGGCCAGCTATAGATCAAGTGCCATTGTCAGGAGAAAGTGAAGGCTGGTGATGAGTCCCATAGGTGCATGGGGTGGAAGCAAGGACTCCTAGGCAGGAATTTTCCTGCTTCATTCTGTGGCCTCCAGGTGAGAAATGGGGTTCTGGGTGGTCAGTGTCCTAAGAGCTGCCTCTTTGCCCCAAGGCATGTCCTGGCCTCATGATGATTCCCATTCTGAACTGCAACTAGAGAGTTGGGGCCAGGCCTCTGCAGCATGTACCATGACCCACCCCGTCCTGGCTGTGGCTTTCTCAGCCCTGACCCTGCCAATGTCAGGTTGGTGCCCTGGCTGCTGGTGTTATGAGAGTGAGGGTAGGACAGGCAGCTCCAGGGCCCTGCACTGTTACTGTCTGCTTCCCTTGGCCCAGGCGAAGGAGAAATGTTGGGGTTTGGGGATTAACAAACATATTAACTTTATGTAATTTATATTTCTCAAGTTGCCAGAGAGAAATCGGGGATGGGGAGGGGTAGATGGGCCTGAGCTGAGAGGGAGTTTGTTCCTCTGCTGTGTGAACAGGGGGCTACTCCTTCCCTTACCTCTTTCTGTCTCATTTATGGGGGAGGAGAAGGGTGCCTCGAGGTAAGACTGTGGCACCCTCTCTCTAGCCGGCCCTGACTCCTGCACTCTTACTCCCCTCACTTCTATTCACAATGGTGCTGCCAAGATCATCTTCTCAGCTCATCCACATAGACCACATCAGCCCCTTGAGTCTCTCTACTAGCTCCCACTTCATCTACATATCAAATAAAAGTTTCTTGTCTTTACCCTTGAGGACCTTCATAATGTAGCCCCGCCCTACCTGGTGGCTTAGGTACTGATCGCAATGTCGACCTCTGTGTTCACTCTGCCAGAGTTCCCAGCTTTCACTGCCCATCAGGCAGCTTCTCCCTCAGACACCTCCATACTGCCCTCCTGGCTTAGGAAAATTCCCACTGACATTGCCTTGTCTTCTTCAGGACACCAATCTGCTGTGAAGCCTGTAGAACCAGCTAGAAGGTATGGCCAACCAAGTGACTATCTGACCCTGTTCCTTGTCCCCTTCTTTGCTTTCCCTCTATTTGAAACTAGCCATCCACCATCTGTGTAACTCACCCAGCCGGGTCCAATTCCTTACCAGGTTAATTAGTTTCTCTGTGTTTTTGCAATTCCCTGCACCATGGGGCCACAATCCCGACTGGAGCCTTTGGATGCTACCAGAATATAAATATTTAATAGGAGCATGGGAGAGGGAGTCAAGACTTCTGAGTTCCATTCCCAGGTCTGCCACTGACTTGCTGCATGGCCTTGGGGAAGTCACTCCTCTTCAGTGCCCCACTTGTAAAGTGGAGACAATACCCACCTAGTAGGGAGTTCTGAAATGCTTTGAGATCCCTCTACTGTAGATGCTGGAGAAAGGCAATGCCTTATATTTCCCTGTCTCAGGATGTCTGTGCCAGAGGGAATGGTTTAATGGTCTAAACACCAGCTTTAAAGCATTTGCACTTTCTAGAACTGAGGGTTCAAACTCTAGCAGGGTCAGCACAGTCCTCTGCCTCCTGATGTAGGAAAATGGAGTGAGGATCTATCAGATCCCTCTGAGATCCAGCTCAACTCTTCATTGTCTGGACATTAATGTTCAGATGAGGCACTTTCCCAGAGAGCCAAGATTTCTCTTGTTACCCCTGGCTAGAGCATCAGTTCCTATTGAGCAGTGTGCTGTGCCCTGGCTGCCATGCTTTGCCTCAAAGGTAGCTGCATCTCCATCATTCTGCCTGGGATGGAAGGGTGTGTGTGGTAGGGATGGGGATTATTATATCTCTGGTTCTTTCCTTTCTCTAGCTCTGCTATTGTTTCTCTGTTTACATCCCTATTAATCCACCTCTGCAAAAAGAAAGTGTGCTCCTGTGTTATTGATGGATATGTCAGGGAAGGAGCTGTGTGACTCAGCAAGGAGGAGGTAAGGTACAGCAATAAACCTGCTGCTCCTTGATGAGGCCAGGGATGACCAGCAGCGGAAGGATGAGGCTGGTTTGGTACAACAGGCTGATGCAGCAACTAGAGGGTTTTTGTCAGGTTTGACACCTGGGAAGAGCTCACTGCAGGGGACTAAACCTCATTCCCCCCTGGTACATCCTGGAACTGGGGTGCTGCAGAGGAGTATGGGGTATCAGGGCAGTGAAGTGTATGTGTATGAGTGACCCCCAACCCTCTACACTCCTCCTGTATCGGACTCTGCTCGCTTTGTGTCACTTTGAAATGCTGAGACCTGTCAGCATCAAGGAGAGGCCAAGTGACTCATCTGGAAACGTAGGGATGAAGGATCTGAATTGCACAAAGTAGCGCTGGGGGGCTGAACTAGCCCCCTAGCTCCATGTGCCCTGTGTCCCATGTCCCATGGCTTCTGTTGGCCCTCGAATCAAATTATCACTGGGAGGTGAATCCCACCCAGCCCTGTGTGGGCAGGACCTTGCAGAGCAGCTTGGGGCCTCCCCTCCTGGTCCCACACCCTAGTTTCCAAAGGCTGTTAGTTTTATTTCCTGGGAGTCGTCTCTGCCCCTGGGTTCCCCTGCTGCCCCACCCCAGTTGGGAAGGCCATTCCTGCCCCCTTCTGCTCCACACTGGGGAAGACGGGAGCTATATCTGCCTTTCCCGACCCTTACATCCCACCCTGAAATGGCTGCCTCATCTCTCTGACTCCCCAGTCCTGTGCTGCCAGTGCTGTCTTTGCCCCGTTAAGTGAAACATTCCATTCTTGGATGCCTCAGTGGATTCTTTCTATCCCACATGAGCCACCACTTTCCAGAGTTGCTGCCAGCAGGCCTTGTGGCAGCTCCAGTGGGGGATAAACACATATTGCAATTTGCTTTCATAGGGATGGACTTCAAGCCCCCAGGCTGTCTGTACCAGGGACAGGGATGCTTCCCAGTTTGCTGCATGAGCTTTGGTGATGGGCCAGGGCCTGCTGTGGGGGGAAGCCTTTTTCTCTGCAGATGGGATGATGGATCCTTTACCAAATATGACTGTCCTTGGAGTCACTCACCTTTCTGCTATCTGGAGTCTGAGTCCTCTGACTGGTAATGACTCAAGGACCCTCTCCCTACACAGCTGCCAGTCTGAAGCCAGACCAGTCTGCCAGAGACCCATCTGATGGCTATGCAGTGGCACCCTGGATGAGATTACTTTGATGTGTCTTATTTCAGTTCTCAGGGAACCAATGCCCACATCAAAAAAGCCATTGATACTCTTGGGGAGAGACCAAGAACTGAAATGGCTGTGGTGCCAGTACTCCCGTCTCACTCCTAAGTTCTGCATCCCAGGCAGGGCTGAGACACATTGATGGGGGAAACCATTCTATCCCTGCTTTGCAGAAGCAGAAGGGCATCTGTCTCCAGGGCTTCATGGATATTAGACAGTAAAATAACCAGGATGCAGGATTCTGGTAGTTGGAAGGAAATGACAGCAACAGAGAGAACTTGCTCCTCTCCACTCACCAAAGAGAGCAGTGTCCGCCTTGCCAAGGGAACCTTAGGAGCAGAGATATCATCCCTGTCTGGGGAGCAGAGCAGCCCCCTCCCACCTAGTAATTGCCTCTAACCTTAGGGTAGCACCTGAGCGAGTGTTTACACTGGAAACTGGACTGAGCCACAGAGTTTGGATCCAGAGAAGTCTCTATGCACCCCAAAGTATCAGAGGGGTAGCCGTGTTAGTCTGAATCTGTAAACACTATCAGAGGGTCCTGTGGCAACTTTAAGACTAACAGAAGTATTGGGAGCATAAGCTTTCGTGGGTAAGAACCTCACTTCTTCAGATGCAAGACCCAAAGGTTGTCTCCTTGCAGAGATGAGGCTGGGCCACAGAGGTCAGACCTGGATCCATGTGTGTCCCTGAGGATGACTCTAATTTGCATATTTTAGCTACAGAAGTTCTCAAAACAAAATAGGACAGAAATCAAAGTCCTTAATTCCCAGGCCTGGTGCCCCCTTTCCTAGGCTGCCAGGAGCTGGCAGAAGGGCAAAAATGCTCAGTCCTTAGGGAGGTGCAAGGTAGGGGAAAGTGCCTTACATTGCTTTCCTTTGCCTCCTTGGCTAATTAAAACAGTTCATTAAAGGGCTCTGATGAAAACTTGACATGGATGGAGAGATGGTGCCTGTCTTGGGAATGGGGTATGAATGGACAGCCCCTCCAGCTTGGCTGCAGGTGAGAGTTTGTATGTCTGTAGCTCTGGTGCAGGGTGATGTGATTTAGCCAGGGCCTGCTCGTAGTTTTCAGCAATGGGGATCCAGGCCTGTCTTTAACAGGATTAGGAGTGGCTTTGTGGCAGGATTAACCTCCTTGACAAGCTGATTCCAGCGTCTCCCCCTCTCAATTCTCTGACCTGGAAGCTCACTGGAGCATCCCATTCCCTCAGCCTGCAATATGGGAATGGCCAGAGGAGCTCTTCTGGCAGAATGGGGTATCCAGCATGGTGTGACCCCTGCACTGACCACCATGGCACAATTTGTACTACAAATCATTCGCCTTCCCATCCTATCTCTGACCCTTGCTTTTCCTGCAGCCAGGGGACTAAAGATGTGACCAGAGGCCTTGACAGGTGACATTACTGCTAATCCATTCTAGACCACCAGGTGGCACCCCCTTTTCTCCTGTACAACCTTGCAGCTCTCTTGTGCCACACCTTGTTCACATCAAACACTAGTCTCCTCAGGGGAATCCAGGTGATTCTCCTATAGCAGCCAGATGGCAGCCTGTGAAGTCCCAGCTCCTGCGGAGAAGTCAAGCTGGAAAGGCCTCAAGCTGGGAAGGCTCACAGGCTCCATTCTCCCCACTTGACCTCATATAACATTCCTCCCATCTTCAACTCCTGGGACAAATCCAGCCTCAGAGCTATAACTCCTACTAAAGCCAATGGCCCCAAATACCTTTGGCAGGAGGCCAGGCAGGCAGCAGCCTACATGACATGGAGGACACTTTGGCCAAAGACATAGGAACAAGCCCCCCTTTGCTTCCCACTTGCCTCAAGGGAATCTGTTGCAAGGTTTGGGAAAGTTTCACAAACTCATAGATGCTGCCTGATTTTCGTGGGCTGGGCCTAGAAGCCAAAGGTTAAAACTCCTGTGTGAGGAGCTGTTTTGGGGTAGCCCTAGTCTGAGTAGAAGCAGAAAATACCAGAAATTACCTTGGTGAGCCAGAACTTTGGAGGCTTCAAAGCCAGCTCTGCAAACCTAAGAGGTTCAGAGAGTTCAGTACTGGGCAATCCTGCAAGCCCATCATGTGTAGCTCCAAGGTCAACGGGAGTTCTCGCAGGGGGCAGTTCTCCAAATTGTCTGTTCCAACTTGACAAAGAGGTGCAGGAGAGAGATCTGCTTCTTCCATCCAGCATGGACTGAGAACCCCGTGGCTGAAACACACCAACCTACTAGTGACCCAGTGCATCTCTGCAGAGAGAGGGTAGAAGAGAAGTATGTGAGGGAGCAGTCTTCTCGGCCTTTCCCTAAAGGTGTCACAGATGCAGAGATGCTGAGTTTGAACAGGGCAGGGGCCAAAGAAAAGGTGAAAGCTGAGTGCATGGGGCAGGGCTGAGAACTATAGAAAGGAAGCATGGCCCTTTGCTAGCTCCAAATGTCTCCAGGCGCTTCTCTGATGGTAATGAATTTGGCTGCTCAGCACCCTCCTGAGGCAAGAAAGTTTCGTTATTCCCAGTGTACAGATGGGGAAGCTAAGGCACAGAGTGGGAGAGGGACTGACCTAAAGCCACAGTGACAGAATCCCTGATATCCAGTCCCCTGCTCTAATCACGAGTCAGACAAGCCTTCCTCAGAGCATACAGGGGACCTGGCACCATCTGGGCAGCAGGGCCAGTTTGGGACCCCCTGTAGCTTGAGGGAAGTGCTGTATTCCTTGCTTTGTCTTAGAGTCCCTGCCTGGTGCATAGAACTAGTCACATGCAGGGCCAGGACCTTCTTGCAGCTGGTGACTGTGGCCACATTATTAAGATATTGTATATAGCCGAGTAAATGACTACCTTGGAACCTGGGCCAGATAAGTCCATTGGGCCATGGGCACAAGCAGCACTCAAAGCTTAGACCATCAGTCATGGGTGGCCTAGCAATGCCTGAGAGAGTGAGAGTAGGAAGTCAATTGCCTGCAATGTCCAAGCCTCAGAACTCCACTAATGGTGAAGAAACAGGGACTGTGAGTGTGTGTTACGGAGGAAGGGGATTTGGAGTCGGGCCTTCAGGGTGCAGTTACCAGCTCAGTGACCTTGGGCAAGTTCCATCACTTGACTGTTGGTGTCCCCATCAGTACAATGGGGATAATGAAACCAACCCACCTCTCCAGAGTTAATTATTCTTACTAAAGCACTTTGTTATCCTCAGATAAAAGGCGCAACACTGTGTGTCGTGTATGTCTGAGTACACAGGATGCATGTCTTCATCCATGCCCTGTGTGTGTATTACACTTTGTGTGTGCAGTAGTACGTGTATGTATGTAGAATGTCCATGTACTGTTTGTGTCTATTGCACCCTGTGTGTTTAGTTACATGTTCAGGGTGTGTATTTACCTACATATCCTGTGTGTGTTTGGGGTACTCTCCCTATCGGGTTTGTTGTCAGAGGAGCTTCAGAGGTGCAGAGTGCCTGTAGGAGCAGAGCCAGGTGCTTGTGCGGGAGGGGGAGCTCAGGAATGCAATAGCAGCCAGCCAGCAGCAGAGCCAACCACCTATCTGTGTGTACTAACCTGAAATCCCCTGCAGCCTGTGCAGGGTCTGTTCACGCCTGCGCAACCAACCAGGAATGTCATAGGAAAATCTCACTCCTGGGGGGTGGAATGGTGTCTTTCTCCCCACACCCCAAGATCTGTCTGTCTCGTCCCAACCCCCAAATGTGCACATCCCTTGCCCCATAGCCTGTAGCATCCACTGAAGCTAGCAGGATGCAGGGGTGTAAGCAAGGCAGGATGCATGTCTGCCTGTCCCTGGCCCACACCAGCCCCTAACTCTCCTTTATTTCAGCAGGGAGATCTGGCTGGCTTTGTGTCACTGAGGCGCTGCGATTTCAGAGCCAGCCCTGCCTGCTCAGTTTTTCCAAACCCTCACTTGGAAGGAAGGAGCCGTATCAGGATAAAAGTCCTCCCAACCCACCCCTTTCTCTGCCATCTTCCCTGCTCCCCAGCCAGCCCTAGCCCTAGGTGGCAGTGGGAGGGCTGTCTCTGCTGATTGCTACATTTATCACACTGGTGGCCTTGCTAAATGGTTTAACCCTTTGGTCCCTGCCATCCTCATTGCACTGTGTGGCTGTCTGTGCTGACAGCAGACCAGGAGGTTAGTTCTGCTGATGGCTGCCCCAGCAGCCTCCCTTGCTGCACTAGGATCCAGGTCTTACTCCTCAGGCTGGGCTTTTAGTCTCTGGCTCCCAATGGTGCATTTGCTGTCTGCCTAGGATGGGAGATGTTGTACCTGTGTTTGACCCCGGATATTAGAGAGACCAGCTGGGTGAGGCAATATCTGTTGTTGGACCAACTTCTGTTAGTGAAAGAGAAACTTTTGAGCTACACAGAGTTCTTAAGATCTGGGCAGCCCTGAAGCTCTGTGTGGCTCGAAAGCTTGTCTCTTTTACCAACAGAAGCTAGTTCAATAAAAGATGTTAGCTCACCCACCTTGTCTCTGTGATGGGAGAGACAGCTTCCACCCTCAGCTGCTACACCAGCTCTCTCCTGACTTGGAGCACAGGGATCCCAAGTTGCCAGATGGCTGGTTTGTGTTTGCCCATGTCTTGGTCTGCCAGCCAGACACCACATCTATTGGCAGCAAAGCAGAGGTCTATGTGGGTCTCCGTGCAACAAACACACCAGCCCTGAGACCAACGGAATAGGAGCCTTTCACCACTTGTCCCACCCCTCTTTGACAGCAGGATCAGAGCGAGAGACAGCTGATAGTTTGGAAATCAGGCTAATTCTCTCCTTCCAGAATTTGGCTGCTCCAGGACAGGCCTAAATTGCTGCATGAGTCCTGCATGTTACCACAGTCAAAGCACATAGCAAGGGCCTTGGCCTCTGATTTGCCAAGGGACTTCCCTTGGCCAGTCCAGTAGGAGCTGTGCTGATCTCCCTGGTCAGGGGATGTCCAGGTTCACAGCAGTGCCAGGGTTTTGCATACACCATGATGGATCTGGGTTTAGGGAATCCTCTGAGATGCAGTAGGCATGTAAGATTGCAACAACACTGGGACTGCGCAGGCATACAGTGGGCCCGGGAATGACAGTGCTGGGGCAGTGCAGGTAGGACTGGGGCAGCACTGGGACTGCACAGGTATGCAGGGTACATCTGGCATAGCAGGGATACTGAGGCTACACAAGCATCCAGAATCATGGCAACCCAGTAATGCTTCTGGAATTTTGGCAGCTCTAGATCTCTGTAGGAAAGTGGTGCAGTAGCTGCACTGTGACTGCTTAGCTGAATGGGGCTCTCCTCTCTGCCACCCCAAACCAGGCCCAGACCTGTGTCTTTAGAACTGCAGTATACATGAAACTCTCAAGAACCCAGGCTTGGCAGTTAGAGCAGGAGGCTTGGAATCAGGACTCCTGAGATTTATGCCTAGCTTTGGGAGGCAAACGTTGAGCAAGAGTCACTGGGTGGTCTTCGCCAGGACACTGCTCTGTGTCTCAGTTTCCCCTTAGTGCAGTGGGGCAGTGATCCTGTGCCGATGGGGCTGTGATGGTTAATGAGTTAGGGATTGTGAAGCAGGCTGAGGTCCTACCATGAAAGGTGCTATAAAAGTGAAGAGAAGATCCTCATCATGGCTCTCTTCAGATCCATCCGACCAATGAGCACATGCTGCCCAGGCAGCTGCAGAGGTGGGATAGGTGGTGCTGCTGCCTCGCTACTCAGACTCTAATGAGCTTGTAATGAGGGAACCCATTCTTCCCTAGCCAGCCTGGAGACTTCTGCGCTGGGCACAGACCTACCTTTATTTGGAGCCCATGTTGTTGGGTGTGTTTTTTTTTGACACAGCAGCTTGTGGTACCATAAAAAAACAAACAGAAATGAGACTGAGACCCCAAAAAGCTGGGGAGCATGGGAGGCTGTCAGGATCTGAGGGGAGAGTCAGGAGGAGCTGGCAGGCAAAACAGCTTAATGGCGGTAATGGCATCATCTGCCCTTCCCAGCTTGGGTGCAGCCTTCATCCCTTCTCCCTTTTTGGCTTATGCCTTCTGTGCAGCAGTTTCCAGTGAGGGTAGGATATAGATGAGTCCAGCCCCATCTGTACCAGAGTGTAGCCCAAATGCCAGAGCCACGTGTGCTGCCTCTATGGGAGAAGGAGGGTCCAGCACTTGAGCACACAAAGACACCCTGGGCTGGATCCTCGCAGCTGATGTCCTCACTGCAGAGCAAAGGGCCTTGCCTTTCCTGCTTGACCCTAGTGTAGTCTGTGGAGCTGATTTCCACAGGGACTGATGGAGCAATACCCTGCACTCTGTGTCCTCATGTTCGCAGTGCAAGTGAGTGCAGAGCATGCCAAGTCAGAATGGGCACATTTCACAGCACTTGCCTGCAGGGGCTGCAGCACAAGGCAGGGACTTACCCTCACCACACCTCACCTGCTCTCTGTTCTCCAGGGGCTCTGCTGTGTAGTGCTGGAATGAGAGACACACCGAGGAAACACTTCACTGAGACATGGCTCCAGCAGCTAACTGTGAGTCATGTAATTAACTCTGGTATGGTTAATTGGTCCTAATTCATGGATGTAATGAAGGGCTTTGCCCACATGGGTCTCCCTGCGTATGTCTACACTGCAATTAAAAACTCATGGCTAGCCTATGCCAGCTGACTTGGGGTAAGGGATTGTTTAATTGCAGTGTAGACATTTGGGACGCTCCCACCTGTCAGGGTCCTAAAGCCCAGGCTCCAGCCCGAGCCCAAATGTCTACATAGCAATTGAACAGCCCCTTAGCCCAAGTTAGCTGTCACAGGCCAGTCATGGGTTTTTAATTGCAGTATAGACATACCCCCTGTCACTGCATCGGGCTGGGGCTGGTGTGGGAAGGGCAAAGGGGCTCAGCAGAGATGAGCAGACTCAAGACTGACCGGGATCTAGATCCCATTTATCCCAAACTCCACCAGCCCCTTGGGATCAGGATGGAGCCTATTACGTGGTTCTGTCCCCCTCCAGCGCCATCCCAGGTGTCTGCAGCCCTTCTGTTCCTGCATAGGGCTTCTCAAGGGGCTTAGTGTGAGTTCTTCAGCTTGGTTACTATATAATGAATCACAAGTCAGCTGCGTGGTTTCCTTAACAAAATGCCAAGGTATGAACAGGCCTGCAATAAACCTGGACCAGATGACAACTGTGGTTGGGGAGGTTCCAAATCTGCACCTGAATTTTGTACGCTGGGCCTATCTCTAACTCTTATAAAATGTAGAAAAGAGATTCCAAACAACTGAGGGTTGAATACCACCATTATCTGGGATGGAAGCCAGCCCTCTGTTCTCAGTGAGCTGTGTATCAGACCTGTGTCTCTGGATTAACCCATTAAATACAGGTGCGGGATAGAAAATTAGTTGCAACAGTGCATCACTTTTTAAAACTATTCTCAGGCACAATTAGCCAACAGGAAGATGGCATCTCACAGTGAGTGCAGCTTAGTTCATGCTAAAACAATTAACTATTTTGTTGCTAAATTAAACCCTGTGCCAATACATCTGCAACAGGATCCAGCCTGTCCCTTCTACCTGTCTCCATTGCAGACTAGCTCATGAAGTTTCTTTAGGGCATTTGCTTACCATCTGTCAGTCAACAGAAAATGATAGGAAGCAACAGCTACACAGGCTGATGGGTTAGGATTAAGGTCAGGGTCAGGCCAGGACAGTAAGAGATAATCACTCCCTGATCCTTTGAGGTCGCAGCTCCAAACAGGGTCCTTACTTATGGGGTGGGGAGATGGGTATTGAAGCAAAGTTCTTTTCCTTCCCAGTTTTCTGCAGTGATCTGGGCCAGTTTGTATCACAGACTCCCTGAACAGTGGGGAAGGCAATATCTCCTCCCCCCCCAATAGCGAGGAAAGGAGTTGCTGTTTGGAGCACTGGGGCAGGGACACCCCAGCATTGACTCATCCAGCAAACCGCTTGCCTCCTCTTCCTTTATCCTACTCCCCATCCTAGCACACATGCTGTAATGGGGCCCCTTCTCTGCAATGGAAATAACAGTGGAGTCAAACAGTGGGTGGTACAGAAACCTATGGTGAAATGAACAGGAGTACTTGTGGCACCTTAGAGACTAACAAATTTATTAGAGCATAAGCTTTCGTGGACTACAGCCTACTTCTTCGGATGCATACAGAGTGGAATAAATATTGAGGAGATATATATACACACATACAGAGAGCATAAACAGGTGGGAGTTTATGCTCTCTGTATGTTTATGCTCTCTGTATGTGTGTATATATATCTCCTCAATATTTATTCCACTCTGTATGCATCCGAAGAAGTGGGTTGTAGCCCACGAAAGCTTATGCTCTAATAAATGTGTTAGTCTCTAAGGTGCCACAAGTACTCCTGTTCTTTTTGTGGATACAGACTAACACGGCTGCTACTCTGAAACCTGTCATTATGGTGAAATGTAATTTCAAACTCAGGAGATGAGGAAAGGAGTGGGGTTTGCTGGATTGCTGGTTCCAATTTACCCCCAGGCAGTAGTGAGTGACAGTTGTTACCTGCTGATTGCTGGTCATTGGCCTGTCGGGGATGGGTTTGGTAGGTCTCTGGTGTGGTGGGTTTCTAGAGAATGGGTGTATACGATTTAACTGTCCTGTTCCTGCCAGCCAAGGGCTGGCTGGGCCATGGAGCCTGAAATCTCCAAGTGCCTGGAGGGGTCCATTGAGGGCAATAGGGCACCACATTGTTGGGGCAGCGTGGAGGAGCCTGCCCTGCCCTGCCATTGTGTGCACTGGCAATGGAGAGAAGGCTTCGCTTTATGGAGCTGTCAAGACAGCATCTTTTGCTAATGCTGAATTTACTGAAAAAAATTACAAGAGGAAAAAACCCAAATGGCCCGAAGTCAGGAAAGCTCCGTGTGTGGCAGAAGCAGGTAGCAGCCGGTCTGGGCTGCTCAGCCGCGGACTCATTAACATGCTGATGTACCAGGCAACTCCTGGAATCAGCTGCTGGGATTTTGTTGGTTTTGGCATAGGGAGGCTGTGAGGAGCTCCAGGGACTCTGCTTCCCCCATCGCCTCTCCTTCCTGTCTCTCCGGTTGTGGGCGTAATGACAGAGGAGGGGAAGGGGAGATGGGAGTAAGAGTCAAGTGCAGGGAGGATGGCTTGCCCAGCAGATGTTAATTAAAGACAGAGGCTCAGCACTGAGCTGGCAGCGCCTGGTCCTCCTGCTGACCTTTCCCAGTCTCACTCTATTGCTTTCATGCGCACAGCCTGGGAGAGACGTGAGGTGCTGTGATATAGGGAGCCCAGGAGGCTAAGGAGAAAGAAAAAGAGGACAAGGGAAAGGTGGCTGGAGGGCCTGGCGAACAGGGGGCTTGGTATGTTCCATCTGGATCGGACACAGCTGGAGAAAGGCGCTGCCAGCATCTATACCCCTTCCACAGAGAGTGTTGGGCGCCACCATGCCAGACGGCAGCAGTCGGGTGCTTTTATTAACCCTCTGCATGCTGTGATCAGCTACACTCATGGGGCATTAGCTATATTAGTGACTTTACATTGCTATGGGGAGAGAAGGAAGGGTGAAGCTGTGAAAATCCCCAACCCCATGCAGACTGGGGGTGCAGACCAGAATCCCGACTGCTAGAGCAGTTTAGATCCAGAAGTTGCCCAGCATTGCATTATTTCACCAGTTGCCGGTCTCCTGGGCCCATGATGTGAGAGTAGGGCTAGGCAACCTGCTGGAGGCTGAGTGAGAATGCCTGCCCCTCAAGCTTTGAAAACATTTGGGTCTGACCCACACGCAGGACCCTAGGCAGGTGCTCAGATATACTTCAGAGAAGCATCCGAAACATGTTGTGCTGTTCCAGGTTGTGGCCCTTTCAGAGCAGGGACCTTTATGAGGCTCCCATTATCTTCTAGGAATTTCACAGACAAACGCTGGGGATGCTGGAGACTTGCCTGGTATTCTGAGACAATAGTGAGAGCCAGTGTGGTCAGAGAGCAGAGGGTGAGGGGTGAAAAGACCTGGACCCTGCCATGCATTCATTATGGGAGCTTTGGCTTCACCTATCTGTGCCTTTGTTTCCCTGCCTGTAAGAAGGAGGGTCCATGTGTGGCTGCATGAAGCAAGCTGAGATCCTCCTACAAGGAAGGGCCAGTGTTGCTGTTATACAGGGGTGAATAGAGATGTCTGTATTATTTTGGCACTGTGGCCAGATTGTCCCCTTTCTCTACTCCAGCCTGTTTGCTGGTCTCCTCAGGGGCAAAACCACTCAGTGCCTTGGGGAAAATACCTTCACAAGAGAATTCTGATCCCTTCTCTTTGGGTTTTGGGAACAGTGAGTGTCTCTCTCTTCCCTTGGGTGTCTCTTGACTGCAATATCTAAAGTTGGCTTTGGTAAATTCTGCAGAATTTCATGCATATTGTGTTTATTCATGCTGCCCCAGCTTGCTCTGTACCCAAAATGCAAACAACCAAAGGAACAACATGGCGTCAATAAATATGATTTGTCAAATGAATTACATCATTTCCTGCTCCTGTCTGGGGAGCACAGGGTATGGTTTGCTCATTTGTTAGAGTACAGTATGAATGTTAACGATGTCACCTTCCTGTCCACACACATTCACACGGATTCTCTTTGTCTTAGTTTATTATTTTATAGTCCAAATAAAAAACAACACCATAGCTTAGGAAGAGAGTGTGGTCTAATGATGAGACTGGGGAGCCAGGACTCGTGGGTTCTTTTCCCAGCTCTGACTGTAACTCACTTTCCCTCCCTGTGCCTCAGTTTCCCAGGCTGAAAAGTAAGCTTAATACTGGCAGCTACTTCATGGGAGGCTTCATTACTAACATCCCAAAATGCCCTGAGATTTTTCACATGGCAGGTGCTAAAAAAGAGGAAAAGCATCATTACTGGTAGACGCAGCTGTTCCATCCTCAGATCCGAAGCTGGGTGCAAAGCCAGGGGAGCTGGAACAATTTGTTTGTAGAGTGGGGGTGCTGAGAGCCATTGAACCAAACTGTAAGCCCTATACATAATGGAAACCACTTCAAGCCAGGGGGTGTGGCAGCACCCCTAGTTCCAACACCTATGTGCAAATCCTACTGGGAAGGCAACATTGCCCTTGTTTCCACTCTTTCCTCAGCAGATTCGCTAACCTGTGACATGTAGGACTTGAGGTTATCTGTGTGACTGACGCACATGTCAGGCAGGGAAAGATGTTTCCTCGAGGAGAGGCAAAGACATTCCAACTGCCTGCCTGGAACCTCTTCAGCCAAGCAGAGAAAGCTGTTGTGAATCAGCAGTTTAGGCACACTCCACAAGGGGGCAGTGGTGCACAAACCCTCAGCTGCAGTTCCTGTGAGTCAGTCAGCAGAGTCCCAGTTCTGTCCCAGTACAGGCTGGGGGACAGAGAGAGCCTGTAGCTTTGCACACATGAAATCCCTGAGCCACCCAACCCCTGCCAGGTCAGAAAACAATCATGCCACTCACTGTCCTTAGTACAGGCAGCCCCAAGCCTCCAAAAATCATGTCACGCAGCCAAAAAAAAAACAACAAAATCACAAGATTTAAGATCTGAAAAACAAAAAGTTGAGGGTAATTTTATTTGCTTTCTGGTTTCTGAGACTTTAGAGTGTGCTTGGGCCACCATTCATTGCTACTTCCTACTGGGGATCTCAGAGGGAGTGCTCTCCTTCTAAAGCTGCCCACCTTGCCTGCTCTCAGGTGGAGGATGAGGGAGGGTTGCTGAGGAATCCTATGGATAAGGCTGCTGCATGGTGCACTTTTATGTCTTCCACAAAAGATGGCACCTCCTGCAACATGGTACCCTGTAGCGTCAGGCTGGGACACTGGGGTGAGTACTAACTTGGTAGAAGAGCATGTCCTGGTGCGTTACTCACATACTTCCCTGTAGCGCAGCAGTTACTTCGTGGGGAGTGTCCCCAAGTAAGCTATCCACACTGCTCCCTGCAATACAGTGCCCCCAGTGCCATGCTTTCTCATTGGTTCCATATGACTGAAAGCAAAGAACAGTATCTACCTAAGATACCAGCACTGCTCCCTGCAGCTCTTGGGTATTCCTTTGAGGTCTATCCAATATTTTTTACCTAGACCATACCTGCTTAGCTTGTGAGATCTGAAAGATCATAGACTTTGACAAGACAGCTGCAAGGCTAGACCTGACTCCTGGATCTTTGCTTGCCAGAGGCTACATTTGCTTTCTTGCTGTGACATTCCTCCCTGCTGGCCATGGGAGGGTTAATAATATAGGGTGTCTCTCTCTCTCTGGCTGTTGCCACTCGTGTATGCACATGGAGCAGGAGGGAAAGGTGTATTTTAATTTCCAATTAGGGCTGCTGCTTCTCATCGGCTGAGATTGATTGTTTGTCCCTGGATCCCCTTTAGCTTTGCAATGCTTTAAGAGGCTGCCAAGTGGTCCCTGCCTCCAGCCGTCTCCACTCTCCCCAACCCACCCCTGAACAGTTAGTGTGCTGCAGACAGGACGGTGACACATCCTGGTTAGGATGCTGCTGGCATCAGCCGAAAGTGGGTGGGCTGGTTTCATAGACTAATGTGTGTGTGTTGTACAGCTCCCTTCTGTTGCAGGAGGCAGAGCGGGGGCATGCAAAGAGCCCAGGCAGCCAGCTGTGTCCTTTCTCAGCTGTATCTGTCATGCCTTTACCAACAGCAGGCTCCCACTTGGAATACATTTCCTGAGGTGCATGCCATCCGCTACTTGGAAGTCTCTATTCCTGCCACCAGCCAAAGCAAATTGTGCATTTGAAATAGATGTTATTTCCATCTGAGCATATGCCAAACTGTATCTAATCCTCTTTGCCCCCTCCACTCCTCTGCTCCTTTAGCTCCTAGCCTGACCGTCTCCTCTCCCAGGTTACAACCTGCAGAGAGACTCCTTTTGTGCTGGGGTGCTGCAAGTTTCAATTAGATGTTTGAAAATCCTGCTTATACTTTTTTTGTAAACTCTTCCTTGTTCAAAGTGTCCCAGCTTGACAGCCCTGCAGGGTTATTGCCGAACTTATCAGGAAAATGGGCAAGGAAGGACTATTTAGATCTTGGGGTGAGAGGGACTCTAAAACACTTCCACTAGATCCTGTATACAGTTTAGTTGTAGCCATGTTGGTCCCAGGATATTAGAGAGACATGGTGGGTGAGGTAGTATCTTTTATTGGGCCAACTTCTGTGTGCCTTGAAAGCTTGTCTGTCTCATCAACAGAGGTTGGTCCATCTCACCCACCCTGTCACTCCCCTAGACCTTATTAGATGAGTGGAAGAGGGAGTCAAACCCATGGAGGGACCTGCCAATGAGGAGGGGAATTTTATAATGGTTTCTGGAAGGGACAGGAAACCAAGATGATTTCAATGGAAGAGGATTGCTGTGAGGCCCCAGTTCTAGGTACAAGAGAGGGGAGATGCTGCTCCATGCATGAAGAGTAGGGGCTCAAGGCAGTAAGATTGGTGGTTGGGAGTTGTCCAGCTGAGAAGAGATGAAGACTCAATGACCAATCTCAGCAGAAGTTGTGGGCCCAGGGGAAGGAAGAAGGAGAGAGTGGAATGCCTGGGTTCCTCATGGGAGTGAGGACCTGCAGACTGGGGTTCTGGAGAGGAAGATGCAAGTGGTGAGGGATTTGGATTGAATATGCGGTTTAGTGGGGTTTCATTCAGAGAGGAAGCCTGGACAGTTTGGGGTGAGGATGGAGCAGAGGGGGCTGGAGTTTGGTCTGAGAAGCCTCTTCTTGCCACTTAGCAGGGCATCGGTTTGGGATTTGTTAAGCTGAATTAAATGGTGTTGGAGTCGGGGCCTGGTGGTGCAGAGATGCTTAGTGACTAAAGGACAGAAACTGTGACAAGGGGATAGTCTAGATTGCACGCAGGTACACTTCACTCCCACACGTGTGTACATTCACAAACATGTACATGCAAAATAGAGACTAACCTTTAGTGATACTGGTGTTGACTAAACACGGACCACAGCATGTATGTAAACAGACTCCTGAGTAACTATAGTCACATATACTTTTTGCATAGCCGCATGCCTGAAAAGCCACTTGCAAGGGTGCGTGACCATGGTGAGCATTTAGGCTCTGCCATTCCCTTACAGGGTGTGAACTCCCAATGCGATCATGCATGATTTTAAACTGAGCAGCAGGTGACAACTAGGGTTGACTGCCAGAAGCTGGGACTGGACAACAGGGGATGGATCACTCGATAATTACCCTGTTCTGTTTATTCCCTCTGAAACATCTGGCACTGGCCACTGTTGGAAGACAGGATACTGGGCTAGATGGACCATAGGTCTGACCCAGGATGGCTGCTCTCTGATCTTCCTGCATACTGAAGGGAGAAAGACCTGTGGAGATGTGGGTGCTCACAACAGCAGCTTCTGACATACCTGCTAGTTTTAGGTAAAGTACTCAATAATCCCATTAGTTCTAATAGCCAGTAATTTGCCACTCGCCCCCCAGAGTTTACTAAATTCCCATTTTGGAGCTGGTCGGTCGGACAGATGACCCAGCCCTCTTTTTAACTGTACAGCACTCAGCTCACCCTGAGTCTGCTTGGGTGTCTGGCAAAGCCTCGCTCAGGAGCATTAGCATAGCATGACTGGGTGTATGGAGCTTGCAACTGTGAGGTCTTTGCATTCTGGGAGAGGTAGCAGAAACGTAAAGGTACAGTACACACAAAACAAAGACAGCTGCCATTCTCTTCTGAGGTGCTGCACCTGTTGTGGAGATAACACATGCTGCACTCTCTCCTGGAAACTTTACTTTTGTTCTTGGCATTTTCCTCATTCTAAAATGAGTGGCTTTAGGCTGAACATTTCTGTTTTGCTGCTTCTGCATGGAAATGTAACTCTTGTTTGCGTAGTTACAGCCCCCCTAGTGAAGCAACACTGTACCTTTCCATGCAGCAGCAGAATGTCTCAGGCCAAAAGCGTCATAGATCCAGAGCACTGGATGACCCAATAGGTACAGTACTTTAAGAACCTTTCTTTGTTGAAAAATCAAAGTCAAGTACATTTCTTCCTTGTTGAGAAAAGTGCTGGCATTTGGTGAGCCATGTGGAAAGGACTGTGAATGTGTAAAGGACTAATCGTTGCTTTAAACTGGAATAGGCCACAACTTGCTAGAAGTCACACCAGGAGGGAACAATTCTGCATTGGTGAGGAGATGGACCTGAATAGGGATTTTGGTGACCCTACTGTAATAAAACACTCAGAAAAGGAAAGACTTACGCTTTCACAGCCAACAGTTCAAAAAGCAAATAAAGGATTTAGGGCCTGATCCTGAGAAGTGCTGAGTACCCCCAGTCTCCACTAAAGTCAGTGGCAGGATTGGTCTCTTAATCAAAGTAGGGATCCTGCCCTTTACTAGAATCCTGAGGAGAGTTTTCATATGATCTGATCATTAGTAGATCAATGAGTGAGTCAGATCCACAGCAGCAACAAGGAACCTCCCTCTTAATTGTCAGAGTTTAATTCATTCCCAAGCAAGTGGAGGAGCTGGTAGGGGCTAGGGCTCTCTGGGGCTGTTTTTAATTACTGTGCCAACCAAGCCAGAGACTCAGGTGCAGACATTTAGCCAATTTGCTAAGCTTGCCTACATGGGGGCTGTCTGTCGTCTGCCATTAGCTTGGGCAACTTTCGTTATATCTGAAAAAAACTCATTCCTCTTCTTTCACTCCTAGGAGCAAACAAGAGCACCAATCCTGAGTGTATAACATTATAAGATTTGCTCTTTTGGAGTTTCCTTGATTTTTTTTTTTAAATAATGTATTTATTTTTAATGCTCCTCATCAATGTCCTTCAAAAACTTTGCCTCTCCTGCCATTATTTCCCTGGGCCATAAGTGCAGGTGAGGCATTTAGCAATGGGGGTTAATTGTTTCCCATCATCTCTTTTTGCAAGGTGTTCCTCTCAGTCAGGCCACTGGGAGGCCAGAGGAGGAGACCTAGATTAGGAAGCAGTTAATCAGTGGAAGAGGCAAACTGGGGCTTTTATTTTGACAGGGCACTGCTTGGCTTCTTGTATGAAGGCAAAGTGAATGATCCTGTTTCTCCAAATGATTATTCAGACTCAGGAAGAGAAAGAGGGAGAGAAAGGAGTACTCCATACACAGAGCTTTGCCCACTTTAAAACAGCATCCTCTCAAAAACACAGAGATTCTTAGCTGGAGGGATCTAACAGACAGTTAAACAATAATAAGGATCAAGAGTGGTGAAAAAGAAAATTGTGGAGAAGGTTCCTGTAACTTCAGGGAGGCAAGAGGGAAGTTGCTGCTAAAAATCAGCCAACCAACAACCTCCCCCACCAGAAACTGAGTCTGAATTCTCCTCAAGTGAAAGTGAAACAACTAAAGGAGTGAAAGTGTGTGCGAGAGGCAGAGTGTTTGAAATGTGTGTGTGTGTGTGCTGTGCATGTAGGTGAGACTCCAGTGCGTGTAGAAAGAGCATGATCCACTCCCCAGAGCCCCCTGCAGCTGGCTGGAAGGCTGTTGGTGAAGAAGACCATGAGCCCTGACTGCATGGCTGTCCCCCAGCAGCTTCCAGATCCTCAGCTCCCCTCTAACAAGCTTCACAGAGCAGACAGCTGCTGAAAAGCCCAAAGGAAAAAAGCACAGGATCACTATGGGAAATACCTCTGGCCTTTCTTGAGACCCGGAGCAAGAGAAAGGTAAGTAGTCTCCCAATCACTTTCTTTCAATGCTGAGTGTTTTGAAATGAGAGGACTGTCCTACAGGCAGGTCCATTTTGTATGGTGTAGTGATAAGTCTGGGGCTGGGCAGAGGGAGTATTTTTTCCAGCATGCTGCAGACTTCTTAAGTGTTTTTCTTAAAAGATTGGTCAGAGTCCTAATCTTTATTTTCCCCTGGAGACTGCAAGGGTCCTTGTGGGGAACTCTACTTTTTCCTTCCTCTTAGATTTGTGAGGAATGTGGTGTGCCTTGTGCTTAGATTTCCTGGTAACAAATTAAGACCTGTAGTTGCAAATGTTTAATTGTTTTGAATTTAAAATTAAAGGTCGTCTTGCTTTTTTGTTTTTGTTTGTGAGGAAGTGCCCTCCCTTGCTGCCTGTTGGTATGCAGGGCTGCTCTGGGAGCTCATCTTGGGCTGCTGACTTGGAGTACAATTCTATGTCTGTGTGTTATTTTTCTGAGAAATTGACAGTTTCTTTTGAACATCACCTCAAAGCCCAGATCTTTGATTATGGCTGTCATTTTCAGTCAGCCTAGCTGGCAATAGGCAGGGGGTGATGGACAGCACAGGCATCCAGTGACTGGGTAGAAGTCACTGAATTGAATCAAAGTACAGCCAGTGTGAAGAGAGCAGGCAGGCCCTTTGGCAACTGAAGGTTGGCTGCGTGGCCCCAAAGGCTTCTGGTCGCTGTAGTCTTTTCCTTTCTCTTGTTTGTCTGGCTACTCAAGCAGAAGTCTTTGCTTTTCTCTTATTTTTTTTCATGTGCTCAGAAATCATGGTGGGCTGCAGACTGCTGTGCATAGAGACTGAACACAGGCCAGTCAGCAAATGCAGCATGGCAAAGTAATAGATTAGCGCCTGCAGCTGGCTTTACAGAGGCGTAATCTGACATTGTACTACAACTCCCATGGAGCTGTTTTGTTTTTAGGGAGTGGAGGTGGCAGCATTGAGAGGTTCCTAGACAGAGGTGACAAGAACTTCTTGTGGAAAGGGCACTGGCCTCAGAAGAGCCTGGATGTATTGGGTGGTTTTCCCAGTATCTCATTTCTGTCCCTTCTGCTCAGTTTGCAATGTGCAGAGGGCACTTGCCTACAGCTCTGGAGCAATGATGCAGGGGATCCAGCCCTCTAAATATTTCTGTTCACTCCTCACTGCATGGAGAGTTTTTTGACTTGGGGATGTATGGGACAGAGGCCCTATCTGCACCTCCCTCTCTCTGGGCACGTGATGAGCCTCATCTCCATTCTCTTTGGCCCTTGATGCTTAGTTTTTATGTTTGGACACTCATTCTCTTAGGCTGCAGTGCTTCCCCTTTGTGAGGGCACTGTCATTGGCAGCAGTTCCAAGAGCGGGGTCAGAGTACTCTCATTGATGGCTCTGCTACAGGTGTGACAGGCTTACCTGCCATGCACCCAGCTTTCCCCATATGCTCCAGGCCTGGCCTGCTCTGTCTGAGACAGATCTGGGTTTCACAAGTCATCACCAGTTGGGTCCAAACCCTGGGGTGGCTTGGAACTGGGGTCCATTTTATCTGGAACTATTGAAGTTCAGGTAGCGTCTGGATAAATGGTTCCAATTTTGGCCGGTCTCTTAACAGTGAAATAGACAACAGGGAAAAGCTCTCCCCATTCCCTGGAATATCATACCAGGGGCTGCTCACTGTTCTCACTTGGGAAGGAAGGATGCCTGGTCAGTTTGCAAAGAGCAAAGCTCCTTTTTTCTTCTGCATTAACCTTCCCTCCCCCATCCAAATCCACATTAGTGTGCCCTTCACTGTTTTGTGTTGAGGAGGTGGTGAAGTTGCCCCTGCGCTGCTTTGTGCTAGCAGCCACTTGCTGGGGTAGAAACCTGAGAGGGCTGCATTTCTGTACATGTAAGTAATGCTACATGACAGGGCATGCTGTTGTGGTGTAGTATGCAGCGTCTGTATGCCTTGGGGCAGTGCTACATGACATGGTGTTCCGCTGTGGTGTCATACACCTGCGTCCTGGGCATGTAAGGCAGAGCATTGCCAACACTGAAGGCACAAACAACTGCATGCTTAGGACTGCGTTGCTGGAATGGAATGGAATACGAGGGTTTTAGCTGCTTACTCTTGACCTGTGGACTCTAGTCTCCTGTGAACACAGCCCCGATTTCTCGCCACCCTTTCCAAATGCTGCTTCATGCCAAGCAGGAAATAATGACATGCCATCAATTGCAAAGATCTTTGCAAAGGAGGGTGTGCATTGTTCTCCCTACTTTTACACAGTGAGGGAGAAGGAAACTGAGGCACAGAGAGGAGAAGTGATTTGCCCAAGGTCACATGGTGAGTCTGTATCAAAACTGAGCATCCAAACCCTTAATACTATAGATATATTTTTTTACATCTAATCTACCATTCTGCTGGACATAAATATCCTGCGATGCCCTCTCCTCCCTCTCTAGCTATATTGTATAGTGAGCTGAGGAGAAATCGATCTTTTTTCACAGTTTTTGTGCCTTAATCATGTTTCAGTTCTCTCTAAATCCAAAACCAGAACTTAATCTTTTTCTGGGTGAGGGTTTATAGGAAGAATATCAAAAATATACTTAAAAGAATACAGGCTTAAAACCAAGATTTTTTTTTTTTTTTTTAAACCCTGTTGCTGGAGGCTAATAATATATACTTGTAGACTTTAAGCCCAGAAGGGGCCATCATGATCATCTAGTCTGACCCCATGCACATTGCACAAAATATTACTTTAAAGCCTTCTACCTATTAACTCATCTCCTGTAAGATGGGTCCTATTGCCCCATTTTACAGATGGGGAGGAAAGTGAGGCCTAGTATTTGAAGTTACCCAAATCTTCAAGTATTTGGACTTACCCAAGATCACCCAAGGCAGTGTCAGAGCTGAGATTAAAACTCAGGCATTACAGGGGGTGCTGGAACAATTTGTATAGCACAGGTGTTGAGAGCCATTGAACCCAAATGTAAACCCTGTATATGATGCAGCAGCACGTCTAGTACCAGCACTTATGGGAGTTAGTGGCTCACAGTCCTGTTTTCTAATCGCTAGGCAATGCTGTCTCAGTGTAGCTGCTGACTGCCTAGAATGCATTGGAACTAAACTCTGCTTTGGTTCCACTAGTGTAAATCTGGAGTAATTCGTGACTGAGCCTGAGGCCAAGTACTGGACTTGTACTTGTTTGGGACCTCTAAGACTTTGTCAGCTCGGTCTGTCTCTTTTGCGGACAGTTCAACCCAGTTTGCACAAGCTTCTCAAAGTTTTGGTATTCTGGGAAGGGATCTTTGCCTTCTCTTCTGCCCTGAAGTCCACCTTCCTGCCAGCATCCCCTGAGTTCTCACCCTTGCAGCTCTATTTCCTGAGTGAAGATGCCTGACGGGGTATTCCCCTTTTATCATAGCTGCTTCTTACCTAGACAGAAGGCTCTCCTTTACCTCACCAAGGTACCTCAGCTACATTCCTTGCCCATGCAGCCTGGAGGCCAAGGAATTTTTCTGCAGTTATTTTGTCTGGGTTTAACCCACCCCCACCCACCCTAGGTCTGATGCATCTTCCCCTGTCCGGTACAACAGTTGCAAAGTCCAAGTCACTGCCAGTCTCATCAGCATTTCTTGTGCCTGGTCTCTTACTTATGGCCAGTACTTATGGCCAACACCATGACATGTTTCCTTTTGCTGCCTTAGCTGGTGGCATCGGGCTCATCTGCTCTGGTGAGTGAGACTTTACCCATCTCTGTACTGCTGCCTGCTTGTTTGCTCTCTGTCTGTCTGTCCTTGTGGGGATCTAGAAGTAGAAATGAACTCTACAGGTGGGGAAGACTGGTTGGGCCCATCCCTAGTGAGCAAGGCAGACTGGATCCCGGCTCTCCATTCTCCTGGTGTCTGTCCATTTCAGCTGTGAATGTCTTGAGTAATGGACACCTAGTCCCGTAGAGAAATGATTCTTCCATGGAATGAGTCTTCTGGATGAATCCTCCCCTCATTTGCTTGTGCTCTTGGACCTATCCAAGAATCACAGCCTTGTGGGCAGCAATTGCATTCCACTGCCAGTCATCCGGTGGCCAGGTCAGACAGACATAGCTCTTTTTGGCTCTTCGCTGCTGACTTACCGTTTCCAGACCCTTCACTGTCACTCTTCTGTAAAAACATTTTCCAGTTTGGCACAAAGTTGAGGCTCATTTTCTACCCATCCCACATGCTGTGGGGACCATGTGAGGCTTTGCTCATCCATTTTCCTGCTCCTTTGTTCAGGTAATTCTAAGATCAGAGCCGTGATGGCATAAGATGGCCATGCTGGTCACCTTGGATGTCTGCCCAGAAATACCCACCGCCCCGAGTCTCAACTGAACAGGACCCTGGAAGTTGCCATGGTGGTGTTCTGGCAAAGACCCAGCGTTATATCAGCCACTGCATCCTCTCCTCAGGGTGCTGGACCCTGCCCTTGCATGGGTAGAGACTCAGGACAGGTCTGTAATGAAAGCTGTTGCTGGGATAGTAATCTCTGTTAGGAGAGTGTGTGTGTTGGGGATGGGGGGCGGTGGGGAGGGGTTAATGACATTTTTATACCAGCAAAAGCTCTAGTGTAGATGCAGTTATGGGGGGAAATGCGTTTGCAGATATAGCTTAGTTTGTTTGGGAAAGTGGGGTAAGCTTTATTGGCAAACACACTCTTTTCTGGCATAGACTATACGCCTTGGTCTCTTCCAGTTTTCAGCCAACTGCAACCTGATTTATTTCTCTCCTGTGGAAGGTGCTGACTGGCCAGTACAAGTTCCCTGAGCTGTTTGTGTCTCATTTCTCCACAGGGTTGAACTTGTGAATCCTGGATAAAAATGACCCCAGAAGTCACTGGTTCAGACTGCCTGGGGAAACACACACATCTTGGAGCAAAGGACCTAGGAGTTTGGCTGCTGTTTGTCCTTCTCCATTTCTGATAGTAACCACAAGATATATTGGTGTGGGCTGGGGAGGGATAAGGATGGGGGAGGCAGGGAAGGCTGGAAATCAGGATTCTTAGAACCAAGAATTGAATCCATCTATGACTCCTGGTGTGACCCTTGGACAAATCATTCCTGCTATTGGTGCCTCAGTTTCCCATATGTAAATACCTCCTAGGGAGTTGTGCATGTAAAATGCCTTGGTTTCCTGTCTGAGAAATGCTGGAGGAGGGTAGGGTGTCAGTCTATGTGCTGATCTCTATTGTCCTTGCCCAGCCTTCCCCTGTGAACCAGAACTGGCCAAGTCAGATGGACCTTATTGGAGATTCTCTCCCAGATGGTGTGTTTCCACAGGACAATCTCCAGGACACCTGCTTGGCACCAGGTAGCCCCCGTGGATATCCATTTCTTTCCTGTCCTCTGTCAGACCCAGTTACCAATTGTGGGTTTGGGTACTGAATTACCTCTATCTGGGGTCACCTCCTTGTGGAGCCCGTACCTGCTGCAGACTATTCCTTGTCAGGAGTTGGCACAGAGGAAGCAGTTAATGTCACTGGCACCTGCTTTTGATTTAAGGGAGAGCCACGTAATCAAGGGGCGGGTTGCCAGGACCCGTGCACGTATCCAACTTCCTTGGAAAGCAGGGTTGTGTTTGTAAGTGCAGCAGGCATTCTGTTCTCCAGTGCAGGAGGAGAAGGAGGCTTGTGCAATACAAGCCAGGCTTTGTCATGACTAACCAAGGCCTGCGCCGATTCCCAGAGATCAGGACAGTGAGATTCCACCTCCCCACCAGGTCCAAGCTGCTCCCTGCTCCCCCTCTGCTTGGCATCCAGCTCCCTCCTTTGTATGGGTGGGAGTAGGTCTTTGTTGAGACCTGCCCCGTACATGCTGCCTGGGTTATGATGTGGGCTGTGAAACACCCTTGGAAGACTGGAGTAGTTATGAGTGCTCCTGCAGCCAGTACTCCTGCCCTGCTCCCTACAGCACGCCCTGCTGGAAGAGGCCAGCACTGGAGACTCCTTTGGGAAGGGGCCATGGCCTGTGGGGTTCTTCAGTGCTCATGTCAATTACAAGGAAGCAAGGCAGAGGAGAGACTGGAGACTCCTGGGTAGGGCAGGGAGGAAGTGACATCCCATTCTTTTCACAGCGAGGAGCTGGTCACTGGAGGTGTGAAAGTCTGTTGAGGCTGCTCAGACTGAGAGTGGTGGGGGATGGGGTGCCTCCTTCATATACTCAGCTGTCAGTTCCTTCTGGAGGGGGCAGGGGAGGGCTTTTCCTCCCCAGCTGACAGGGTCTGGATGTGGATAATCGAAGGGCTCCTCTCTGAGCCCTGATTACCCTCCCCCCATCCTGCAAATCCAATGGAACCATCCAGGGTGCGGAAAATTGGGCCAGGAACTGCCTCCCTCTGTATCAGGCCTGCTGCTGGAGGGGAAGGCTGTTCTCTTGGGGAGTCTGCTCCCCTTTGCCCTTCCTGGCAGAGTGGGAGGGCAGGCCAGCCTGTGGTTCCAGCTCCTCTGGCTCTGCTGCCGTTGAATGGGAGCAGAGGGGGAGGACCTGTGGGGTGTGATGGTTTGGGCAGGCACACAGTGAGAATGGCCCATGCATCCTGCAGCACTGGTACTTGTGAGCAATGAGACGTGGTAGGCATGCCCAGGAAGCAGTGGTATTGGCTGTAGCTATAAAAGTCTGAGCAGGATCTCTGTGGTAGGGATAGGGCTCTGTCTGTTAGGAACTGTTAGTCCCTCCTGTGGCTCATTCCCTTCCTCCAGTACCGTCCCCCCACCCCCCTTCCCTGGGGATAGACATCTCAGCCCTGGCTGTCTGGCTCCATTTGGCTTCTTTCCTTCTACAGTCTCTGAGAAGCTCAGGCCTCTGTCTGGCCTTCAGGATCTGCTCCATGTTGAATCTATCAGGGCTGGGAGAAGCAAATCTGTTCCTCGGTATATGAGGTTCCAGAAGGCAGTGCTGGGACCTGCTTGTCTTCAGGCTGAACAATAACAACACTCGGCTCTTTGGAAGCACCTCTCAGTTGTGGAGCTCCAAGTGCTTCACAATCCTGAATCCTCCCAGCACTCTTGGGAAGGGAGCAGCAGTGCTCCCTCAGTCTTCCAGGTGGGAAAATCAGAAGTACTGAGAGTAGAGAGAGATTCTTCAGACTCAGAGTCAGTGACAGACCAGGGACCAGAACACAAGAGCCTCAGCTCAACCCCCATCTCCTCCCGCTAACTCCCACGGCCTCTCAGAACGGGGGATAGAACCCAGGAGTTCGGGCTCTCTGGCCTTTATTGCTAGATCCCACTTCCTCCCAGAGCAGAAATAGAGCCGAGGCCTCCTAATCACCTGCTCTAACCATGACACCAAGGTGCCTTGAACCCCAGTACGCATTAGTGAAAGTCGGGGTGAGGAGCCTGCTCTGGGGTTTTCGGCTGTGGATGATGCCCCCTAAGGTGATAAGCAGCTCCAGGAATTGGCTGCATTCTGTGCCTGGGGACGGGGTGTCTCCCTGGTTGAAGAGAAGCTTCACTGGAGCCGAATCCTGGGCCAGGAGCCAGGTTGGCGTCCTGTGCCAGAGAGAGGGCGAGACTTGGAAAGTGGAGCCAAACTCCTCCTGTATGAGAGATGGCCTGAAATACCGAGTGAAACCACAGAGTGCTCCTTGTTCTGCCTCTGCCTGCTGCCCTGAGCCTCATGAGTGTGGGAGGTCACAGCACTTGGCTGCTGAGGAGCAAGCAGAGCCCAGCAGAACATATGGGCCTTTCTGCTGTCTCCCAACTCTCAAAGATGCTTGTTGGGTTGATTTTGTTTTTAACCTTGTTACTCCCGTCTCTCTGTCCCTTGCTACTACTAGTTGCAAGAGCCTTCTCCTCTATCTCCTACTGTCTGAAATAGACCATGCACAGTTGCTCTCTTTTATAGCTCAGCTGAAAACCTCTCCTCTTCCTTGCCTCTGCCTCTTTAAATAATGAAACAGAGGGAGAGGAATTAGCTGGAAAGTGTCTTGAAGACATAATTTGTATAAAGATGCTGCCCAAAATATTGAATGTTTACAGCCTTTATGCTCCTTAAAATGTAAGCAAAGGAAATGCCAGGTTTTACTTGCATTTCTGAGAGTACATTGTAGCGTCCTATATGTTACTGGGTGTTCTGTTCAGTTAGGCCTAATGACTGTGGATTCTGGGATCCAAATACCTAGTTGTGTTCAAAGCATCCCAGCTTGATAAGTGGTGTGCCATGTGTAGGACTTGGATAGTATGTCTTGAAATCGTTTGTGAGCCTTCTCATGGTGCTCTCTCTGTTGTGTGTTTAGCACCCTATCAGGCAGCATTGTGTATGTGTGGCTAGGACCTGCATGTTGTATATAGTTAGTAAACAGTGATTTGGACCTCGCTGTGCTTGTGTTTGTTCTTCATGTTACATTTGTTGTCCATGGAGCCAGAGACACAAAAGGGTGTTTTGTTGCACTGCGCTCTCCTGCTGTAGAGAGGGCTGGGCATGCTCCAGCAAAATGCCAGTCCCTGTCTCCAGATAAGGCTGCATCCTTGTTTGGGGGAGGGAGTTGAGTGGCTGGACTTTGCCCCAGAGCATGTTGTTTGTGGATCTGAATGTTGGCAAGCTTGTCAACTGAGCACCATCCTCGTATCTGCATTGAGTTCCTGCTGACTTTACCCACAGGTCCAGTCATCGCATTTTTGGTTCTTTCTCATACGAACGTAACACTGGTGGAAAGGCTCCAAGCCAGCAGTCTTAGAGATTGGTGTCTTCTCTATCTGCAGAGCAGGAGCAGCCTGAGCAGAGGCAGGGCAAGTTTCCCCCACACTAGCCCTGCCAATATAACTCACCCCAGCCTGCCAGGGACATGATGTTTCCTCTAAGAATCTGCCTGATCGGTCAAGCTTCAACCCCTAGAGCCAAATTTAGTTCTTTTGTAAGGGGGTGTAACTCCACTGAAGCCGATTGGAGGCTGCACCTGTCTGCAGTCAAGATGTATGTGGCCTGTCCTGGCTATGGTGGATTCCCCCAACTCACTTATGTCCAGGAGTGATAACTGTCCTGCTAGGCCTGTGTCAATCAGCACATCATACAGATAAAGACTCAACTGAGCATTTCAGTCTTCTTTAAAAGCAAATACTGGTTTAACTTGCTCAGTCGATACAAAGGTCTCCTTCTCTGTCTGTCCTAAATGATTGTGTGGTGTTTTTATGCATTGGTAAACAGCTGTCATGCTCCATGCCAGAGATGGCTGCATTTCAACAGTGTGTAAAGTGATCTCTGCCTCATGCAGTTGGGTACTAAAGTGTTCTAGATTCCTTAGGGATGATATAATGTGAGGCTCTTGTCATTAGTGGGCTTGGGGTTTTGAACTTGGGCTAGGCAGGGCCCTAAATATGCATAGTTTGAGGCTTTGGGAGACCCAAATGTCTGAGTCTTCTGAGAGCATAAATGGTTGGGATGAGGAGGAATCGCTTGGGGTGCTCCAAGGGAGAATGACTAGGAGCCAGGGGATGAAACTCCAGGTGACTTTCTGACATGAGCTGGATGAAGCAGTGTAATGCCCTATGGTGTAGCTGCTTTCACTCCTTCCCTTGGTAGGAGACAATCCTGTATTGGTCCCCAGTGAGGATTGAGTCAGACGAGACGTGAGTGGAGCTAGTCTGGCCACAGCTTAGGTTCAAGCATGGGTGGATAGAATGAGCTGAAAGCTGCTTGTGTCCAGTGTCTGCACGGCCAAAGAAACTGGGGAGAGAAACAGGGCTGGGATGAGCAAGTTTCTTCTGCCCTCCCTGTCCCTTGGACATAAATGGGGCAGCAGCTCCAGAACTGTCACCAAGGCCAGCTTGGGGACCTTGGTGCTGGTGGTTGTTCAAAAAATAAGTTTTGCCTCCAGAACACTCTGCCTCTCAGGCTGTGATGTTTTCGAGGGGGGTGAAGCTGTGGTTTAGAATGAGCCCTCTGGATGGCAAGAAAATTGCTGAGTAGCCGGTTTCCAGGCTGCCGAGGACTAAGCCAGGGCCCAGCTTGGCTGCCAGAAGCAACAGGCTTGGAATTTCCTCTGCCTGGTGCCAGGTCCTCTCGGGCTGGCCACTGCACTTCTGATGGGGCCAAGGCTCCTCCAGAGCCCCACGGAGGGGGGTGTTCCCAGAGCAGGGTGGGTTACACTTGGAGCTGAGAACCTCCCCCCATTCTTGGGGCCTAGGAGAACCTCCCCCCATTCTTGGGGCCTGATTTCTATTTTCTTTTCCAGGGTCCAAGCTGTTTTGAATTATGCAGCCTGCACCTCCCGCGGGGCTCCCGGAGCAGCCGCCTAATGAGCTGAGCTCCTGACAAACTTCGCTCTGGCTGCGCTCGGAAAATTTTACAGCCTTTTTAGAGAAAGGAAATGCCAGTAACGTCTGTCTCTTCTTATTTTTATGAGGGGGTCCCAGTTGAGTGGGGGATGGGAGGCTTGGAAAAGAAGACAGGAAGGATTTTGTATAGCACTTATTGCCATAACCCGCTGCCCCCCTCAACCAATGTGCATTGGAGTGGGGATGCTAGTGATTGGTGCATGGTAGAGTGAAACTGTCATGGCTGCACCCTTTCAGAGCTGTGTACAATATGGGGTAAGACCTGCAAAGGACCATCGGGGTGGGGAGCATGGTGGAGCAAAGGAGATTTCAGAGACTTGGGCAGTGAGAATAGGAGGAATCCACCAAGCAGTGACAGGCCCTGGGGAAGCAGGAGAGTGAATGATAGTGGCATGGGACCAGGCCACCAGCCTGGATTCCATGAAGTACTGAATCCCTCTGTACCTGAGCATCTGGCTTCCTATTGGGGAATAGTTCTGTGGAGACAGGCTCAACAGCTCCCCTTCTCCCCTGCAGCCCACAAATCACCTGTCATCTGTTGCTATGTGCTTAGCAGAGCTGGAAGGGGCTGAGGAGGAACAGGGAAAGTTCGCCCCCAGCTGGCATAATGCTGACTCAGTGGGAGGGGAGGGGAGGAAAGTCTCAGGTACTAGGAATTGGGGGCCACCTATGGGTGGATAATTTTGCATTGATGCCTGAACTTGTCCAAATGCTCCTCACACAGACAGTGGGGAACTCTGCTACTGGCTGCTAGGATAGTTATTAGTCATTTAATCGTTGCTAATTATGTGTTTAAATGAAATATAAAAACCAGAGTTTTATTATTTCTACTGTGGCAGCACCCAGGGGCCCCACCTGGGGTCAGGGCCCCATCCTGCAGAGTCAATTAGACGGTCCCTCCCCAGAATGTGTTAGTGACATAGTGCCTGGGCAATAATCTCGTGAGGAAAAAGGGCTTAGGAGCACCACGGTCCTTCTGACACAAGGAAGTCCAGGAGCCTGGTCTGTTCACAGATTGAATCTGCTCCCCAGGTGGACAGAATATTATCCCAGGAGACTGGCACCCTCTCTATTCTCAGAACATGGGCAGAGCAGGTTGCCCTGTGTTGTCCTGTGAATGGGTGCCTCCTTGTTCTGGAGTGATCTCGACTAGAATGAAAGGGGAATGCAGACTCCCTGGGACTTCTGTTGAAACTGCCAGCAAGGGATCAGTTGTGGCATGGTCACTATCTCCTGGAAGCCACCAGTTTGCTTATAGGTAACCATTAAACAGTTGCCAACTGGTCACGTTGCTGTTGTGCTGGGCTGGATTGGAGGTGGCTGCCTGGAGTTGAAAGTCTCCTGTTAAGGAGGCAGAGCTTGTGAACTCACCCACTCCGCTGTGAGGTCCCTTTGGACTAGGATTTAGCATGGCCAGAGAGTCTGGGCAGGGGGTTGCCCATGTGTCCATGCCTTGTGATCAGGCTGCTACCCTAGCTGTGTAGCGGCCTGATATGCAGCTCCTACCTTGTGTGCGTTAGTGGTGTCGCCGGTTCCTTTCTCATGGCCCATAGGGATCTGTGAGGAGGGGGTGGTAGGTGGAATATGTAAAAATGCAGCTGCCTGGGGAGATGCACAGCCTCTTCTCTGGGTTGGGAGGGGTTTCTGCATGATCTGTAGGCATCAGCTGTTGCCGGTCAGAGTGAATGAGTGTCAGATGTGGGCAGTGCATTGCCCTGGGTGGATGAAGGCTTGTGTTAGTCCGCTCTGAGGGCTTGTTTGTTATTTGTGTCAGGAGCGTGGCTTTGGATGGCTATTTGATGTGGCAGCCTCAGCAAGCCTGGCAGCCTCCAAAGCAAGTTGAGGAGTGGGGAGCAGGCACCAGAATTGTGCCCCATTCCTCCCTGTTTTCTGCTGCACAGGGGCTGGAGGGCACACCTCCCCAGGGCAGTGAGTGATGGGCCACCTCCCCTCCCCAACCTGGGAAGTGAGCAACAGCCCCCCACTTTCTCTAACAGATTTTATGGGTGGAATCTGGATTTTATTGGGCTAAAGCCTGGAGGCTGCCCCCCCACCTCACCCCCCAGCTGCGGAGTATGAATGCAGCCATCCCAATGTTTCCTCACTTAGATCCAGCACTGGACCTTCCCCTTCAAACTTGCAGCTGCCACTTGTGTCTGGTTTCAGGGGAATAGTAGGGTGGGATGGGAGCAGCACGGGGTCCCAGGTGCTCCTGGGATGTGATGCATTTGTGATTCTGCAGAGTACCATTTGACATCAGAACTAGCATGGTCTGGGGCCCGATTCTAGGAGTACCTGTAGCCCCTGTTGATGTCTGCACTTCCAGAACTAAGGCCTCTATTGCCCAAGTGACTCTCGGGTCATGCCCTGGTTTGGGCTGAGGCTCAATATCTCCCGGTGCCACTTGGTGAAGGAGTATTAAGTCTGTACTGGGTTATCTCCACATCAGAGTGACAGGGCTGATGCCCAGTAATTGAAAACCAGGCTAGACAGCGGGAAGTGGAAAAGTTTGGGTCTGAAAAATGAGGGAAGCAGCCACTCTCTCAGCAATGTAGGTGCTTTGCTATAAAGCACAGAACTGGAGGTGTATTTATGAGGGGACTGTGTGTATGTGCACACGTGGGCAGGGGGAAGTTTCTGCATGCATGTACATACAGTCAGGGTTGTTTTTTTTGTGTTTTTGTGTGTGTTTTTTTGCATGCCATGTTGGCTCCTGGCAGTCTCTGGAAGCACAGTCTAAATGACCTCCATTCAAGCCCAGACTCAGAGACAGACCCTATCTGCTCTCTTGGGAAGAGCTGTGTTCACAATGGCTCTGCTGGTTTCAGGATTCCCTTGAGCATGGTGCACAGGAGTTGGTTTTTGGCCAGGAAAAGGATGGGTTAGTCTATATCCTGGTCTTCATGGAGAAATCCTCCCTCTGCCCCAAACCGAAAATCACAGACTGATGGCCTCCACTGTGTACATAGCCAAATTCTGAACCCCGTTGTAGAAAAGGCCTTGGAGGGTTTTAAATGACTCTCTCATGGTCAGTTACTTATAGAACAAAATGTGCCACCTGAGCTGGCTGCTGCTGGGTTTACAGAGAAGAGCACCACTGAATGTGTGAAGGGAGCTGCTAGGGTTGTGAGCCACCAGACTTCTTTCAGAATGGAAGCCTTGGTGAAATGGGACAGCATGGGGGTGGTTGGGCATGAAATGGCTGTTGGCATGTGTACCCCAGGCCTCAGAACATGCAGCCCATGTGGTTTCAAATGGCTGTATCTGTGGGCTGGTCCACACTAACCCCCCAGTTTGAACTAAGATACGCAACTTCAGCTACGTGAATAACGTAGCTGAAGTCGAAGTACTTTATTTTGAACTACGAAGTACTTTATTTTGAACTACAAAGTACTTACCACGGGTCCACACACGGCAGGCAGGCTCCCCCGTCGACTCCACGTACTCCTCTCGCGGAGCAGGAGTACCGGGATCGATGGCGAGCACTTCCGGGATCGATTTATCGCGTCTAGACAAGACGCGATAAATCGATCCCAGAAGATCGATTGCTTACCTCCAGGTTCGGCGGTAAGCAAAGTATAGACATACCCTAAGTGGTACAGTGTCAGTAACTGCCCCAGAGACTGGGAGTTGAGACTTCTCCAGGTTGACAAATATCATGCTTTTAAAACAAACAAATAAAAAAAATGCCAACAGATTTTTTTATTTGCATGATGCCAGCAGTGGCTTCCCATTTTATAGTCTTAAATTGCTGAAGTGGATGTTTTGTACTTATTTCTTTAATTAGTTTCCTAATTGTTAGTAGAGTTTCAGTTTTTACACAGCAATTTTTTCCCCTGCTAATAAGTTTCACATTTAAAATGCTTTTCTATGCTGAAAAAGATAAGTCCAGGCCTTTCATTAGCATCCTTGCTGTGAGAACAACACAAACTCAAATGCAAAACAGATAAGCAAATAGCTTGTGCTATATTTACAGATGATAACACTTTCTGATGTATTGAACTTCCACAAGTCAGTAAAGTTGCAGTGCTTTGACCAGGCTATGCTACTCCATCAGCGTTTGCATGCTGACATCAATGGGAACTGTGCTGCTATGTCACTTCAGGTGCTTTTGAAAATCTCAAGGTACCGTAGGCACCTAAATATGGAGTTAGAAGTCTGTTTTTGAAAATTTGGGCCTATGTAAAAGTAACAAAATTATTGTGACTTTTATGTATGGAAAGTCTAAACTTTTCTTTGATAACGCTGGAGCTATTTTGTTTTGAAGTAACAAAAATTTTATGCCACTAAGAGAAGTCTCTAATAAAAATTAAATTTTAACTCTTGATTGCTGCTAACGCTTACACATGAGAGTCACTGGGAATCTGAGAGTAGCTCCTACTTAAATGTTTGCAGGGTCAGGACCTTAAGTTTCAATATTTTGTTTACAAAATTGTTTTGTAAAATTAAAATAAAACCCCCTGGGAGCTGTGGCATTTAAAATCCCGGCATTTATTATTCAGTTTATTAGAAATTTTAATCTAAAATTGCAATAGCACAATTTTTAGATTAATTTCACAAAGCCTCAACCAAATTTGAACAAATCTACTCTGGTACTTCTGGGTTCTCCTGCGGACTGTCACTGCCTCGCTATGAGCCCTCTCTGTGGACCAGTTTCCCCATCTGTCAAAGGGGAGAATACTTGCCTCTCTCATGTGTTTGCAGGTCCTAGAAGGTGTTATAGTGACACAGCAGTGTCTCTACTGCGCTCTGTATCCATCTCACCAAAACCAGCTGGAACAGTAATTTGCCTTATGTGATTAAATTTGTTAGTCTCTAAGGTGCCACAAGTACTCCTGTTCCTCTTTTTGCCTTATGTGGTATCTGGCTATGATTGGGGCATGGATGAAGGTGGGCTGAGGCTCAAATTGGGTAGGGCTGAAGTGATGATTGGTTGTTTGGAAGCAGCAGGAAGAGGTGGCAGGGGTCATATCAGCCCTCCCCCTTTCCAGGGAATGTCCACCTCTTGCTGCTTAGGTTTGCAACCTAAGGCCATTGTTGGCTGGGGCCC
The DNA here is from genome assembly GCF_013100865.1 of Trachemys scripta elegans. Lineage (NCBI taxonomy): Eukaryota > Metazoa > Chordata > Testudines > Emydidae > Trachemys > Trachemys scripta. The sequence goes on along the minus strand of NC_048318.1, from coordinate 18,566,074 downwards.
AGTTGAATGACTGAGTCTGTTGTTGCTATTTGTAGCTGTATTTGTGAATGTTGTCAGGGCACTCAGTGACTCGTATTTTCCTTCTTGTATAAAGTGGAGGAGAATTAAGCTAATAAACACCCCTGGAGAACGATCTGGAGGTGCCTGTTGCTCTCATTGTTTCTTCTACCCTTCCATCACTTTATGGGCAACAGGCCTTTGCCTCACACACGCATCAGGCTGGCTATAGTGTCCGACTTGTTAAACTCAGCTTTCATTCAAAGTCTTGTTTTTCATCCGTCCCAACATGAGGGTCAGATGGATATGACCATGGCCCTGCCCTGCTCCCATAGCAGAATTATGGTTGTCCAAACTCTGTTTTGCATCTTGGTCTTATGTCAGTGGGAACATTTCAGCTCACAAGGCTAGTTTCAAATGTATGACTCTTGAGTTGAGGTCTGAGGAGGAGAGATATTGGGATCATAGCTTAGAGCAGGGGGGGAGCCCATGCTTTGCCCTGACCCCAAAGCTACCCTGGCAACTAGCTAGGAATCACAAGTCCCAATTTAATTTGCATATAATTAACTTTTTAATGAGGATCCACATCTGCCCCGATACTTGCTGATGCCTCTATCTGCCCCCCGAAAAGACCAGGAATCGTTTGATATGAACAGCAGTGGAAACAAGCTGAGGGAGGCAACACAATCAGTGGTTGGGAAATGGGTCTGGGTTTCATTTCAGGTTTTGCTATAGAGTCCACCCTGTGGCCTTGGCCAAGTCTTCCCCTCTGTAAATGGAAGGCAACTATACTTATACTCGGGGCTTTAAAGTCCTTGGGAATAATACAAGCCATGAGAGGGGAATCTGGCCTTTTTGGGCTGTTTAGTCTCTGCATCTATGGGGGCACATGAACTAGGTTCAAGATTTCTGTCACTAATGGGGGCTCTGGTGCCATGGAGCAGGCTTTCTGCCCTGATGCTATCTCAGCTCCTTATCCCCTCTCCATACTCTCTTCCCCTAGGACTCTACATCCCAGGTGGCACAAAACAGAGTCTAAAGGTAAAGTGGGGGTTGAGGTCTAGAAGCTTCTCTCTGCCACTGTGCCCAGCAGGATGTATTACTAGGGAGAACCTGAATGCAAAGCTTCCCCAGGTTGCCTCATACTGCAGAAAGGGAGCCAAAACCTTCTCTACCCAGAGACAGGAAACCAGAACCACGTGTGCTGCCTTAGAGCCCAGCTGATACCTCACATCTGCAGAGAAGGGACTTGGCTTGGTCTAGGTTCTCTGGCTGCCTGCCAAGGAAATGACTGCTGCATTCTGTATCATCTGTTTGAAAAATGAAGGGGGGAAATACAGGCCTTCACTCCCAAGTGTATGGGGGAGGGAGGAAACTGTAAACCTGAGTAGTCCCTGATAGGGTTTAGAATTGTCTAGTACTTAAAGTTGGGGACTGGGAGTCAGGACTCCTGGGGTCTGTTCCTGTTTTTCCTAGTGACATACTATCACTGCATCAGGCATCTATGCCACAACCACTGCGAGGTGGGGAGGAGTTTCAGTAACCGTCTGTTGGTTACGTTGAGACCGGGCAGATATTATCTACCAGGCTTTGGGGGGTTCGGACCCAAGTGCAGCCCTGGCACAAGGGCCTGCAGCTCCACCGAATACACTGAGAGAGCCACTTGCGTTGTGTCTGCCTGAGATTCCTAGTTAAGGGACTGATGGGTTTTATTGTGGGGCTCTTCCCTCCTTGGATCCAGGTTCTCCAATCACTGTCCCGATCTCTTCCTCTGACCCTGAGTTCAGGGTCTTGGGATTTCTGCTTCACGTCTCTCACAGCAGTGGTTATTGGAGGAAAAAGGCAACTTAAGCTTTCTCAGCACAAGCTGTCATGTTTGTTCAATTACAATGCAGCAGCAGTGACATCAGCCCCTGCCTCCTTCTTATTGCTGGACTGGAGCATAGTGGGCCCTTGGCGGACATCTGCTGCCTCCTCCCCCCACCACCTCCTGATAGGCAGGCTGCAATGGCTTTCCATTGAACTGAGTTGCTCTTTACATCACTCCCCCACCCCAACCAAAGCTTCCGTCTGCTCTGATAGGCTCCTTCACTGGACCTTGAAATGGTGGTTTCCCTGGAGCTGGCTAATATCCAAGCAGCTTTCCCTCTCACTGAATGGTAGGTTAAAAATCCAGGGAGGATGGTGGAGGCGAAAGGCTTAAGGGAGCCTGGGTGTCACTTGCTCCAATCTGGCTTGTGACAGGCAAACCTCCTCCAGGCTAGTCTCCACCTGGAGCCCAGGGCCCAGACATACATGGTCTGGGACATTTGGAGCTTGGATTGGTTTGGCTGGAGTAGAGACAGGTGCGGTTCAGCTGTGAACTTAAGGCCACATACCAGAGTCTGGTGTCTGGCTCAAACGTATCCCATGGAGGGTGAGGTTGCCAGTACAGTGTGTGTTGCTGTGGCTTTGCAACTGGCCCCTTTCTCCAAGAATGAGTGTCCGTTTCCTCCCACTGTGTCTAACTGGGGCAAGAAACTCTCTCTTCTCTCCCCCCGCCCCCCTCCAGTGGGCTGGAAAAACGCAGTTAATGGATCTCTTTCCCCTGTGACCGTGACCTGGAGACTCAGTGCCTTCAGAAGTCACAGAAGCGACTCCAGTCTCCCAGCCTTGGAGTGCTTTGATTATTTATTTATTTATGGCCTCTTCCCGTGCTGGGCCCCTGTGTGTGAACATGCAAGCACTCCAGAATGGTGGCATTCTGTGAGTATGTACGTGGGGCACCAAAGGAGGGGAAGATGGTATAGTCTGAAGTCCAACTTTTGCCTTCTCCCCAACCTTCTCGTTCCCTGACACACATTCTCTGAGGCCCATTAGCTTTGTGCTTCTAGCCTCAAAGCTCCTTTGGAGATGGGTATATGCCTGTTGGGGTGTGGTCTACGATGCCACCCCTTTGTGCAGCTACAACAGACAAAATGTGGTAGAGAAATGGAAAATCCCTTGGGAATTCAAGTTCCCATCTCCCTGCAGGAATTTTAATGTTAGTGGGAGGAGGGGGGTATGACCTGGAGCAGTGTCACTAATCACCATTATGTAACCCCTCCTCCCAAGAGAGGGTAGGGAACAGCAAATAGAAACATGAAGGGGCAGCTGGCCTGTAAACTGTGGGACAGCCCAGGGGTGAGATGCATGGCTTGCTACTCAGAAGAAATAGTAGAGAATAAAAGGGTGCAGCAGTAGTGACTGTAAAGGCAGGTTTGGAAGGAAGGCATTAGAGGATTTCAGGTGGGACAGAAACATGAGAGTTTGGAAATGAGTGAATGGATGTGGTGGGGGATTTGCTGCTTTGTGGTGGGAGCAGCATGATATGTGTGAGAGAGAGATTCAACAGGGCTTTTACAAGAAGACACAAGTCTCCAGGTGAAGGGAGATGGAGTTGATTTTGCTCACACTTACCAGCGTCTTTTCAGTTGGTGCCAGGGGGGTGGAAAAGCCCAAGAGCCCCTCCAAGATCAGAGAATCTACTGCTGACATAAAGAGTAAAGTATCAGAGGGGTGGCCGTGTTAATCTGAATCTGTAAAAAGCAACAGAGGGTCCTGTGGCACCTTTGAGACTAACAGAAGTATTGGGAGCATAAGCTTTCGTGGGTAAGAACCTCACTTCTTCAGATGCAAGTCTTGCATCTGAAGAANGTAGGCAAAATGGCAAGTGTAATGAAAGTTACAATGTAGGCAAAATGGCAAGTGTAATGAAAGTTACAATGTAGGCAAAATGGCAAGTGTAATGAAAGTTACAATGTAGGCAAAATGGCAAGTGTAATGAAAGTTACAATGTAGGCAAAATGGCAAGTGTAATGAAAGTTACAATGTAGGCAAAATGGCAAGTGTAATGAAAGTTACAATGTAGGCAAAATGGCAAGTGTAATGAAAGTTACAATGTAGGCAAAATGGCAAGTGTAATGAAAGTTACAATGTAGGCAAAATGGCAAGTGTAATGAAAGTTACAATGTAGGCAAAATGGCAAGTGTAATGAAAGTTACAATGTAGGCAAAATGGCAAGTGTAATGAAAGTTACAATGTAGGCAAAATGGCAAGTGTAATGAAAGTTACAATGTAGGCAAAATGGCAAGTGTAATGAAATGGTGAACAGAAGTTACAATGGTACAGTGGATAACTTAAAAACAATTTCATTCACATTGGTTCTACACAGTGGGAGAGGGAAGACTCTATGTCAAGGCCTAGGAGAAACAAACCAGGAACCAAGCTTTTCCCAAAAGGCTGGTGACTTAGCTGTGTTCCCAGGAAGGGAAGTATACGCCACCATTTCCAAGGGGGACTGAAACTATTCAAAATGGTGTGAAATGGGGGTGAAGGAGGTGCCAGCTCATGTCCTGGGAGAAGGACCGTGCCTGGCAGGGATTTCCTTACGCAGGAGCATAGGACAAGCTTTTCTGAGCCACAGGGAGGAAGCACTGCCTCTCGTGATTATACTGCAGGGTTCTGTGCTGTGCTGGAACAATGGGTCCTGACCCAGATGGGGCCTCCAGGTGCTGCTGTGATCTAATGTGTGGGAGGTGGGGGTTTGAGGGAGGCCCGGACCCATTGGGCTGCCTAGTTCTTCTGCGAGTTGATGCAGCCATGTATTCTACTCAGCCAGTGCACCGGAGCCAGAGAATTTTCCTAGAAGTACCTGTAATAGGCGGCACTTGCGTCTCATGCTCGTAGCCCCTACGCAACACCACCTTGACCCTCCTCAATTTCTTCTTACTATCTGTGGCCAGAGTCAGAGCTCTGTCTGGTTCCTAACCTCACAACCTCTCTCTTCCTTGGTAATTTTTTTCTAATTGTATTTAGTTAAGTAGTGCTCTTAGTATAGTGTTAGTTAGACTTAGCACTAGTTAGATTTAGTTTAAAAATTTCACCAGTGATGCCCTCACCAGGCTTTAAACATTATCTGTCATATGGGTGGATGATACCCATCAACAATCCCCACACACGATACTTGCTGTGCTTAGGCAAAGCCCACATCAAGGAGTGGTGTTCAATTTGCAGATCATTCACGAAATGGATTCAGGTGGAGAAGGATCTTTGTCTAAAGCACAACCTGCTCAAACAGGCCATGTGACCTACTTTGGCACCAAGGCCCTCATCAGAGTGGAGGTCACCCTCGGGTTCTGAGAGTGCTGACGTTTCATGCTCTAGAGCCAATGCATCTCTGAAGAGATGGAGGAGGCGTTCCCCATCAAGTGCGCCGGGGAAAAGATCATAGAAGACCTATGGAGGCCACTCCAGGTTGTGTGGGGACTCATGCCTCCTCCAGAAGGCGCACAGACCAGCATGCTGTGAATGCTGGAATACGGGATGGAGCAGGTCCTGTTAACTGCTCCCCAGTACTGCGCAAGGACTGCGTCGACTCCAGTTCTGGCGCTGGAGTGTCTGTTGAGTCTAGTATTGCCGAAGGTGATACCAGCACTGGCTGTTTCCATGCTGGTGGTGTATCAGGTGGCAGTGGACCTCCTTTGCCTTTCTGTCCCAACCTCTCCCTCGGTCCAAGAATTTGCAATGGCTGTGTCATTTATAGCCCCATTGGCTGAATGGGCTGCTAAACCTGTCTGTTGGCACCACATCCTGATGTTTCCCTTTCACAGTCAGTGGAAGTGAGGCTAGTGCCAGACTCTGCACAAGAGATCTCTGTAGCACCAGGAACTTTCTCAGCACCTTTGCTGTCGGCGCTGCTGATGTTACTATGGCAGCACTCACCACCCTCTACTTCAGCAGCGTCTGTCTCCTCGGTGCTGACTTCCGGGTTGACAATGCTTCTGACACCAGAAACAACGGAAGCGTACTCGGTACCAGCAATACTGTTTCTACTGTCAGTGCTAGTTCTCTCTTTGTTCTGGGCTACGGATGAGTCAGTCTGATTGCTCAGATGCTTAGGGCTGGCTCCACCTTTGTCCCCTCAAGTCAGGAATTCCTCAGCATACAGGTTGGGATCCTCCTCCTCCTGCTCTCTCTTGCTTGACCTGCATCGGGGGCCAGGCTGTTCATGCAGCATTATGGGTACCAGGATTGGTGCCTGTGTCGTGGCCCTTCCCTGGGGCCTTCTGGCCACCAATGCCCTATCCATGCCAGTAGCCTACACGGAATCCATGGGATGCGCCTTGGTTGTGGAGGTCCCACTCCTCATCAAGCTCTAAGGAGAGATCATCAAGTATGTCTATGGCAGTGACCATGGATCCACTGCAGGCCCAGGCACTGGTGAACCTTCCCCTCAGGGAGCCTCCAGAATCATCCTTCCAAGTCTGTCAGTCCTGGAACAGAGTCTGGGTCTGGCATAGCTAAGTGCTTTGTCTTCATCCCTGGATGATTCTGCTGTACCTGGCTCTTCCTCTCCTTCGACACCAGAGGATTTCCAGGCATACCAGGACCTTTTGCAGCATGTGGCTGCTTCCCTCGGTATTCAAGCAGAGTTTCTGCAGGAGAATACCCATAAGTTTTTGGATATCCTGCAGCTGTCTGCCTGTGGAGTGTCACCCTCCCTGTTAATGATGTGCTCCTGGAGCCTGCTATGGTTCTTTGGAGAATGTCTGCTTCAGTACCGCCTACTGCAAAGAGCTTGGAGAAACACCCAAGCCTTTCATGACAGTTTGGATGTGTCTGGAGTTCTTGGGTCACATGTACGCTTCCATGCAGGTGGTACAGTTTCCAAGGTTGCTTTTTTGCCCCCTTTGAATGTGGCACAGGACAGTTTGCTGTCTGACTCTTCAGATTGGTTTGTCTCCCTCCCCTGGTCCTGGACTCCTTCCAGTGATGGATGGTTCTGGAGAATGTTTGTCAGGGCATTCCCTTCATCCGGCCCTTACCAACCAGGTCCCTTGTCACCGACACTTCCATGATAAGCTGGGGAGCACATCTGGGGTTGCTGAAAGTTCAGGATCTATGGTCTGAGCAAGAGGCCTCACTGCATATCAACATGCTGGAGCTTCAGGCTGTCTATGATGCCTGTCATGTTTTTCTGGACTGTATCAGGAGCTCAGTGGTTCACATACTTAATGACAATACCACTGTGCTGTGTTATGTCAGAGGTGGGCAAATTACGGCCCGTGGGACCCTTCTGCCCGGCCCCTGAGCTCCTGGCCCAGTAGGCTAGCCCCCAGCCCCTCCCCTGCAGCCTCAGCTCGCTCCGCTGCCGGCGCAATGCTCTGGGTAGCGGGGCTGCGAGCTTCTGGGGCAGCGCAGCTGCAGAGCCCAGCCTGACCTGGTGCTCTGTGCTGTGCGATGGTGACGGTGTGGCTGGCTCCAGCCGGGCAATGTGGCTGTAGTGCCGCCAGCCCCCGGTGCTCCAGGCAGCACGGTAAGGGGCCAGGGAGTGGGGGGGTTGGATAGAGGGCAGGGGAGTTTGGGGGGGTGGTCAGGGGGCAGGGGTGTGGATGGGGGTGGGGCGGTCAGAGGGTGGGGAACAGGGTGGTTGAATGGAGACAGGGGACCCGGGGGAGCAGTCAGGAATTAGAGGAGGGGTTGGATGGGGCGGCAGGGGGAAGTCAGGGGCAGAGGTTCCGGGGGTGGTCAGGGGACAGGGAGTGGGGGGCATCAGGGAACAGGGTGGATTGGATGGGGCAGGAGTCCCGGAGGGGTGTGTGGATAGGGAGTGGGGGCTGGGCCATGACCCTCTCCCCTAACTGGCCTGCCATAATGTCCGAAACCCAGTGCGGCCCTCAGGCCAAAAAGTTTGCCTGCCCCTGCATTTTGTGAACAAGCAAGGGGGAGCACGCTCCCGGGGGCTTTGTCGAGGCAATAAGGTTGTGGCAGGTTCTGTATTGAGGAGATTATCACTCCCATAACTGATCATTTGACCAGGGTCCAGAATCATCTTGCAGATCATCAAATCAGGAATTTTTCCCTGAGTCACAAGTGGTCCCTGAAGAAAAGTGTCCTCCGGGTCATGTTCGCAGCCTTGGGCATTGGAGTGATTAACCTGTTTGCTACAAGGGACAAGAAGAAATGTCATCTGTTCAGCTCTCGAGGGGCCCTTAGTCTGGACTCGCTTCTTCTTTCATATGGTTGGTGTAGAGCAGCAACTACAATTTCACCTGAAGTTGATTGAGCCAAATGGCTACAACAGGAGTAGCAGAATTTATTGCAGTGATGCCTCCTTCATATTTATAAATTGGACAGTAGGTAGTGATGTGTTCAATGGTCTGTTGTGGGCAACCATGCTTGCATGCCAGGGAGTCCTTGATTTTCCATTTGTGCATTAGATGTCCACATCTACTATGGTTGGTTCGGATTCGGTTCAGAGTTGACCAAGATGACCATGGAAGGTCAAACTCAGGAATCTTCTGCATGGGATCTGGCACAAGGTGCTTATTTTTTAAGTTCTCTTTAGCCCAATCTGCTTTCCAAGCCTCCTCCTGATCGTAGCTTGATTGCATGAAGCTAAATGAATGTTCCCAGAAAGGCTTGCGGGACTTAAGACATTGTGGGGTGCATTGTCAAGATCTTGGTGGACAGAAAGACATCTGTTTTCCTGGATTTGCTGAGCTTTGTGGAATGTCACTGTAGTTCGGCATGTTGGCGGGGAAGCAATGTTAGATAGAACAGGTAGTCATGGTGTTGGAGTTGACTTAAGGGTTCCCGTAATGCACTGCATTACTATATTCAGCTGGATGTCCAATGCCAAGGTAGCCAAGATTCTTAAAAGGGCCCCTTCATCTCCATCCACTGGTCTGAGGGCCAGTTCCTCTGTGGGACCTTAACATAGTCCTAATGGCTTTGATAGGACCTCCTTTTGAGCCCCTGACATATCGTCCCTTTCTGCTTTTGTGTCAGAAGACTGCATTCCTGGTAGCGATAACATCAGCAAAGAGAGTGTGAGTGGCAGGCTCTGTTGGCAGAGCCTCTTTATACACAATTCTCCAAGGACAAAGTGACTTTACTACCGCACCCAAAATTTTTGTCGAAAGTGGTTTCTCAGTTACGTTTGAACCAGGCAGTTTATTTACTTGTGTTCTTTCCACATTCATCTATGAAGGAGCAATGTCGCCGTGCAAAAGCTGTCAGTCAATGTCTAGCCTTCTGTCTGAACAGACTAAACTGTTTCATCCTTCACCTTGTCTGTTTGTGTCATATGCAGATCGTATGAAGGGGCAAGGGGTTTCCTCATACCTGATCTCTAAATGGATGACGTTCTGTATCAAGACTGTATATGAAGTAGTTTCAGTTACACCCCTCAGCAGGTGTGAGCTCATTCTACAAGAGCGCAAGCAATGTCAATAACATTCCTCAGTGACATCTCCATATTGGACATTTGCAGACTGCTACATGGTCATCGACACGTATGTTTATGAACTGTTATGCCATTGCCATATCAACCGCAGATGCAAGTTTTGGTAGGGCGGTCCTGCAGTCCTTGTTTAGGTAGACTCTGAGCCCCACCTCCTGGGGTTAGTACTGTTTGTGAGTCACCTAAGTGGAATACATGGCTGCATCTACTCGAAGAAAAAGAAATGGTTGCTTATTGTAATGATGGTTCTTCAGGATGTGATGCAGATGTGAATTCCACGACCCACCCTCCATCCGCCCTACGTTGGAGTCGGGTCTCTGGGTGTTTGGTGCGAAGGAACTGAGGGGGGTTGAGGTGCTGCCACCTCATGTAGCCAGAGGAGGAGCTATGTGCACGAGGTGCAAGCGCCACCTCCTACAGATACTGCTAGGAAAAATTCTCTGGCTCCGCTGCACGAAGTACAGAATACACATCTGCGTCACATCTCGAAGAACCAGTTACAGGGAGTAATGGTTTCTTCTTTCAAATCCTAAAATGGCCTATGTCCCCTGTGGTCTATAATTGTCATTCTCTCCCATCCCTAGTGCTTGGACCTGAGCGTGACCAGTGCTGGGAGAGGGCTAGATTCTGGATACAGCTTGATTCCTTACTACAAAGCAGATAGGTCTTGCTGTGCTCTGCTCCAATCTTTCCCCAGCTCAGTGCTAGGCACTGCAGCCCTAACATGTCAGGTGCTCTTGGCGCCTCTGATTCTTGCCGTAGTTATGGTTGTTGGTGAGCTGGGAAGCAGTTGAGATTTATATGCTGGTGTTTTGACTCCAGGCCCTAGGTGCAACTGACGCACTGGCTCCCACACCTGAGGAGGTGCACCTCTGCTCCTGTTCTGCTGATGTCTGCTTCCCCTATCCCCAGGCTAGGGCCTGACTGAAATGCAAGCGAAGCTAGCAGCTATTTGGGGTCCCCCACCTCCTCCTCCACAAGGGGGAGAAAACAATTCATTGCTAGTCCCCCTCTATCTCCTCCCACCCCAGTCAAGGGAAAGAACTCTCAGACCATTCCCCACCACCTTCCTCGTGTTTTGAGGGGAGCATGTTCTAAGGCTTCCCCTACCGAGGATCATCCTCCTCCACCACTCCATTTTTTTTTTTATCCCAGCGAGCAGAGTTGTGCTTACTGGGACAGACACAGCGGAGCAGTTGCCATGCAAAGGGTTAATTCTGTGCAGCAGCTTGCTGTGTGCTGCAGGAGTGGTGTTTAGCAGCTTGCTCCAGTTGGCTTCTTTCCCAGAATGCTTTGGAAAAGCACTGACCTCTGACCCCCAGTACAAACTGAGCCCAGCACGTGGGAGGGAGAAATTATTCCCAGACCTTCAGGCTCCAGAGTTTACAAGCTGCCTGCAATAAAGCAGCCATTTTTTCCCGACAGTCACTAAATCTCCCCTTTTAGTTCCACTGCTAACCCCAGTCCCCCCCCCCCAATTCTTTTTCCTGGAACTTCTCCTCCAAAGGTGACACCAACCCAGTGGCCCAAGGGCTTGTAGCTCTGCAGATCTTCAGGGCTGCCGGTTCTAAGCTGCAAACCGTGACTCTCGTTGTGGAAATTTTGTTAGACTTGGCGGTCAGCCTCTTGTTGACTGGTCCGGCTGCTTTCTGCATAGTGCTGTGCTCACTTGAGATGCCTGCATGCCTTGTCAGGGCCTCTCCAGAATGGTTCCTCCAGGGAGTCTCTGCACCTGCCAGTTTTCTCCTCGACCCCTACCCAGTGTGTACACATGTAGAATCCTGTGCCTGCTCTGACTGTGGACTGAGACTCCTCACAAAACGTGGCGGCAAGGGGATCGGTGCTTGTGTTACAGATAGTACCTTGATAGAGGAGCATTGTCTACAACAGCTCACAAAATGCCAGTTTAAAGGGCTGGATTACAGTAGTTCATTGAGTGGCAATATTGTCTTAGTGGTCATATCAGGAAATAGGGAGTCAGGACTCCTGGGTTCCATTCCTGGCTCTGCCACTGGCTTGTGCAATTCCTTAGCTTCTCTGTGCCTCAGTTTCATCATCTACAAATGGGAATAAAAATACAGTGGCCACACTTACCTGAGGAATTGGAAAGAGTTAATTCATCTCCCTCCATATTCCCTGCAGTGAGTCTAGAATTAATTTCCAGCCAAGCTGGCCACTTTCTGTGAGTGATTGCTGTGCGGGAGACGCAGGTGACTTCACCAACTAGTATTTGTAAAGCATGCGATCTGTGCACAAGAAATCAGGGAGGTGCCAGCTGGTGCTCTTTCCCTTATGACTTCACTGATAGCTCCAGGTGAGACTGTAAGCTGTGTGTGTCTGGTACTGTGCTGAGTACATCAGTGCTTAGCATTGCCGTACAGGTAGGTCCTGCAGCAGAGGGTGTGGGGAGTTATTCATGTTTGAACGGCATTTTGAGAACAGTGTGCACTCATTATGAAATGCGGCCGTGCCCTGGGCACTACAGGATCCAGATAAATAAAATAGGAGTCAATATTTAAAAACATTTATTCCCTGCTCCTGCTGCTGCTTATATGCAGATTCCTCAGACAGACTGTGGGTCTCCCTGAAGGTGGGGAAACGCCCGCAGTGTGCAAGATTTAGAGCTGCAGACCTGGGACCTGTGGATCATTGCACTGGCAAGAAAGAAACCAAGTCATTCTCACTTCTAGACACATGCACAAAGCCAAACCCCCTTCTCAGGAACAGCTCTCCCACTGCATATTGCTTTGGCTTAGCTATTTTTCCACTATACGATACGATAGACATTACCAGGGCTAGGGGAGCACATATCAAACAAGTAGTACTTTCTCCCAAGCTCTTTCAAGATCTTGAGGGATCTGCAGGGGGAGCAGACCTTAGTTTAGCCTTGGGCTTTTATTTTATTTTCAAACCAAGGCATTTTCAGAGGGCAGTGTGGCCAGAGACCCGTGCTGTGTGCTGTACTGCCCGAGACTCTACTGACAAAGCGTGATAGAGAAACCATTTTCCTAAATACATATTGGTCTGGTCTAGAATCCATTTGCAGTCAACAAAAAAGCACATTCATCTGAATCCCCTGCTCTCCCCTCTCTGAGAGCTGGGTTTTGTTTTTAAATCTATGTGGCAGGAGACCAAACTGGCTGAGTCAGTCGGCTGGCTGGCCACCAGAAATAAAAATGTGGTTTCTGTCCCCTCCCTCCTTCTCCCTTTGGTATTTTTTTTTCTTCTTCACTTAGCGACAGTTTCATGTATTCATAACAAACCTCTTTCTGCCTCACTCCTTCTCAGGGCCGGGACAAGTGGAAGCTGGTTTTTGTTCTGAGAATCAGTCTAAAAGGAAAAGGTGCTGTGTGGCAGCTTGTTTTTGTCGCACTCTCTAACCCACGGTGATGGAGTTTCTGAAGGGGTGGGAGGCTGGACATTTCAAATTCTAAAGCTAATGCTCTGTGCTTTTCTAGAACTTTATCTGCCAGTCTCCAGGTTTGCAGCTAGTGGTGCTTCCCCACACCCACGTGAGGCAGTTATTACCCCCATTTCACTGACAGTTAATGGAGGTGCAGAGAGGTTGCCTGAGGCCACACAAGCTAGTTGGTGTTAATCCCTTTCTTCCTGTTGTACCACAGGAGGCCCCCTGGCATGGGGTTGCTGCACCAGCCACAGGGCAGGTGTTTGGGGAATGAGAGGAGGTGAGAGGTGAAAACTGTGATTTCTAAATGTTTACAGTGCAAGTGGCCTGAATGGCACAGAACTGGGGAGGCTGTTCAGAAAGAAACTAGAGTCAGTGTTCACGCTTGGGTGTCCAAAATTAGCAGCCTAAATACAGTACATGAGAGGCCTGATTTTTTCAGAGGTCCTGCATACCTACCCCTAGTTCCAAGTGGCTGAATGGCAGTTGTGGATACTTAGCACTTCTGAAAATCAGCCATTTGCTTCTGGAGGTGCCTGGCTTTGAAACTCTTCTGGCCTTGATGTCCCTGTGCCTGGCTTTTCCCCCAATGCTTTGCATCTGGATGGCAGAGGGGAGAGTTCACGTGCTGGTGGCTGTCCATCTGGCCAGCGGCTGGGGCTCGGTGGCAGTGCTTGTGTCTATGCCTACCCATCCTTGAGGTACTGCAAGGAGCCATTAGTTAATGTTTGTGCACTGGGAAGCACTCCGAATGCTAAGTGTTATTACCGTCTCCCACAGAGGTGAAATTGCATCACTCCCTCCCAGACGATTGCACCAACTCCCAGGGCAAAGTACGTGAGTCTGAGACATGCACACACCCCCAATTCGTACGGAGGGGGTTGTATGTGAACAGCAGCAGGAGGGTTTAAAATCCTCTCTCTGCTACTGACTGCGTTCATAGGTCTCCCCTGGGGTCTGCTAATTCCCAGGGGAGAGCACCCAGCCTTGGAAGTACAGCTTTTCCCCAGGGCTTTCAGAAAGGCTGCCAGCCCCTGCACTTGTCGCATGCCCCCATGTTCCCTCAGAGGAGCATTCCTGCCCAAAAGGTTGCTGCTCTAGCAGGAATAGCTCTTGGCCTCAGGGTGGTTGGCTCAGACCTGCACAGCCTGCTGATGGCATGGAGGGAGCTACCTCCTTTAGGTCCCAAAATCTCACACATCTCTCCTGCTTCTCTGACACCCTAGGGGAAAGATCCCACCTTTGGTTCACTTTAGGGAGGAATAACAAGGAGTCTGTGGCCCATCAGGGTAAGCTGATTACAGGCCGCAAGACATTTTGTGGACAATAACTGTCTGCAAGCATGGCCCCCCGCAGCTCCCAGTGGCCGCGGTTTGCCGTTCCTGCCAATGGGAGCTGTGGGAAATGGTGGGCCACCGGGACATGCTGGCCGCCGCTTCCCATAGATCCCATTGTCCAGAAACGGTGAACCACAGCCACTGGAGCTGCGTGGGACCGTGCCTGCAGAATGTCTCGTAGTCCGCAATCAGCTTACCCTGATGGGCTGCAGGTTGCCCACCACTGCTCTAGAGTGTCAGTGAAGGTGCATGTGGGTGAGGGAACCATTTTCAAGTTTTTCTCTGCAACCACAAGGGCTAGAAACTTACTTTTTAAAATGAGAGCTGAGATTTTCCTGTAATCACAGGATTCCAGGAGCTGGGACCTTAAGAAAAACATCAAATGTTGTGAGACTTAGCAACTCTGGCTGCTTCCTACTCAGCCTACATCCTGAAGATCCCAGGAGAGAGCTAATAAAGCAGAGGTGTCAAGTATCAGAGGGGTAGCCGTGTTAGTGTGGATCTGTAAAAAGCAACAGAGGGTCCTGTAGCACCTTTAAGACTAACAGATGTATTGCAGCATAAGCTTTTATGGCTGACCTGAAACAATGCTTCCTCAGCTCTCGTCCACTCATACCCCTTCTCTACCTACGCTACATTGATGACATCTTCATCATCTGGACCCATGGGAAGGAGACCCTGGAAGAATTCCACCACGATTTCAACAGCTTCCACCCCACCATCAACCTCAGCCTGGACCAATCTACACAGGAGGTCCACTTCCTAGACACCACAGTACAAATAAGCGATGGTCATGTTAACATCACCCTATACCCAGGGCAGGCTCTAACTTTTTTTTGCCGCCCCGCCATACCCTTCCCCCCCCTCCCTGCAAGCGCCGCCGAAATCCCCGCCCCCCCAGCACCATGTAACCCGAAGCCCCGCCCCCAGCACTGCGCCGCCCGAAGCTCCTGCCCCCCCCTCAGAGCGCCGTGCCACCGAATAAAAATAAATAAATAAAAAATCGAGCGCCGCCTTGCCCCAAGGTGCTGCCCCAAGCACGTGCTTGGTCGGCTGGTGCCTGGAGCCGGCCCTGCCTATACCAAAAACTCACCGACCGCTACGCCTACCTTCATGCCTCCAGCTTCCACCCCGGACACACCACACGATCCATCGTTTACAGCCAAGCGCTGAGGTACAACCGCATCTGCTCCAACCCCTCAGACAGAGACCAGATCTTCACCAAGCATTCTCAAAACTATGATACCCACACAAGGAAATAAAGAAACAAATCAACAGAGCCAGACGTGTACCCAGAAACCTCCTGCTACAAGACAAGCCCAAGAAAGAAACCAACAGAACTCCACTGGCCATCACCTACAGTCCTCAGTTTAAACCTCTCGAATGCATCATCAGTGATCTACAACCCATCCTGGACAATGATCCCTCGCTTTCACAGACCTTGGGAGGCAGGCCAGTCCTCGCCCACAGACAACCCGCCAACCTTAAGTATATTCTCACCAGCAACCACGCACCACACCATAACAGCTCTAACTTAGGAACCAATCCATGCAACAAACCTCGATGCCAACTCTGCCCACATATCTACACCAGCAACACCATCACAGGACCTAACCAGATCAGCTATAACATCACCGGTTCATTCACCTGCACGTCCACCAATGTCATATATGCCATCATGTGCCAGCAATGCCCCTCTGCTATGTACATTGGCCAAACTGGACAGTCACTACACAAGAGGATAAATGGACACAAGTTTGATATCAGGAACGGCAATATACAAAAACCTGTAGGAGAACACTTGAACCTCCCTGGCCACACAATAGCAGATGTAAAGGTAGCCATCTTACAGCAAAAACACTTCAGGATCAGACTCCAAAGAGAAACTGCTGAGCTTCAGTTCATTTGCAAATTTGACACCAGCAGATCAGGATTAAACAAAGACTGTGAATAGCTATCCAACTACAGAAGCAGTTTCTCCTCCTTGGTGTTCACACCTCAACTGCTAGCAGAGGACCTCACCCTCCCTGATTGAACTAACCTCGTTATCTCCATACTCATTCTTGCCTGCATATTTATACCTGCCTCTGGAAATTTCTATTACATGCATCTGACGAAGTGGGCATTCACCCACGAAAGCTTATGCTCCAATACATCTGTTAGTCTTAAAGGTGCTACAGGACCCTCTGTTGCTTAATAAAGCAGAGGGTTCAAGCAGGGGATAAAGGGCTGTTGCTGGCTATTTCTAGCACCCCCTGCACATGCAGATCTGGGGCATCCAAATCTTAGCTGCTCTGGGTAATTCTAGAGCATGCAGTTCTAGATCAGACATAGCCACTGCATGGTTCTGTAGCTGGCTAACCGTGGATGGCTAACCATCTGGAACATCCAGAGGTATGACATGCTAGATAGCTCTAGATTTGGCTGCTCTACATTGGGTGGTGAGCTAATTCTGTTCTCCATCAGTTCTTGTGCTTGAGTCCTTACCCTTGCTGCTCGTACTGCTAAGGTTTTTGCTCTGCACAGGTCTTTCCAGGGATCTCTTGGGGATGCTGCAAGCAGAGCCTTGGGGGAAGAGGTGTATGTGCTTTCTCAGTTGTTACTGTCAGCCCTGCACAGAGTGTGATTATCTCTAAAGGGAATGTTGTAAGGACCTGCCTGTGGTGGGGTTGTGCAGAGATTCCAGAACACGTGGTCTGCTGGAAAGTTCATCAGGTCCTTTGCCGGCACTGGCATCTAGTCTGGGATCCACAGATTTGGCTGTGTTCTCTCTGCTTCTTGTGTCTCAAGCAATGAAGAACTTTCCCTGGGAGCAGAGCTGGCAATCCTGTGGAAAGCCAAATGGGCTGCAGCTCACTATCCGCTGCTATGCTGGATCCAAAGGAGGAGGAAAACTCTGGGTGCCAGTGTGGTCTCTGGGTCATGGCTGCTGGTGCAGGGATCTGGTCTATGGAGCAAGTAAAGGACTTACATGTTCTAGAAGAACATGTGAGACACTGACTGCTGCAAACATGGGCCCTCAGCAAAGCAGGAGGTTTGGAGCTCTGTCACCCTTCCTGGTCCATCACTGCAGTGTCATTATAGATGAGGTATTCAACTTACAACCCAGGGCAAGACAGATGGGGAGGTTCAGGGCCACCTCCCTATTGCTTGTCACACCCAGAGTCTCTCCCCAATCAGGACATGAGGCAAGCTTATCTCTATGGCCCAGTCAGTCCTTAGTGCCTCTTCTGAGATTGGCAAGGGGGCCAGTTAGTACCAATGACTGCTGATGTGGAACCCTGGAGACTGGGGGCAGACGCAGCAAACTCAGTCCTGCAAGATGATTGGGAGGGTTTCTAGTGACTATCTCAAACTACGGCTTGACTTGTCTCCGTGCTGCAGCTTCATCTAAGAGGCTCATCCCAGCTGGGGCATCAGCCTCCATTATTAGGATTTATTTGTATTCTGTTAGCATCTAGGGTCTGACTGAGAAGGGGGTCCCATTGTGCTTTTTGCTGTGCAGGGTAGTAGATAGTCCCTGCCCCTCAGTTCTTGTTGCTTTGAGCACCCACCAGATGCCTGGATGGGGTGCTGGAAGGCAGTGCTTTGCCCCTCTGTAGCTTGCAGGGACAGGGTGCTGCTACTTGGGATGGATGATACGGTCCTGTCCTCATTGACCCAGTCACTAACCCACCCAAACTGGAGATGCCCTTTGAAAATAACAGAGGAGCTCCTGGATGCTCTCTGATTGCAATGGAGTTTCGGTTTTGATGCTGGGACTTGCCCATCCTTGTGTGGCTCTGTTGGGGAGGATCCCTGTGCCGGGTAACTAGCCAGGACACTTCTGATCACTTTGGAAATTTCTTAACAGGCCACAGTCCCTTCTCCTTTCTGTGTGTCCTGCAGGAGGAAGTGCCAGCCGGGCCCATGTGCCAACATGATGTGTGCGCGCAGTGGCATGTGGCAAATGGGAATGGAGAAGCACTCTCTAGTTGTCTGAGTGTCCATGTGGAGTGATCAATTGCAGCAGGGAGGGGAGAGTGATCTCCTTTTCAGAGCAGGGAGCCAGGACAGTCTCTTGTCCTGGGCAGCCATGCTCTGGCCATGTAAATATTCCCCACCATCCAGCTACATCTAAACGTGGAGAAAAGCAGGGTGCATGTGAGGGAGGGAGCATTTGGTTCCTTGTGGGCTGTTGCTGGTTTGGCTCTTGCCTGTCTAACTTCAATAGTACTTCTGTGGGCAGCCCAGTGACATGTTCCGGGGGAGTGGGGAGACAGTGGGTGGCATTGAAGCAGGTGATTGACATCTCTTCTTGCTGCCAAGTCAGCTCCTTGCTGCACTGAGTGTTCATGGCTGTCCTACGTCTCCATTTTTCACCGCGTGCCGTATCAAGAGCGTGCAATCAGACTCCCATTGGGGTGCACAGGAATTGCGGTGCACAGCACCTCACAGTAGCAGCACTTATTTAACGGGCCAAGGAGACTCCCTGGGGTGAGATTAATTTTCTAATGCAAATTGGCCAGTCGGTTTCTGAGGTAGATTTTCTTCATTTGTGTGTTTGGATTTTATTATTACAAATGCTGGCAAATGCCTCAGCCTTACTCTGGCTTCTGTGTGCTTGAGCGAGGGGCCTGCATAAATGCAAGGAGCCGGTTGGCTGCTGTGAGTCATGCGGGTATTTGAGGATATTCACACTGGTCTGAACTAGTTTGCTGCTTTCTCACATAATATCACCACTCAATTGCAATCCGTACTTCCAAGGCAAGGAAGGAGAGAAATTGATTTACTGTTTTTATTTTAGCAGAAGAGGATGTGATGGGCTAAGAAATGGAAAAGGGGAAATAAATCCTCTCATAAAGAGAATGGACTCTAGACTACTTCACTCCATTGAAATGAAGTGAACTTAAGATGTGTTTAAAAAAAAAAAAAAAAAAAGGAAGAGAAGTTGCTGGGGATTCCCATGGGTCTAAGCCGTAGCTTTCGCCTCAGCCCCCTGCTCTGCACCAGGGAAGCTGGACACTAGAGAAATGGTTCTCCTCCTCAAGGTGTCTGTCCACAAATAAACCATTTTCCCGTTTTGATTCAATGGCAATGGTCCTGTGTACGCTATGCAGTGTTCTTCTTCGAGTGCTTGTTCATGTCGATTCCAATCAGGTGTGTGCGTGCGCACGTGCACGGTAGCTGGAAGATTTTTCCCATAGCATAATCCGTTGGGTCGGTCCAGGCACCCCCTGGAGTCACGCCTTCATGGTGCTCAATATAGAGCCCTGCCGACCCATCACCTCTTCAGTTCCTTCTTACTGTCAGTGATGGTGGCTGGAACTTCCCCGTAGCCCTTGCTTTAGTGCTTTCAACTCCAGTTGTTTGCATATAGTTAGTTTATCTTCTTAGTTAGTGATTACAGTTGTTGCGGGGTCTCCACCCACCTTCCAACTCCGTGGAACTGTGGTATGCCACAGTCCCCGGTGTTTAAAAACTGTGTGGTCTGTGCAAAGCGCATGCCATAGAGCAATCCACACTCCCCGTGTTTACGGTGCCTAGGGGAGGGTCACCAAAAGGATTGTTGTAAGATCTGCTGCGAGTTCTGCCCTAGAACTCTTAAAGAAAGGGAGCAGTGGCTTAAAGTGATCCTCATGGAGGCAGCTCTATGCCCACATTCAGGACCTGGCTCCTAACACTTCCTCATCGACGCGGAGCACCCCGGCGATGTCATCGAGCACCCCGGCGATGTCATCGAGTTCGGTGCAGAGAAAGGACTTGTCCTGGGATGCTTGGCACCGGACTGGCACCTCCCAAGGCCCAGTGGAGAGCAGGAACCAATCTCACTTGTCGTTACCCCTAGAAGAAAAAGCTGGACAGTCGGTCACCTCTGGCTAAATCTAAGGAAGTGAGACCCCAAGCGAGCCACAGCTCGGGATCCCCCATTAGGGCCATGTCGACTCCTGCCCAGGCGAGGCAGTTGAGTCCGTGCCCCCCACGTTCATCTACGTGCCAGCAGCTGCCGCTTCCTTCGACACTGGAAGCTTTTGAAGCTGCTTGGGATCTGCTGCACCTTACGATGCCGTTCTTACCCCCTAGGAGGGAGGAACCTCCTGCACTGGCGATCCCATCCCGCCCCCAGGTGGAGTCAAGGGAAACCTGCAATGATGTCAAAGCATTCCCCCTCTCCACATCCTTCGGCACCGGCCCACTCAGACAGAGAGCCTAGTCGCTCCCCAAGCTCTTGACACTCGAGGCACCGAAGCTTGGCTCCTTCGTGGTCTTCAGTCTCTGAGACCTTGGAGTCAGAGTCTGATTCCTACCGCTCTTGGAGGAGTGGGAGCCAACGATCGAGGTCAGGGAGAGACAGGTAAGAGTCCCAGGCGTGGCCATCACAGTGGCAGAATCCACCACAGTGGCCATTCTGGACCCCATGGGACTTTCACCAAAGCCAGGGAGGGATCCAACGGCACCGCTCTGCAGCTTCTTCAGGGGCCTCAACCACATTCGTCCCGCCGTCAACCGCGCAGCTCGCCTCGGCATCTATCCACACGCCAACACCATCGGCTGCAGCACCATCGCTGGCTCCAGCACCGGTGACTCTTTCAATCTCTGCGCCGGCGCCAACAGCATTTTTGGCACCGATAGCAGCATAGACAATGGCCCTGCCACCTTTGTTGGCTCAGGCAGCTGGTTCAGCACTGGCTCCACTGGCGGTACCACCAGTGTCTCCGGTGCCCACACCAACACTGAGTTTGGCATTGACAGTCCTGGCGCTGACGGGCGCTCCATCGGCATTGAGGTTTCCCCCAAGAGTCGCAGGACCCCATGGGAGCTGATGGCAGGGAGCATCCGCTGCTTATAGTGGATTCTTCCTCGTCATTTCCAGATGAGGCATTGGCAGGCATAGCCCGAGCGCTTGAGGACAACAGTTGCTGCGAAGGGCTGCTCAGGGTTTGGGCATTAAGGCTGAGGAGGTGGTCGAGGAGGCTGATCCCATGGTGGATATCCTCGCCCCCTCAGGACCTTCTTGTATTGCCCTACCACTGATTAAAACTATTGTGGATACCACCAAGACCCTGTGGCAGACACCAGCTTCCTTGCTGCTCACTGCCAAGCACAATGAGAGGTGTTATTTCATGCCCTCCAAGGACTACGAACATTTGTACTCCTACCCACCTCTCAACTCTCTTGTCGTGGATGTTGCTAATCAGTATGAGTGGCAGGGGTCCCAGGAGCCCTCCCCTAAAAACAGGGAGGCTAAGCGACTCGACCTTATCAGGAGAAACGTCTATTCTGTAGGGGGTCTTCAGCTCCTTATTTCAAACCAGCAGGCCGTCGTCAGCAGGTACTTTTATAACACCTGTGCGGCAATGGCCAAATTTGCAGAGCTCCTCCCTTCAGACTCACGAGTCGAGTTCTTGGACTTGGTGAAGGAGGGAAAGCTAGTCTCCCTTGCTTCCCTCCAGGCCGTGTTGGACCGTGCTGATGCCAAGTATCGGGGGTAGCCATGTTAGTCTGTATCCACAAAAACAACAAAGAGTCCGGTGACAACTTAAAGACTAACAGATTTATTTGGGCATAAGCTTTCGTAGGTAAAAAACCTCATTTCTTCAGGTGCTGATGCCGCCACTAGGGTCATGGCTATTGGGGTGGCCATGAGAAGGGGCTCCTGGCCCCAAGTCTCGGTGTTCCCTTATGAGGTCCAACAGACCATTCAGAACCTCCCATTTGAGGGTGTGACTCTTTTCTCTGAAAAGAGAGGAGGCTGCATAGCCTGAAAGACTCAGGAGCCACCCTGTTTGGGCCTGCACACTCCTGCCACACAGTGGAAACACTTTAGGCCGCAGCTTCCTCTGAGGTTCTATCAGCAGAACCGCCAGGATGGTTCTCGGAGGAGGAACAGGAGTGGTTTGAGCATTGGCCTGCTAAATCCAGGGTTGTGAGTTCAATCCTTGAGGGGACCATTTAGGGATCAGGGGCAAAAATCTGACAGTACTTGGTCCTGCTGTAAAGGCAGGGGACTGAACTCAATGACCTTTCAAGGTCCCTTCCAGTTCTATGAGATAGGATAGGAGTGGCAGGAAAAGACAACACCCATCCTCAGGCCAGCGCTCTGGCCAATCCAAACCACCTTCCAGCCCCAAATCGGCCTTTTGAAGGTGCGGTCGAGGACGGCACACCAGAATAGAAACTGGATCTACCCTGCCTTACCTTTTCCTCCCGACTGTCCCCTTTCTACCATGCATGGTCCTGTATCACTTTGGACCGCTGGGAGCTCCACACGGGAGAGAAGGGATACTCTATCCAATTCTGTGTCCTCCCGCCCTTCCACCCTCCTTCCCCGTCTGTCCACAAATAAACAGCTCCTTCTCACAAGCAGCTCCTTATCCAGGAGGTGCAGTCGCTCCTATCTCTAGGGGCAGTGGAGGAGTTTCCTCAGGAGCACAGGGGTGAGGGCTTTTATTCCCGGTATTTCCTAATACCAAAAGCCAAAGGCTGCCTCAGGCCTATCTTGGACCTGCAAGAACTCAACAAGTTTGTAAAGAAACTCAGGTTTTGTATGATCTCCTTGGCCTCCATCATCCCCTCTCTGGATCCAGCTGACTGGTATGCTGCCCTCGACTTGAAGGATGCATATTTTCATATTGCAATCACTCACCCGCACAAGAAGTATCTCAGGTTTGTGGTCAACAGTACCCACCACCAATTTACCATCCTTCTATTCGGCCCGTCAGCAGCATCTGAGTCTTCACCGCGTGCATGGCAGTCGCCGCCGCGTTCTTGTGCAGGCACCAGGTACAGGTGTTTCCGTACCTCGACGACTGGCTGATCAGGGGCCACTCCAGGACCCAAGTGGAAGCTCAGGTCAGATTCATCAGAGCCACCTTCGACAACCTGGGTCTCCTTCTAAACAAAGCAAAATCGACTGTATCCCCCGTCCAGTGGATAGAGTTCATAGGGGCTCGACCCAAGCCAGGGCATACCTGCCAGAAGCAAGGTTTCAGACCCTGACTGATATAATTCGAGGCCTCAGACAGTTTCCCACTGCCACCACAGTGAGAAAGTGCCTGAAGCTTCTCGGACACATGGCTGCCTGTATCTACATGGTGCAGCATGCCAGACTCAGGCTTTGACCTCTTCAGTTGTGGCTCGCATTAGTGTAGCCCAGGACAGCTTGGACAGGATCGTGACCCTGCCTCGGCCAGTCCTCGACTCCCTCCTGTGATGGCTCGACCCTCAGGAGGTATGCTCGGAGTCCCCTTCATCACTCCACAGCTGTCTCTGTCACTAGTGACGGATGCATCAGACTTGGGCTGGGGAGCACATCTGGGAGACTGCAGGACTCAAGGCCTCTGGTCTCAGGCAGACCTGGGTCTCCACATCAACGTCAGAGAGCTTAGAGGGGTGCGCCTAGCATGCCAGACCTTCCGGGCATACTTAATGGGACAATGTGCATCAGTCATGACGGACAATACAACAGCAATGTTCTATATCAACAAACAGGGGTGTATGCTCCTCTCCACTGTGCCAGGAAACCCTCATGCTGTGGGACTTCTGTGTAGAATATTCAATACACCTGCAAGCATCATATCTCCCTGGGGTGCAGAACGAGCTGGTGGACCACCTCAGCAGGTTGTTTCATAGCCATGAGTGGTTCCCTTTGCCTGGACATTGCGATTTCAAACTTCCAGAGGTGATACTGTCCTCAGATAGACCTATTCACCATGTCACACAACAGGAAGTGCCAGCAGTTCTGCTCCTTCCAAAATCACAGCCCGGGCTCCAGCGTGGATGCGTTCCTCCTCCACTGGTGAGGTTGTTTCCTATATGCTTTCCACCTATACTGCTGTTTCACAAGGTGCTCCTCAAGATCCGGAGGGAACGAGCTCAGGTCATATTGATAGCACCAGCCTGGCCCCATTAGCGCTGATACACATCTCCCCTAGCCATGTCCATGGAAGCCCCGATCACCCTGCTGCTCTTCCCGGACCTTCTAACACAAGATCATGGCCGACTTCAACATCTGAACCTCGAGTCGCTTCACCTCATGCATGGAAGCTCCATGGTTGAACACAATGGAGCTTTCCTGTTCAGATCAGGTTAGACAGGTCATTCTTGGCAGCAGAAAACCCTCTACGAGAGCCACATACCTTGCCAAGTGGGAGAGATTTTGAATCTGGTCGGCACTGTGCCATTCGTCCCCGACGCTAGCCTCAGTGCCGCTTACTCTGGACTTCCTCCTCCATCTGAAGCAGCATGGGCTTTCATTGTCATCAATAAGAATGCACTTAGCCGCCATCTCGTCTTTTCACCCGGGCGCGGAGGGTCGCTCTGTGTTTGCTAACCCGATGGTCTGCTGGTTTTTAAAAGGTCTCGACAGGCTATACCCTAACGTCCATCAGCCTGTCCCTGCCTGGGACCTCAACCTGGTCCTTTCTAGGCTCATGGGACCCCCATTTGAACCGTTAGTGACATGCTCCCTACTTTACCTCTCTTACAAGGTGGCGTTCCTGGTAGCAATAACCTTGGCCAGGAGGAGGTCTGAGCTCAAGGCCCTAATATCAGAGCCTCCCTACACCGTGTTCTGTAAGGACAAGGTTCAGCTCAGGCCTCATCCTGCTTTCCTCCCGAAGGTTGTGTCGCAGTTTCACATCAACCAGGACATCTTTCTCATGGTGTTCTACCCTAAGCCACATTCCAATGGCAGGGAGCAGAGACTCCATTCTCTAGATGTTCGCAGGGTGCTGGCCTTTTACATCGAGAGAACGAAAACGTTCAGAAAATCAGTCGACTTATTTGTGTCAGTGGCAGACCTAATTAAAGGACTGCCTGTATTGTCACAATGCATTTCATCATGGATAGTGTCCTGTCTTCATGAGTGCTACAACCTGGCAGGTGTTCCTGTACCTCCGATTGCTGCGCACTCCACCAGGGCGCTGGCTTCATCAACAGCGTTCCTGGCTCAGGTTCCTACTTAGGAAATCTGCAGGGTGGCGACATGGTCCTCCATCCACACCTTTACCACGCACTATGCGATTACATAGCAGGCCACAGACAACACGGTCTTCGGACAAGCAGTGCTCCAATCAGTGGAAGACTCCGACCCCACCACCTAAACTTGGGCTTGAGAGTCACCTGATTGGAATTGACATGAACAAGCACTCGAAATAAAAACAGTTACTCACCTTCTTGTAACGATTGTTCTTCGAGATGTGTTGTTCATGTCCATTCCAATATCCACACTCCTACACCTCTGTTGGAGTAGCCGGCAAGAAGGAACTGAGGGGGTGGCAGGTTCAGCAGGGCTCTATATTGAGCACCATGAAGGCGCGACTCCAGGAGGCGCCCAGACCGACCCGACGGATGCTGCTATGGGAAAAATCTTCCGGCTACTGCGCCTGTGCGCCCGCACACGCCTGACTTGGAATGGACTTGAACAACACATCTCGAAGAACAACAGTTACGAGAAGATGGGTAACCGTTCTTTACCATGTCTGAGCACAGCTGTGAACATGTTGCAGTGTAGGCAAGGCTAGAGTTTGCTCAGGAACTGGGATAACCTGGTGGGCATGGGGAGTTGAGGAGGAGGGAGGGTAAGTGATGCAGGTGATACCTGGAATGTGTTGGCAGAGCTTTGTTGAGACTCTAGGACTGGAATCACACAGGGTAGTGCAGATCAAGAGTGAGAGGTATTGGCAGAGCTGTGGAGGGCCTGGACCCCTGGAGCTGGGACAGTAGGAGGTGCTCCAGGGTTAGGATGAGAATCCACTAGTACAGCTGCCTGGGGAAATATATACTGCACCTGCTTGTGCCTAGCCCTAGGCCCCTACTACCTTCTATTCCATTTTCAGTCTCTAAAACCCAGTTCCCCCGGCTTCAGAAGGTGTAGGGAGAAAGAAGGGTTAATGCCTGTGGACATATGTCTCTGTGGTCAGAAAGCCCAGTCCTGTCTAGCACCAGATTTCCTTAAACATATTTAATGGTCTTCAAATAATTCCCCTTTTTATCAATACCTGAAAAGGCCCCCTAACAGAGTGTAGCTAATCTGCTAATCCGATACATTCTGCAACCAATGAGATGAATTGATCTTCTCTCCAGGGTGTTATGACTGCTGGCCCAAGATGCATTGGCAGAACTGTGTGGTGTGGGATCCTGTCTGTACTATGCCTGGCAATGCTCAGTGCCTTTACTTTGTTGTTTTCATAAACACCAAAGTCCCCCAACGAACATACTTTAGGATTTTTTTTTTATTGCATGTGGCTGCAGAAATCCACCCCTCAGTGTTGCAGTACTGACTTGCTGAGCTCACATCAGTAGAGCTTGGGGGAGAAGGTGAACGGGGGCCAGGAGCCCTGTTAGGGACTGGAGGAGGAAACATTAATTAAGTCTGAATGACCTGCAGGCTGCTCAGATGCATCACAATGCTTTAGAAGTGTAGACCAACAGTTCCAGCCCTGGGCACCTAACGCTGCTGACTTCAGTGGGAGCCATGTGTACTCAGAAGCTCTGAGAACTGGCACCTTTATTTGGGAGCTTAATAGGAGGCACCCCAGTGTGAAAACTGCAGTCTGCTGGCTTTGGTGCAAACATGAGCTTGGCCAGTCACAGCACTGAGAATGCATGTTCAACATGATAATTACAATAATTAACTGACGTTGGCAGTAACCCCAGAGATTGTTCTGAAAACCAGCTTCCTCCTCACTATTCCTGTGTTTTGCTTTTTGCCATTCTCTTGGAAGATTGGTTAGTTCCATGATTTTCTGGTCAGTTTCCCTTTCTGGCTCTCCTGTCCTAGCCTAGTGCTGCAATGGTTAGGTTACAAATGCTGCAGAAATCTTTAAATCCCAGTCATTCTTCCTGAAATGAAGGAAAAGAATCATGAACATGGATTTGTTAATGGCAGGGTTGTTTAAACCCCTTCACCCAAACCTCCTCTCCTGCCCCCAACCAAATGGAAATCCTGTCTAAACTTCATGGCAATCAGTCCCCCTTTGACATTTCTGCTGTAGGCAGTTGTTGCACTGCCTGATCCACTCTTTCCCACAGGGCACACACTGTTTTGTGGCCCACACTACAGCTGTTTGTGGTGTTCTTCTATCCTAGCAATTGTTTTTAATGGTGAAGGAGTGGGAGGAGGGAAGCGTCCCTGAGGGACTATTTAACTTCCACACCTGCCTTCATGTTTCTCCCCAGGCAGGTGACCGGAGCTTGGCACAGCCTGTTTCTAACGTAATCACCAGGAAAAACGTTTGTAACAAGGCCTGACCCATGGGCAAACTTTAAAACAAACACAAACAAACTCCTGCATCCAATCAATAACTGGATCAATGGGTTATTTTTTTCTCTCTCAGGGAAGATTCTAGGGCTGTGTTGACTCGGTCTGTCGAGGTGGCTCTGCTTGTGTGGCTGTTTCCCAGAAGGCTGAAACTTAAGGGCCAGAATTTCAAATGCTTAGTGCCCACAATTGGGGCCAGAGTTGGGGTGCATGTTGGGTGCTAGGTTCTTGGGGAAAATCTGGTCCGTAACATCCATTGCTGGATCCCATGTTTACTGGTCCTGTCTTGGGCATATAAAAAACTTGAAGGTGGGCGAGACCACTTAGTTTTGGAGATAGAGGGGTGCTTTCAGGGGGCTGGCAATAAGAAGTGTGTGTGTGTGTGTGTGTGTTCCTGAGCTTTTGGGCAGCTTGCAGATTTGGATCTGGGCCTTGTTCTACTTTGAATCTACTTCTGCTCCTTAACTCTGTCCTCCTGATTCTGTAGGGCCAAGTAACATATTAGTGCAATGGCTGTTCAGCTAGTGAAGCATTTGGCAAATCCCAGGGAAGTTGTGGGATAGTAGTATTTTCTACTATTTGACCATCCCTGGCAGTCATTTTGTCTCTTTTAAAGCGTATTAAATGGAAAGCTGATTGACAGCATGTTATAGTGAAATGCAGTGCCCCCGGGCTGGATGGGTGGCAGCATCCACCATAGCTAGTAAGTTTAGTCCTGTTACATCTTGGTAATAAACAGAGAGAAAAGATTTCCCCAGGTTCTATAATCCAGCACACTTCCCAGACACCATGACTGTGTCTGAAAGGCAGGTCCAGTCCCACATGTGGTGTGCTATGGCTGATCCACTCCATGGTGCTACTTGTGACCAAGGTTGCTATCCTGGAGATCCCTTCTGGGGCCATAATCTGAATAAAAGTAGAACCCTTGGGGCCCCGTGACCTGATCTCCCCGGCCCTCCTGCTTTTGTAGTTTCACTGTGTATGACCCCAGCCAAATTGTTGGGGAGACATTCACCCTGGAGATCGCTGGAAGCAAAAAATGGGTATTCGCTAATCCTTGATTAGCCTTCACTATGAAGAAATAGGCGCCTGCTGACTGGCCTTCATTTTTCCCTTCAGTGCTTTGTGGTCATGTGCTCTGTTTTTATCCTGGGGTGTTGGGTTAGCCAAGGGTAGGGCCCTTGTGACGGTCCCTCTATGTGAATTCTGGTCAGGGTGGGTTTTTTTAACCTGGAGATTAAACTTGTTTAAAATGAGACTGGAGAAAAAGTCTCCTTAGGAGCAAGGAGGGGGTCATTCCAAAACACAGGCCCAGCCCAGGCTGCAAGCACAGCTGCTCCGAGTCCTCTTGACCGGCATGGGCTGGGGAGGAATTGTCTGGCCCCGGGCAGAGCCCTGTGACAAGCTAATGCAGGGTGTTTAGAAAGGAAACATGGGCTTGTGGTAAGGCACTGGGCTGGGACTCAGGAGATCTGTATTCAGTTTCCAGCTCCACTGGAAACGCTGTCTGACCTCAGACAAGTTGCTGAATCTCTCTGTGCCTGTTGTCCCTTCGGTAGAATGGGTTTAGTAACACAGGGAGTTGTGAAGGTAAATCCCCTGATATTTATGAGGCTCAGACACTACAGTCAGGGGACTGTATGAGTCCCTAAAGAGAGAGAGGACCCGACAGCATGTGTGGGAGTTCAGTCAGGTGCAATGTGCATAATACAAGACTTGACTCCATAATCTATGTATACACATTGGTTGGGGAAACCCTGCAGCCACCAGCCACGCCTGAGTGTGGTGTGCTGTGGTGGTAGGTAGCATGGCTCTGGCTGCAGCCCCACCCCGGTAGGGCCTCAGTCACCTTTCTAACCAGGTTCTGATGTCCAAGGCTGATTCTGTTTAGTTTACAGGGCTTGGCAGCCAGGAGACAGAATACCCCAGATACCCCATCCTCCACCCCCATTTTGGTGAATGGAACCCCATGTACTCACTGCCTGCATTCATTGTCTGGGTGGGCCCTTGTGAGGGCTTGGGGACAGTGTGTGTGTGGGGGGAGGGGGGGTGTTATAGGGCTCTCACAGAAGTATCCAGGGAATGCTCAAAATGAACAGTGGCTGGGTACCTGCCTGCCTCAGCAGGAGGGATACAAAGAAGGACTCAGCCTGAGTCTCTGGTTTCTACCATGCCTCCACTTGACACCAGAGAATGCAGCATGGCAAGAGTTACACATTCCCCATGGGCCTCTTCTGCACACAGACAGACATGCTTATGTGGGCACATTCATGTCCACACATGCTGGTGTGGGCACGCTCACACACGCACCTTCATGTGCACGCAAATACAGACTCCCACTGTCATGGGCATGCTTGTACAGGTTCACACAGATATGCTCAAGCAGGCATTCCCATGCATACAGACACCCGCTGACATGGGTACACTTGCTCAGTTGAGCGGTCTTGGTCATATGCACATGGATGCAAGCTCACGCTGGCGCAGGCGCACACACACACTGACACGCTCATGCACACACAGGCATGCGGCAGAGCTAAGCTAGCTCTAGTCTATTTTTGGGAGAACTCCTAAGAGTTTGGAACGTATTTCAGATGTTACAATCTAGAGGGGGGAACGCAAGAACAGATGGCTGGAGGGTTCAGAGCAGCAGCCCTGCTGGGAACTGATATTTATAGGTGGATTTAACCCTTGTGTGGTCTTTGGAACCACCTTTAAAGGCACAGGCACAGAATCTCTGTTCCAGAAGTGAGCATCGAGGACCCACACAACAGAACCAAATCCAAATATGGGTGGTCCTTTCCCTTCTGTCTCTGCGAGTCACACTGCTATCCCAGATCAATTAGTGATCCAGCTTGGAAATCCAGGGTAACATGCTCCTCTTGATTCCTTGTGTGGAGGGACATGACTGTCTCTGCACTGTCAGCCTGGGCTGTTGGCTTAGCTGTGCTCATTTTTCCGTTTGTCTTGTTTAAATTGGGGCCGGTCTGTCTCTTCTGAGCAGCCTCCAGGAGCTAGGGCTATGAGTGCTCATGAGCCTACAGTTGCTGGATTAGCAGGACTAGAGATATCCAAACAAAGGCAGGACTAGCTTCCTTCCCCTATTTATGCCACTGGCCACCCAGACTCTTGCCTTGTCTTCTGAGGGGGCAGACATTGCAGCCTAGAGAAACATTTGCTTCTGGGCAGACTCCCCTGTGAAGGTGCTTGGGCCTCTCCATAAAAAGATCCTTATCTGACCTCTTCTTGTGGCCTGTTCCTGATGTTTTAGATGAAGAACAGACTAAGTTAGTTGAGCAAAGCTGGTCATGGAGCATGGAATACAACCTGTCAGTGCTTTGCCAATGGCTACAGACTCATCCCTAGCCCTTCCCCTAAGAGCAGTGAGCTCCCCGATTGGGACCTGAAGTTATACTGTACTGTTTATCTTGTATAGTGCGTCTTACACAGTATCCCAAAGGGCTTTGCTGAGATGAGTAACTTCAGAGGAAGAGCGCAAGTAAGGGGCAAGGGAGAAAGTGATGTCTTCACCTGAGACTTGGCGTGACACAGGAGCTGCAGTGGAGAAGGCTCTTGGACCAACAGGTGAAAAGCGGGGAGGGGAGGCAGGGAGGGGAGATGCTGGGCAAATCCACTTAGGCCACTAAACATAACAAATCCAATTATCCGCTTTGGTGTGGAAATGAATGGGAAGCCAGCAGAGCTCCTGCGCCAGAGCAGGAGGCTGATACCCAAAGGGGAATCTGGCCTAGTCCGAGTGAAGGGACAGTGGAGACACTGGCCACGCTTGCAAGGTTAGTGCTGTCAGATTAGTGGGTGGCACTGGACTGTAGCTGCTGATGGGAGAGAGCCTGGTCACTTAGCCTGTGTGGGAGATGGAGGGGGGAGGCCCAGGCTTGAGGTGGAGACGGACATGCATCACAATGTCTAGCTACCCATTAACCAACTAGGCTTTCTACTGCACTGTAGCCAGCATGGTGTGTACCAGTGCCTGTTCCTAGCAGGTTGGGATCCTGGGGTGTTAATGTCTGTACTCTGACTCACACAGGGCTGTGATTGTGGCTCCTGTCTGTACTGCATGAAACATCCAGAGTGACACGGGGAGGCCAAACTCAGCACATTTCAGTGATTTGGACCAATGCAGGGTCTGGGAATCAGGACTCTTGAGTTCTTTTCCTAGCTCAGTTGCTGACTCACTGCGTAACCATGGGCAAGTCACTTCCCCTTTCTGTGCGTCCGTCTGAAACCTGGGGATGTGCTTTTCTGCCCTCGCTGAAGAGGTTGAGAGGGTAGGCTAATGTTGGTAAAGGGCTTGGCCATGCAGGGGACAGAGTGCCATTGATGCCTAAAATCCTCACTCACCCCAGAGGAGACTTTCCACCATATGAACTTAAAGGGCAGGAGCTGCTCCCTGGACCCTGCCCTGCTTCTTTTCTTTCCTGAGATTGAGATTTGTGTCCTTGGAGCTTGCATGTGTGCTGTTTGGCAATTCCCAGCACTTCCCTGGAGCCTTGGCTGGGCTGCTGGAAACTCTAGTGTACTTCAGGCAACAATGTGGTTTCTGAGGCCTGGCTTGCCCCCTCTCGTTG
Organism: Trachemys scripta elegans; assembly: GCF_013100865.1. Taxonomy (NCBI): domain Eukaryota; kingdom Metazoa; phylum Chordata; order Testudines; family Emydidae; genus Trachemys; species Trachemys scripta. The sequence goes on along the minus strand of NC_048318.1, from coordinate 18,534,240 downwards.
TCTCCATCTTTCTGCCATCTCAATCTTTCTTCTCCTCCCTTCTTTCCAGTTCAGCAGCACTAATAAATTTAACTGACATCTCCCCTACTAAGCACCTGGTAATTGCTGCTGTGTGCCCCTCACCGTTTAACATGATTGTCTCCTCTTTCACACACACACACACACACCCTCCAACCTGTGGTGCTTTATCTTTCTCCTAATTATGCAGTAGATCCTATACTGGCCAAGGGGGGAGCCGAATGTTCTTTTACAGTTGTGCCCTGCTGGCATCATAGAGTTGGGGAGAGGGGGATCGAGAGTTTTTTGGCTTCTGTGGCCAACCACCTTTGCCCCATGTTTGGAATCCTGCCTTGGAATATGCCTGCGGGGTGAAGGGAGAGCCTTGTACCTCCTGCCACCGTCCCCCTGACTTCAGAATAGCTCCAATTATGTTGCTAACCATGCTCTGCAGCTAGCACTCAATGGCTTAGAAAGCATAGCAAGGAACCATCCTGCTGCACTCTAGAAGCTTTGAATGCATCTGTCTCTATTCAGATGTGGCACTGGTTCCCTTAATAAATGATCATTGAGGCAGTAGAAGCCAGGTTGTTCAGCAGCATGATGCATCTTCTCGGGATGGCTCGGCCACCTTTGGCAGCGGATTGCTGTGTCCTGTGTGGCTCTGACCACATCTAGATTTGTGTGCAGGGTCAGGGAGATGTACTCATTCTCTTCCTGTACCTGACCATGGAGGAGGAGAGTGCATGGCAGGAGCAATATACCCATTTGGTAACTCCCAGTGCCAGAAATCTGCCCACACTTGCCTGCCCTCCCACAATAGCCCCATTGTTCCTGCCAAAAGCAAGGAGACTTTCTGCAGTTCCCTGGGCACTGTTAACCCTCTGGTTACCAGCTGCAGAACCAGCAGTGTGCTCCTGGGCAAGTGCAAAGTGGAAGATGTAGGGGGCAAATGGGGAGAGCTTCTGTTGCCCTTGGGCTAATGGTGCAGCTTGGGAAGCAGGAGCCCCAATTCTAATGTTTCCCCGCAAACTTCTGTTGGTTTGTTACCATTTCGGAAGATGGGTAATAGATGCCTTTGTTGAAAATGTCATCCCAGCATCCCCCAAGGAGAGCTGTATCCGAGGGGATGCAAGCAGGGAGAAGGGGGTCCAGCTGAGCTTCTACGTCCTCTCCCCAAACGAGAGCAGGGAGAGAGTATTCTGCATATTTCTAGGGTGCTGCTTCCTGTGGTATCTAGCCAAGGTGACTTGCTACTCTGGGGGCAGCCCCAGCCTGCACCTCTGCACACAAAGAAAGATCCAGGTCATCCATCCCCTCTTACTCTGGCACTGGGTCTGGGACAGGAAGTGCCTCTGGGTGTGGGGAGATATATTTGGGATGTTGGGGTGCTAATTCCAGTGGCTTAGATATCGGCATGGAAACCATTTAAAGCAATCCCAGCTTGATCAAAGTGCCCTCTTCCTTCCTGTGCTGTAATGTGATCGTGAGCCCAGGAGCTGCTCTTGGGCTTCTCTGGTTTCTGACTTCTATGGATTTAAGACAGCCCTGGAAGGAACAGACATGCTTCACCAATGCACTCACACAGCCTGGATACAGGCTTGCTGTCTGGAGGGGGACATGGATAGAAACAGCATCGTGTGTGTGTGTGAAAGAGAGAGAGAGAGGAGTATAATGGATAGTGAATGTAAGGCAGTGCTGCCGAGAAGGGGGCTGTGGGAACCCAGAATCCTGGGTTTTGTTCCCTGCTATGGCTGTGTCTACGCCGGCCATCTTCCCACTACCAGAGACCACCTGCAGGGGTCAAGACGGGATCCCTCCCACAATGTATTCTGGGTTTTGTTTTCATATTTTAATCTCCTTATGCAGAAACATCCGGGATGTCTGTGGCTGGAGATAGGATATAGGAGGGGTGGACCAGAGTGCTGAGTGGCACCCAGCATTCTCTGTCTCAGGTGCTTGGCTGGCAGGTTCTTGCTCACATGCACATGGTCTACCCGATTTCCATATGTGGGGTTGGGAGGGAATTTTCCCCTAGGCCAGGTTGGCAGGGACCTTGTTGAGGGGTTTTTCAGCTTCCTCTTCACTGTGTGAAGATTAGGATTATCTGGGTGTATCTCAATCATTTCCCTGCCATTGTGGGGGCCTCCTGCACTGGTGCACTTCAGTCCCTCTTATTCGTTGCCTGTGGCATGTAATAGTCTAGTTTCTTGAGGGCTGTAATACTTTGGTCTCATTTCAGTTGTTGGGTTCATTGTGCAGGTGCTGGATGGTGCCGGTGGCCTGTGATGTACAGGAGGTCAGACTAGATGATCTGGTGGTTCCTTCTGACTCTTTGTCTCAGGGAGGAAGGGTTGGTGCTGGACGGGCACGCGCGCGCGCACACTCTCTCTCTCTCTCTCTCTCTCTCTCAGCGTTACCATCTGTAAAATGAGGTTCATTCCGTGTCTCTGGAGAGAAGGGGCGAGGGAGGCTGCTCGAGGTGTTGCTGTTGTGTGTTTTAGCACAGGGTTTACTATTTTTTTTTTCTCCCGTGCATGTTGATATATTGTGTCTCCTCTGCGAAGACTCTGTAGCTAAGGGTCTGGCTGAGTTTCAATTATAAACATTATAAATCCATTCAGAGTTGAAGCTTGGCACAAACTCTCAGGCCCAGAGGTGACTATTTTCCCCCTTCCAACTGCAGAGACTCAGCCCGGCTGAGGTGGGGGCTCAAGCTGCAGTCATCTCTTTTGGAACAGGCTGGTACCCTCAATTCTGCATAGACCCAATCTCTGTCCTTGCCCACTCAACGCCGACCTGTGATGCGTTACAACAGGACTTGTCTCAGGGTCACATGAAGGCAGAGCCCTGTGGAATTGCCACAGCATTCCTTCTGTTACAGAATTATGCTTCAGAATGGTGAGGGCTGGGGGTGAGGAAAGGGAGGAGGTGCTGTACTAGTTGTTCCAGAATCCTGGGGGGAGTCTCTCCAGTTCTGAGTTGTTTATTTCACAGTGACTGTCAGTAAGCTGCCATCCCAGTGCCAGATGCCCCCATTCCCACTATGCAACTACCAAACAATGTCTAGCTTCCTACCCCACACATGTTTTCAGTGCAGTAACAGGTCACTATGAAAATCAGTCACATGTTGAATGTGTGGTTAACTCCCAGAGTTACTGCACTAAACATAACTGAAGCTGCCACAGAATTTTTGTCCGGCTGCATCATAGCTGCAGAATCCAAACACCTGGCCACAGAGCACAGGGCCTGTTGGCTGCAGGAGCCACTGCATACCTTGAAATGGGCCCCGAATGAGCCCTAAACACTTGGGGCTAGGGACTCTGTGGTTGGAAAGCCAAGGGGTATCTTCCCCCTGCTGCCTGTCTGCTGGGTCTTGACAATCCTGCCTGCAATCCCTCCCCACAGGGGAATGATCTGTGATCCTAATGGCTCTTTCCATTCTGTGACCTGGCTGAAGTGGTGACACTGAAACAGCAATAGCCCCTGTTGTTTGGAGCACCTTGCTTCCTGCCTGTGGGGTTCAGACACTCCAGTATTACCTGGCCTCTCTGGTCCTTTCTTCTCTTTATGAGGTGAGTGTCCAGGTAGCTTCTGTCAGGCTGACTGACTCAGCATCCACACCTGCATCACCCACTAACTCCCAAGACTGGGCTGCTGTGCTGCTCCTGAGGGACTGGCTTAGTGGTAAAATAGACACACACACCTCAGCGCCGCCGTGCTCCCCGCCCCCCCCGTTCCCCCCCCCAGGGTTGTCAGTGAAGGACTGGAAACGGCTTAAGAATACTCATACCTAGGGTTGCCAATCCTCCAGGATTGTCCTGGAGGATCCAGGAATTAAAGATTAATCTTTAATTAGAGATTGTCGTGGGATGAAACCTCCAGGAATACATCCAACCAAACTTGGCAACCCTACTCATGTCCCCGCAAAACACTCACTCTCTCTCTCTCACCTCCTTGCCAACTTTGTGGATGTTATAAATTAACAAGGCATCTTTTCCTTCTGTGCAGAAGGAGTCTCTGTAGGGAGCACTAGGAAAAGTTGTTTGTTGGGCCTGCCCCTTAAAAAGTAAGCTGTTGTGTGGCACAATTGTGCTGCTGTTAAATTTATGCCATGCCTCACCCGAGCAGGGCTGCATTTCAGTGCTGGGGGAGCAATTCCTGTCCTTAGTCTGCTGTACCTTGTAGGGTGATTGGAGAATTAGGAAAATAGGGAACCTAAAGGGCTTGAAGACACTGGTCTTATATCCTATAGAAAAGCAGAATAACCTGAGACTTGGGCCAGTGTTGTGGAGTGTGTCTCACTTATGTGCGCCCACCAGAATGAGAGAGCCTGAGAAACTTTACGTGAAGGTGGGAGGAAGGCTTTTGGGACAGGAAGCACAGGGGGCTGGTGGAGCTGATGCCCTTTCAGGATGCTAGGTGGGAAAACCCCTAGTGGTGTCCAAACTCTGCACAGCACTACAAAACCCAAACTCTGATACAGTGATGGAGGGGGGAGTGCTCTGTGCCTGCTCATCCCTCTCTGGGCTTTTCTTTCCCCTTCCCCTGTCTCCCCCACCCCCCAATCCCGCGGCCCCTGTGCTGAAGTTTCGACGCCCTCAGACTGTCCCAGCTCCTTCCGCTCTGGCGATCTCTTACAGGCAACTGCCACTGCTTTGCTAGCAGGATTCTAGCTGCCTGCTCTGACGCTGCACTGTAAAAGGTGAAAGGTCGCCCACGGTGGAATTTCCTGCCAGGCAGATGCATGGCTATTTCCCCTTTAACCTTAAACCCCAATGCGCCTTAGTCATGATTGCATGCAAATAAGAGCAAAGGGGGGTGTGGGGAGCTGCCAGGAAAAGGAAGCGACCTCAGTCAAGGTTTAAATATAGAGCCAAAGCTTTTCGCTGCATGCCGGGCCTGTTATTTATAATCTCGGAGGAGTGTTTGGTGGCTTCTCATGTCTCATCTGCAGCCCAGGCTCATACGAGGCAGCACAGTTAGAAAGTGCTTTCTGTGCAGAGTGAGAGCAGTACAGGGCAACCACCCCTGCACTCCCAACTGTCTCCATCATTTCCCTGCATGCCAGTGCCTCCCATCGGTGGTAGTGTTATACAGATGTACGTCTCTGTGATTTAAACTGCTCACTAGGGTGTAAGTGGTCCAGCCTGAGTCCCCTGATGCTACTCAGAGATGATTATGCCCTTTATGCAAAGCTGTTGGGGCTCAGAGTGGGCCATCAGGTCAGAGTAGGGGAACCTAAATCTTTCCCAAACAGGAGCACTTTAGAGGCTACCCAGGAAAGTTAGGGATGCAGCTGATGTGTGTGGTATGTAGAGAAGGACCAGAGCACACTTATGTGATTCAAATTCCCCCTGCCCTTGGGTTAAAATTAGTCTTGTTCATTGCCCTGTAAGGCTCCACAGAGCCAAACCTTTGCTGGTCGCAGAATGAACGTAGCAGCTACCCTGTTCTTCGATATGGAGAGGCGGACTGTTTGGACTACAGGTCCCAGCATGCAACATGACTAGTTTACCTGGATCTAGCTGGAGCATTGCACGATGGGAGTTGTAGTCCACATGGGCTGCACCCCTATTCAAAGCAGGAGGTGATGGCAGTTTGCATGGCTTAGAGTCTCCGTTTCTGGGAGGATTTTATGCAGATTGTTGAGGAGCCTTCAGCTGCTCTAGGATGGAGGAGTGCTTTGAGATTTCTCTGGCAGTTCATAGCAGAATTCTTCATGCACTGTTTATCTGAGTTGGCGTCTGCTGGGTTCCTGCCAGTGGCGCATAAGGGGTACATGGCTCTACTCGCCCATGCCACCATCTACAGCACTTGCAGTAACTGCTCCCTGGAATGCTCCTGTTCCCAGATTCAGGACTTGGGGCCAAGGGAAAGGGTCCAAATTGCAGGTAAAACATTCCTGTGCGGTGTCAGGGTTGTCTGCCTTGCTGGAGATGAGTGAGTTTGCCAGTTCTCAGTCCCAGCTGTTGTAAGGCCTGGGAGTTTAGCTGAATCCCCTGGGCAACGGTGACACCTAGTGGCACAAGATCATAGTCCACGGGCCAGGTTTAGAGGCAGGCTACTCACCAAGATGCCACTGAAAGTCTCCTCATTGCAATCTCCGGTGTGCTGAAGTTCGGTTGGGCTGAGCTGGCTGACAGCTCCTCCATGTTGGGAGCTGAAGGCAAATTCCCTCGATTTGCTCCAAGTTTCTGGAGTGGCCTGTGGGTTTAATCCCAGGAGGCACTGACCATCCCCACACAGGCAGATCCAAGAAGACAGGGTAGGCAACTCTGTGTGAGGGCCTCGCTGGCGTGGAATGTACCTTGGGTGCAGACAGGGAGTGAGAGTGGCCTGTCTGATCCCCTGGGCACAGGGTTCCTGCTGGAACTGTATGCCACACCTGCGAAGGGAGAGTTTAGTCAAAGGGAAGGAGCCCCCTGGGCTTTGCTGCTCGCTGAGGTGTAAGTGCCTGGCCTGCACTAATGCCCCATGTGTGAGCCCTGGGAAAACTGAGCTTAGTAGCCTGCTGACCCTTGGGAGGTGGGACTGTTGAGGGAGAGACTGACCTTAGTGTTAGAGCAGGGAGGGGCTCAGGGAAGGGAGTCTGGGTATTACAGGCCTGGCACTGACTTATCCCGTTCTCCTCTGTCCGAAGGGGATGATAGCTGCTTCCCTCATGAGTGCAGCCCCTTGAGACTCTCTGCTGAAGAGGAGCTACAAAAATGTAAAGTGTGATTGTTCCCTTCCTCTCTTGGGGCTGAGAGAAGTGATGTATGTGCCCTGTGTGGGACCCCTGCCCCAGGCACACTGGGCTGGAGACTAGGTGCTGGGAGCTCTGCATCTGATGTTACTAGGTAATACCTGAGCTAGTGTGTATCCCTCTGCCCCCAGGAGATGAGGCTGAGTCTCATGTGACTCACTGACACTTGCATATGGCAATCCCTTCCTGAACCCCTCTGGTTCTTAGGTGATGGAATGATAGCAGCTAGCAGTGCCCTAGGCCCAGTGAAGCCCTCTGTGCCCAGGGGCCAGGCTGCCTCCAGGAGAGGGGTGTGGAGAGGAGGAACATTAGAAGGAGACGCTGAGGAAGCAAGTTCACTTATAAAGCAGCTGATCCACTCTGCTGGCTGCTGCTAGTGATTCAGTCAGAGCTGCCTCTAGGAGAAACTAGGGAGACCAGGCGGGTGAGGTAATATCTTTTATTGGGCCAACCTCTGTTGGTGAGAGAGAGAGAAGCTTTGGAGCTTACACAGAGCTCTTCTTCGGGTCTGGGAGACAAGAGTGTCATAGCAAATTACGAAGTGGAAAAGATTGTTTAGCATAAGTAGTTAACACACATTTCAAGGGACCATTCAAGGTGAAGTGTCTGTACACTGGTTCCTCCCCGACCTCCCAAATCAGGTGAGCAGCCTGAGCTAAAATAGCATTAACCCTTGAGCTGCTGGCACGAAGAGATAGCTGTGGTGCTTGTGGACAGGCTGTTGGTGTTGTACAGAGGCCTGCTGTCTGAAATACCCAGGGACTCCTTTGGAAAGCCACATGCGTATGTAGGGCCTGCAGGGAATGGTGCCAGGTACCGATAGTTTTAGTTCAGCCTTTGGCATGGGGAGTGAAGGAGTGGAGCGCCTCTTCAACAGGGAGCCAGGTGTGATCTTGGGGGGGGGGGGGGGGATTGGGGGCTGGGTACCATGTGTGAATTGGGAAGGGGATGGATTTGCTGAGGGCAGGAGCCCTCGGGGATGATGGGGAGCCCAGCACTCCCTTCTCATGCAGTGCAGACACCTGCTGGGTACCACAGGCCAGCGCTGTCTTGGCAACACATGGCCTGGCCCAACTTCGAGCAGCTGGACTGGGAGGGCCTCTTCATTACCGTCTTTCTCGTCCCCTCCTTGGCAGTGCATAGCGTTGTCACAAAATGCCCAGGCCTTTCCCCATTCCTTGCGAGGTACTGAGGGGCCTGGGTTGCCTGCAGGTGAGGGGTGTAACACCGTGGCACTTTCAGTCATTGCTATCTCTGCTGAAAAGGAACAGTTAGTGCCAAGTGTAGTGCTGTGTGACACAGTCCACTCACTGGAGCGGCGCCTCCTGCTATCCATTACAGGGATTAGCTCCGCCAGCCGGTGTGCCCCCTCCAGGTGGTGCCTCTCCCATCATTGTCTCCACTTACAGACCAGTCTCAGTCCAATTACCGCAGCATTCTCTTCATGATTCAGCCCTCCAGGTGTATCACCATCCATTTCTTCACACTTTGGGGGGATGGGGGGAGGGCGGGAGGGAAAAGTATTTTAGTTCAACCATCCAGCCACTTCCCCAGTGGCAGGTGGGGGGTGACCCGTAGCCCATTCAGTACTCTGGGTCCTAACCCAGGGACCCTGTAGATAGCAGCCTCCTGCTGAATCTCCTTAACTTCACTCAATGCTGCTTCTGTTCCCTGGGCCACTTCCCTGTGACCCCAGCACCTTCTTCACCCTCTTAGGGCTTTCAGCCAGCCAGAAGCTCCCGCTTGCTCCCTCAGTCCCTGCCAGCAACTGCTCTGTCCAAGGTGCTACCCTTCCTGCAGCCCACTAGGAACACAGCCCTTACTCCTTAGGCTCCCTGCAGCAGCTGTCTGTCTCTGTCCCTGCAGCTGTCTTTTTATGGGCCCTGATTGACTGTTCTGTGCAGCCTCTCTCCAATTGGCTGATCCCTGCACAGCCTCCCTAGGCCGCTTTTAACCCCTTCCTTTTCCGGTGTGGGGTGAGCATCCCATCACATGATGTGTTTGAACAGAGGCCACCAAATAGCCATGAAATGGTAATGGCTTCCATTCTCCTACTGGGTTTAGATCTAGAGGCTCCACAGCCCAGGACCTGATCTTCTCAGCAGCCCTTCCTGCTCTCCTGCTGGAATTTCTTCGCCCAAAGACTAATCCTTTTGACTCTGCCAGCTGCAGCTGGTAAATGTGGCTAAAAGCACCTGTGCTGCTCCCTTTCAGGATGGGAGCACTCATGCTTTCAAGAGCCAATGCACAATGGACATGTAGAAAGAAAATTTCTGCCACAGAAAGGGACAGTGATTAATGTGTTAAAGCAACAGGTAGGGAGTTGGCAGTATTAGTAGCCTACCAGCATCCATGCCTGGATCCTGATTCAGGTAAATGTGGGTCTGCAGACTGCTCCTGATGCCTGTCCTCTGTATCTCTCTTGCCTGCCTATGGCCCCTCTCACTGGCCACTCCCTGGAGTCCTGGGATCACAGTATTTTGTTTAATCCTGAAGGATCACAAAGTGTTTCATAAACTCTATATGCAGCCCTGCTGAAATACTCTCCACTCCAGAGGTGGGTGCATCAGGCATATGCACTGCACACTGACCAAGCCCAGCCGTGGTTCTCCCATAGCACCCATGGGAGAGCAATGATGAGCTGGGGTTTCAAGGTCTTGCCCAAGAGCCCTGCACCCTTGGGATGGTTAGAATGGTGGGGGGCAGAGGTCCACACCCAGAGCAAAAGCCAGAGGCCGCAGAATTCCACAGCAGGTCACTGCTCCTGCAGCAGCAATGACATCAGTACACAAGCATGGTGAGAATTACATAAGGGGATCCTGTTATCTTATGTAGTGGCTGGGCCAAGGGGGGCTGGACTGCAGAGCTGCGCCAGGGCTGGCAACGTCACATGGGAGAGCGGTTCAAATAGGGAAGCTGCAGCTTTCCCCTTACATGGTGCAGTCCAGATCTCACCAATGCTCTTGCCCCCACTAAGCAGCTGCATGTCATGGCGACTGAGGGGGTCCCCAGGAATTGTCTAGGTAACAAAGAATGAGGATTAGGCTGAGGTCCTGGGATCTTCTGGGTAGCAGAATAGGGTGCTGGGGGAAGGACAAGGTCTCAGGAGATTCTGGGTAACAGGATCTGGGACTTTTCATCGGGCACTTGGGGAGGGGGTTAATGTTCATGAGTATCTCCTCTACCAGGACCTGCTCTGCCTGAGCCCAGCCGTGCTGGGGCTCTGTTCTCTACGAGGCCTAGCTCCGTCTGAGCAGTGCCAGTACCTCCCCTTGCAATCTAAGAGTTCTGAGATGTTTACCAGATGCTGGGTATGGGCCGCTGGGTCCCAGCAGCAGCTTGTGACTCTGGCCTGTTCTCTCTCAGTGCGGGATTGCTCCTGCCTCAATAGAAATCAAAGCTCCCCAGGCCTGAATAGCCAGCAAGTGCCTTAGATATTCATGGCTTTTTTGCCTGAGCTCCCTATCACTGCAGGCCTGTAGTGCTGGGAAGTGGGTAGCTGCAGCACTTCATATGTGGGGCAATGGGATCACTACAGCTCTCTTACTGGCTTTTCCTCCATTTTGGGAATCAGGTTATCTGATCTCTGCATGACCCCTGAAAAAGTCCCATTGAATAGCTGGGCTATGTGTGTGAGAACAGCATGGAGCACTGACTCTTCCCTGTAACATCTGACATGTGTGGGGCGGCTGGGGAGGATTTGCCAAATGGGCTGAGACCCCAAAGCGATCAGCAAACCAGGTAACTGATTTCGGGAATCACTGGGAAGAGGAGCTGCCTGCAAGGGAGTCTCAGCCATGCTTGAGCAGGGAAGTAGCATTTTCTATAGCCAGAGAACCACAGAGGGGAGCTCCCTTTGCTGACTGGCCATTGCTGGGGGCAGATGGCATGAGCAACCTGCAGTGAAATGGGGAAGGTGCAAAGCAGTATTTAGGGGGAGGTTCTGTCCCTTCTCTGTCCTTATTCCCTCTGTTCTTAGACAAATCTGTCAGCTTCTCTGGGCCTTGGTTTCCAAATCTATAACGTGGGGGATGTGTATCCCTAGGCAGAGAATGGAAGAGGGATTTTGAGTGTTCATCCCTTTTAAAATGGTTTGAGATCCTTGGCCCAATAACACTGTGGAAAAGTAAAGTATTGTTCTTGCCCTTTGAAAAAGCCCTGGTGGGTGTAATAGGATTCTGTCAAAATTACTCTAATCACCTGTAGGATCCAACAGAGCATTAGGTTCTTTCTGAAGGGCTGTTTAAATCCTGCTATAGAGCTTGTGAGTCCAATACACTTTCATTATTCTGTCAGATTTAGAAATGAATGGATAGTGAAGAGAGGTCAGGCTCTTCTATTCCTCTTGCCTTGTGATATAGGAGTGAACGACATCAGTGACATTGATAAGGTAGGTTTCAGAGTAGCAGCCGTGTTAGTCTGTATCCGCAAAAAGAACAGGAGTACTTGTGGCACCTTAGAGACTAACAAATGTATTAGAGCATAAGCTTTCGTGGGCTACAGCCCACTTCTTCGGATGCAAGTGTTCTTCGGATTCTGAGAAGTGTGATTCTGTCTCTTTGATTTCTTTTTCAGGGTTCTTCCTCCCTCTAGTAGTTATTTCTTTTAACTTATTGATAATCTCTCTTCCTTTTTTTTCTTTCTTTTTGGATCTTTCCCGCTACCTTGTCTCCCACCAAAGCATCTGAAGTGGGTGGACTTGACTGTGTAGGAGACGGCAGGCCCACTCCCATCCAGAGCCTGCAATTTGGGAACTTTATTTTCCTGGGGATCTACCAGGCTGGTGAAGCAGGCCATATAAATAGACAACCAAGGTGTGCTTAGTTTGACTCTCTATATCCGTGGTTCTCAGCCTGTGGATCACTTACGGCCCAGTCAGCACACAGCTGCAATATTGTGTGGATGCGGTTCA